>NC_092711.1:132934451-133534451 GCF_047496885.1 Scyliorhinus torazame
GGAGAAAGGTATAAATGGGAAAAGGTATAAATGGGAAAAGGTATAAATGGGGAAGGGTATAAATGGGGAGAAAGGTATAAATGGGAAAGGGGTATAAATGGGAAAAGGGTTAAATGGGAAAGGGGTATAAATGGGGAAGGGTATAAATGGGAAAAGGTATAAATGGGGAAGGGTATAAATGGAAAAGGTATAAATGGGGAAGGGTATAAATGGGAAAGGGGTATAAATGGGGAATGGTATAAATGGGAAAGGGGTATAAATGGGAAAGGGGTATAAATGGGGAAGGGTATAAATGGGAAAAGGGGTATAAATGGGAAAGGGTATAAATGGGAAAAGGGGTATAAATGGGAAAGGGGTATAAATGGGGAAAGGGTATAAATGGGGAAGGGTATAAATGGGAAAAGGGGTATAAATGGGAAAGGGTATAAATGGGAAAGGGGTATAAATGGGGAAGGGGTATAAATGGGAAAAGGGGTATAAATGGGGAAAGGGGTATAAATGGGGAAAGGGTATAAATGGAAAAGGGTATAAATGGGGAAAGGGTATAAATGGGGAAAGGGTATAAATGGGGAAATGGGTATAAATGGGAAAGGGGTATAAATGGGAAAGGGGGTATGAATGGGAAATGGGTATAAATGGGGAAGGGGTATAAATGGGGAAAGGGTATAAATGGGAAAGGGGTATAAATGGGAAAGGGGTATAAATGGGAAAGGGGTATAAATGGGGAAGGGTATAAATGGGAAAAGGGTATAAATGGGGGGAAAGTATAAATGGGGAGAAAGGTATAAATGGGAAATGGGTATAAATGGGGAAAGTGTATAAATGGGAAAGGGGTATAAATGGGGAAAGGGTCTAAATGGGAAAGGTATAAATGGGAAAAGGGTATAAATGGGGAAGGGGTATAAATGGGGGGGGGAAGGTATAAATGGGAAAGGGGTATAAATGGGGAAGGGGTATAAATGGGGAGAAAGGGTATAAATGGGAAAGGGGTTATAAATGGGAAAAGGGTATAAATGGGAAAGGGGTATAAATGGGGAAAGGGTATAAAATGGGAAAGGGTTATAAATGGGAAAGGGGTATAAATGGGGAAGGGTATAAATGGAAAGGGGTATAAATGGGAAAGGGGTATAAATGGGGAAGGGGTATAAATGGGGAAAAGGGTATAAATGGGGAAGGGTACAAATGGGGAAGGGGTATAAATGGGAAAGGTATAAATGGGGAAAGGGGTATAAATGGGAAAGGTATAAATGGGAAAGGGGTATAAATGGGGAAGGGTATAAATGGGGAGAAAGGTATAAATGGGAAAGGGGTTTAAATGGGGAAAGGGTATAAATGGGAAAGGGGTATAAATGGGGAAGGGGTATAAATGGGAAAAGGGTATAAATGGGAAAGGGGTATAAATGGGGAAGGGGTATAAATGGGAAAGGTATAAATGGGAAAGGGGTATAAATGGGAAAGGGGTATAAATGGGAAAAGGGTATAATGGGAAAGGGGTATAAATGGGGAAGGGGTATAAATGGGAAAGGGGTATAAATGGGAAAGGGGTATAAATGGGGAAGGGGTATAAATGGGAAAAGGGTATAATGGGAAAGGGGTATAAATGGGGAAGGGGTATAAATGGGAAAAGGGTATAAATGGGGAAGGGTATAAATGGGGAAGGGTATAAATGGGAAAGGTATAAATGGGAAAGGGGTATAAATGGGAAAAGAGTATAAATGGGGAAGGGTTATAAATGGGGAGAAAGGTATAAATGGAAAGGTATAAATGGGGAAGGGCTATAAATGGGAAAGGGGTATAATGGGAAAGGGTATAAATGGGGAAGGGTATAAATGGGAAAGGGGTATAAATGGGAAAGGGGTATAAATGGGAAAGGTATAAATGGGGAAGGGTATAAATGGAAAGGTATAAATGGGAAAGGGGTATAAATGGGAAAAGGGTTATAAATGGGGAAGGGGTATAAATGGGGAGAAAGGTATAAATGGAAAGGGGTATAAATGGGGAAGGGGTATAAATGGGAAAGGGTATAAATGGGAAAGGGTATAAATGGAAAAGGGGTATAAATGGAAAGGGGTATAAATGGGAAAGGGTATAAATGGGAAAGGGGTATAAATGGAAAGGTATAAATGGGGAAGGGGTTTAAATGGGAAAAGGGTATAAATGGGGAAGGGTATAAATGGGAAAGGTATATATGGGAAAGGGGTATAAATGGGGAAAGGGGTATAAATGGGGAAAGGGGTATAAATGGGGAAGGCGGTATAAATGGGGAAAGGGCATAAATGGGGAAGGGTATAAATGGGGGGAAAGGGGTATAAATGGGGAAGGGGTATAAATGGGGAAGGGTATAAATGGGGAGAAATGTATAAATGGAAAGGGTATAAATGGGGAAAGGGTATAAATGGAAAGGGGTATAAATGGGAAATGGGTATAAATGGGAAAGGTATAATGGGGAAAGGGGTATAAATGGGGAAAGGGTATAAATGGGAAAGGGTATAAATGGGAAAGGGTATAAGTGGGAAAGGTATAAATGGGGAAGGGTATAAATGGAAAGGGTATAAATGGAAAAGGGGTATAAATGGGAAAGGGGTATAAATGGGGAAGGGGTATAAATGGAAAGGGGTATAAATGGGAAAGGGTATAAATGGGAAAGGGGTATAATGGGGAAAGGGTATAAATGGGAAAGGGTTATAAATGGGGAAAGGTATAAATGGGGAAGGGGTATAAATGGGGGGAAAGGGTATAAATGGAGGGGAAAGGGTATAAATGGGAAAGGGGTATAAATGGGAAATGGGTATAATAGGGGAAGGGTTATAATAGGAAAGGGGTATAAATGGGGGGAAAAGGTATAAATGGGGGGAAAGGGTATAAATGGGAAAGGAGTATAAATGGGAAAGGTATAAATGGGGGAAAGGGTATAAATGGGGAAAGGGTTATAAATGGGAAATGGGGAAGGGGTATAAATGGGAAAGGGGTATAAATGGGGGGAAAGGTATAAATGGGGGAAAGGTAATAAATGGGGGAAAGGGTATAAATGGGAAAGGTGTATAAATGGGGGGAAAGGGTATAAATGGGAAAGGTAATAAATGGGGGGAAAGTAATAAATGGGGAGAAAGGGTATAAATGGGAAAGGTATAAATGGGGAAGGGTATAAATGGGAGGAAAGGGTATAAATGGGAAAGGTATAAATGGGGAAGGGTATAAATGGGGGGAAAGGGTATAAATGGCGGACAAGGGTATAAATGAGAAAGGGGTATAAATGGGAATGGTATAAATGGGGAAAGTATAAAATGGGGGAAAGGGGTATTAATGGGAATGGTTATAAATGGGAAAGGGGTATAAATGGGAAAGGGGTATAAATGGGAAATGGGTATAAATGGGAAAGGGTATAAATGGGAAAGGGGTATAAATGGGAAATGGGTATAAATGGGAAAGGGTATAAATGGGAAAGGGTATAAATGGGGGGGAAAGGGTATAAATGGGGGGAAAGGGTATAAATGGGGGAAAGGGTATAAATGGAAAAGGGGTATAAATCGGGGGGAAAGGGGTATAAATGGGAAAGGGTATCAATGGGGGGAAAGGGTCTAATGGGGGAACAGGGTATAAATGGGAAATGGGTATAAATGGGGAAGGGTATAAATGGGGGGAAAGGGTATAAATGGGGATAAGGGGTATAAATGGGGAAGGGGTATAAATGGGGAAGGGTATAAATGGGAAAGGGGCTATAAATGGGGAAAGGTATAAATGGGAAAGGTATAAATGGGAGAAAGGTAATAAATGGGGGGGGAAAGGGGTATAAATGGGAAACGGGGAGAAGGTATAAATGGGGATGAAGGTATAAATGTGGGGAAAGGTCTTTAAATGGGGTGAAGGGGGTATAAATGGTGAAATGGGTATAATGGGAAAGGTATAAATGGGGAGAAGGATATAAATGGGGATAAAGGGGTGTAAATGGGAAAGGGGTATACAATGGGGAGAAAAGGATATAAATGGGGATAAAAGTATTAAATGGGGGTGAAGATGTATAAATGGGGAGAAGGGGTATAAATTGATATGGAATAAATGGGGAGAAAAGGAATCATAGAATTCTACAGTGCAGAAGGAGGCTATTCGGCCCATCGAGTCTGCACCAGCCCCTTGGAAACAGCCCCCCCTACTCACAGCCCCCCACCTCCACCCTATCCCCGTAACCAAACCCCTCCTACCCTTTTTGGACACTAAGCGCTGTTTATCACGGTCAATCCACCCTCACCTGCCCATCTTTGGGCAGTGGGAGGAAACCCACGCAGACATGGGGAGAACGTGCAGACTCCGCAGAGATAGTGACCCAGCAGGGGAATCGAACCTGGGAGCCCGGCGCTGTGAAGCAACTATGCTAACCATTGTGCTACCGTGCCCGCCTCACTATGCTACCTTGCTGCCCTCATGGGGAATAAAATGGGAGAAAAGAGTATAATCGCGGAGAAAGGGAATAACATGGGGAGAAAGGTGCAAAGGGGGTATAAATGGGGTGAAAGTATAAATGGAGAGAAAGGGTGTAAATGGGAGTGAAGGTATAAATGGGGAGAAGGCAATAAATGGGAGCTAGAGGTATAAAGGATGAAAGGGTAGTAAATGGGGGGGAAGTGGGAATAAAGGAATAAATGGGGAGAAGGGGTAGAAATTGGGGGGGTGAAAGGTATAAATGAGAGAGGGGGTATGTGGGGAGAAAGGGGGTATGAATGGGAGCAGGATGTGTGAACAAAGGGAGTGAAAGAGTGGGTTACATTTGGCCCTTTGATGAATTAGCCCTCCATCCGTTCTCATCGTTGAGAAAGACTTACCGGTAACCGATTCATCAATTCAATCTACCCTGGCAGATTAAGCTGACTAATTTGTTTCCAATTAGTAACACACAATAACACGTAGTAATACTTGCAATCATAGAACCATAGTTTAGAAGGAGGCCATTTGGCCCATCGAATCTGCACTCTGCTGAAGAGGGAGCGGCCAGCCCTTTATTCACTACGTGGGTGTGGTATTCGCTGAGCAAATGTCTCCCCTCTGCGCCTCAAACTGTAGAACGTTACAGCACCGAAGGAGACCATTCAGCCCGCCATCTTGATTACACCACTTCGACCGCGAGGGTTACCGTCTCTTCGGACAGCAGGGCCCAGATTACTCTGGATGTAAAAGTTTCCCCCCTCGAATATTCCCCTCCAAACCCCTCGCGCTAAATCCATACCCAGCCCCTCAACCAAAGGGATTGAGACCTGCCCTTTCACTCTTGATCCTTTGTCATATGATGCACCTAAATCAGATCTCCCCTCAGTCTTCTCTGTTGCCAGGGAAACAACCCCAGCCTCCCCAATCGAGTATAGAGGTTTTACAGCACAGAAAGAATTCTGGGAAAGCAGTGGCGTTGTGGTATTGCCACTGGACTAATAATGCACAGACCCAGAGTAATGATTTGGGGACATGGGTTCCAATCCCACCATTTGAATTCAATAAAAAGAAATCTGGAATTAAAAGTCTTAACGACGACAGTGAAACCATCGTTGTAAAAACCCATCTGGTTCACACGGCCTACATGTGACTCCACACCCACAGCAATGTGGTTGACTCTTAAATGTCCTCAGGGACGGGCAACAAAAGCTGGCACAAAAGAGTAAAAACAAGCAACCAAAAACTGAACCAGCCATGTAAAGACAGGAGCAGGTCAGAGGCTGGGAATCCTGCGGTGAGTAACTCACCTCCTGACTCCCCCTCAAAGCCTGTCCACCATCTACAAGGCACAAGTCAGGAGTGTGATGGGATACTCTCCACTTGCCTGGGTGAGTGCGGCCCCGACAACACTCGAGAAGCTCAACACCATCCAGGACAAAGCAGCCCCACTTTGATCGGCACCCCATCCACAAACATTCACTCCCTCCACCACCGACGCACAGTGACAGCAGCGTGTGTACCATCTACAAGATGCACCGCAGCGACTCACCAAGGCTCCTTCGACAGCACCTTCCAAACCCACCACCTCTACCATCTAGAAGGACAAGGGGCAGCAGACACATGGGGAACTCCACCACCTGCAAGTTCCCCTCCGAGCCCCACACTCACCATCCTGACTGGGAAATATATCGGCCGTTCCTTCACTGTCGCCGGGTCACAATCCTGGAACTCCCTCCCTGACAGCACTGTGGGTGTTACCCACACCACACAGGGACTGCAGCCGGTTCGAGAAGGCGGCTCACCCACCACCTTCTCAAGGGGCAATTAGGGATGGGCAGTAAAGGTCACCTAGCCAATGACACCCACACCCCACAAGTGTTTGCTACTTTCGGGGTTGTGTGGACATACATCCCAATGCCTCTTTGCCCCTCTACAGTTCTCGGAATCGAGCCCAGGTCCCTGGCGCTGTAAGGCGGCCGTGCTAACCACTGTGTCCCTGGTGCTGCGAGGCAGCCGTGCTAACCACTGTGTCCCTGGCGCTGTGAGGCAGCAGTGCTAACCACTGTGTAACCGTGCCACCCCCTAGATGGCCAACCTATTTGTAACAGCTGCACACGTCTTAATCATGTCACCTACATTGGAGCCCGAGTCATTGATATCGCAGCACAGTGGTACAGCGGTTAGAACTGCTGCCTCACGGACTTCCGGGTGCGCCGATCTCCTCATCAGCCTTTCCCAAATGCGTCGCCTCACACTTCTCCAGGGATTGAATTCCAATTGCTGTTTTTCCGCCCCACTCCATTGATATCTTCCTGCAGGTGAAAAGACCACATGGAACGGAAGTAGGCCATTTGGCCCATCAAGATCATGATTGATCCGATGTGATAATCCTCAACTCCACTTTCCCGCCTTCTCCCCATAAACCCTCGATTCCCTCAACGATTAAAAATCTGTCTGTCTCGGCCTTGAACGTACTTAACGGCCCAGCCTCTACAGCTCCCTGCGGGAAAGAATTCCTCACATTCACCCCCCTCCGAGAGGGGAAATTCCTCCTCATCTCTGTCTGAAATGGGGCGACCCCCTCACTCTGAGATTCTGCCCTCTGGTCCGAGACTCTCCCACAAGAGGAAACATCCTCTCAGCATCTACCCTGTCGAGCCCCCTGAGAATCCTGTCTGCCTCAATAAGGTCGCCTCATTCTTCTAAACTCCATTGAGGACAGGCCCCAACCTACTCAACCTCTCCTCGTAAGAAAATCCCTCCCTACCCGGGATCAACTGAGTGAACCTTCTCTGGACGGCCTCAAATGTCAGTATATCGTCCCTTAGATAAGGGGACAAAGATAGTTGACAGTTTGTAGCATTCTTCCTTGCTATCGAACCAGACCATAGAATCATAGAATCCCTCCAGTACAGAGGGAGGCCATTCGGCCAGGAGTCTGCACCGGCCCTCTGAAAGAGCTTCCTAAGCTAGCCCAATCCCTGTAACCCCACCTAGGACAATTTAGCATGTCAAATCCACCTAACCTTTGGACTGTGGGAGGAAACCGGAGCACCCGGAGGAAGCCCACGCAGACACGGGGAGAACATGCAAACTCCGCACAGACAGTCAGCAAGGTCGGAATTGAGCCCAGGTCCCTGGCGCTGTAAGGCGGCTGTGCTAACCACTGTGCCCCTGGTGCTGCGAGGCAGCCGTGCTAACCACTGTGTCCCTGGCGCTGTGAGGCAGCCGTGCTAACCACTGTGTAACCGTGCCACCCCCTAAATGGCCAACCTATTTGTAACAGCTGCACATGTCTTAATCATGTCACCGACATTGGAGCCCGAGTCATTGATATCGCAGCACAGTGGTACAGCGGTTAGAACTGCTGCCTCACGGACTTCCGGGTGCGGCGATGACCAGCTAGGTCGCACGTTTCGGCAGCTCCCGGTGGAACGGACTTTTGGGCTCTTGATAGGAGCCCCAACGGCAATTTTAACGGCAAAAAACACTGTGCGGTAAACCAGAAGGGAATCCCCCCTGGATACGGATGGAAAAAAGAGAGGAAAGTGGCCGGATTGCGGTGGATCCTCTAGAGCAGCGGCCAGGAAGGCAAGCAAAAACCAAGATGGCGTCGGAAGGTGGCAGTTTAACATGGGGCCCTGACCAACAAGAGCTCCTGCGGCGTTGCGTGGAAGAACTCAAAAAGGAGATGAAGGAGCTGTTGGCCCCGATATTACAAGGCTATTGAGGGGCTAAAGGAGGAGCAAAAGACCCAGGAACAGGAGCTTCGGGTCGTGAAGGCAAAGGCTGCTGAGAATGAGGACGACATACAGGGCCTGGTGGTGAAAACGGAGATGCACGAGGCACAACACAAAAGGTGTGTGGAAAGGCTGGAGGTGCTGGAGAATAATGCGAGGAGGAAGAATTTAAGGATTCTTGGTCTTCCCGAAGGTGTAGAAGAGGCGGACGTCAGGGCATATGTGAGCACGATGCTGCACTCGTTAATGGGATCGGAGGCCCCGACGGGTCCGCTGGAGGTGGAGGGAGCCTATCGAGTTATGGCGCGAAGACCGAGGGCTGGAGAAATTCCTCGAGCCATAGTGGTGAGATTTCTCCGATATAAGGACAGAGAGATGGTCCTCAGATGGGCAAAGAAAACTCGGAGCAGTAGGTGGGAGAACGCGGTGATCCGCGTATATCAAGACTGGAGTGCGGAGGTGGCGAGAAGGAGGGAGAGCTTTAATCGGGCCAAGGCGGTGCTGCACAAACGGAAGATTAAATTTGGAATGCTGCAGCCGGCAAGACTGTGGGTCACACATCAAGGGAAACACCACTACTTTGAGACGGCGGATGAGGCGTGGACATTTATTGTCGAGGAGAAACTGGAGTGAGCGGGCCATAAAAAGAACGTTTGGGACAAAGTGGGGGGGTGAATATGTGGGATGAAGGGGGGGGAAAGAGGGAAGAGATGACTTCCCAAGTTGTTAATCCTGCGACCCTGTAACTTTTCTCCCCCATGTCGTGGGGGAGGGGGGAGGGAGGATGAGGAGCTGAGGGCGCCGGCCATTGGGGGCGGGGCCAAAAGGGAAGCGCGGGCTTTGTTCCCGCGCTATGGTAATCATGGCGGGAACAGGGAAGCAGGAAGGAGGGGGCCTCGCACAGTGTGAGCCGAGGTCACGGGGGGAAGCCGAGGTCGGCCAGAGTTTGCTGACTTCTGGGAGCAACATGGGGGGTGCAATTACGCTAGTTTGGGATCTAGCGGGGGGGGGGGGGGTTAACTGGGTTGCTGCTGCTGGGGAGAAGGGGGAGCTGGTATAGGGGGGTGGTCGGGGCGGGGGTGCGCCTCTTGGGGGAGATACGGCTACGTGGGAACCGGGTGAGGAGCTGGATTGAAAAAGGAGATGGCTAGTCAAGGGGGGGGGTATAAAGAGCCCCCCAACCCAGTTGATCACGTGGAATGTGAGAGGGCTGAACGGGCCGATTAAGAGGGCACGGGTACTCGCACACCTAAAGAAACTTAAGGCAGATGTGGTTATGCTTCAGGAGACGCATCTGAAGCTGATAGACCAGGTCAGACTACGCAAAGGATGGGCGGGGCAGGTGTTTCATTCGGGGCTAGACGCAAAAAACGGGGGTGGCCATACTAGTGGGGAAGCTGGTAATGTTTGAGGCAAAGACTATAGTGGCGGATAGTGGGGGCAGATACGTGATGGTGAGTGGCAAATTGCAAGGGGAGGCGGTGGTATTAGTGAACGTGTATGCCCCGAACTGGGATGATGCCAACTTTATGAGGCGTATGTTAGGACGAATCCCGGACCTAGAAGTGGGGAAGTTGGTAATGGGTAGAGATTTTAATACGGTGCTGAACCCAGGGCTGGACAGATCGAGGTCCAGGACCGGAAGGAGGCCGGCTGCAGCTAGGGTGCTGAAGGACTTTAAGGAGGAGATGGGAGGAGTAGACCCCTGGAGATTTAGGGGAGAAGAAAAACAACAGCGTCCACCCTGGAGAATGGACATGGGATTATTGGCAGATGATGGGGTGTGTTTAAGGGTGAGGGGGTGTATTGAAAGGTACTTGGAACTCAATGATAATGGGGAGGTACAGGTGGGAGTGGTCTGGGAGGCGCTGAAGGCAGTGGTTAGAGGGGAGCTGATATCTATTAGGGCACATAAAGGAAAGCAGGAGGGTAGGGAAAGGGAGCGGTTGTTGAAAGAACTGCTGAGGGTGGACAGACAATATGCGGAGGCACCGGAGGAGGGACTGCACAGGGAAAGGCAAAGGCTACATGTAGAATTTGACTTGTTGACTACGAGTAATGCAGAGGCACAATGGAGGAAGGCACAGGGTGTACAGTACGAATACGGGGAGAAGGCGAGCAGGTTGCTGGCCCACCAATTGAGGAAAAGGAGCAGCGAGGGAGATAGGGGGAGTGAGAGATGCGGAGGGAGAGATGGAGCGGGGAGCGGAGAGAGTGAATGGAGTGTTCAAGGCATTTTATGAAAGATTATATGAAACTCAGCCCCCGGATGGGAAGGAGAGAATGATGTGCTTTCTGGATCAGCTGGAATTTCCTAGGGTGGAGGAGCAGGAGAGGGTGGGACTGGGAGCACAGATTGAGACGGAGGAAGTGGTGAAAGGGATTGGGAGCATGCAGGCGGGGAAGGCCCTGGGACCAGACGGATTCCCAGTTGAATTCTATAGGAAATATATGGACTTGCTGGCCCCGCTACTGATGAGAACCTTTAATGAGGCGAGGGAAAGGGGACAGCTGCCCCCGACTATGTCAGAGGCAACGATATCGCTCCTCCTAAAGAAGGAAAAGGACCCGCTGCAATGCGGGTCCTACAGGCCCATTTCCCTCCTGAATGTGGACGCTAAGATTCTGGCCAAGGTAATGGCAATGAGGATAGAGGATTGTGTCCCGGGGGTGGTTCATGAGGACCAAACTGGGTTTGTGAAGGGGAGACAGCTGAATACAAATATATGGAGGCTGCTAGGGGTAATGATGATGCCCCCACGAGAGGGGGAAGCGGAGATAGTGGTGGCGATGGATGCCGAGAAAGCATTTGATAGAGTGGAGTGGGATTATTTGTGGGAGGTGCTGAGGAGATTTGGTTTTGGGGATGGGTATATCAGGTGGGTACAGTTGCTGTATAGGGCCCCGATGGCGAGCGTGGTCACGAATGGACGGGGGTCTGACTATTTTCGGCTCCATAGAGAGACGAGGCAGGGATGCCCTCTGTCCCCGTTATTGTTTGCACTGGCGATGAACCCCTGGCCATAGCATTGAGGGGTTCCAGGAAGTGGAGGGGAGTACTCGGGGGGGAGAAGAACACCGGGTATCTCTGTATGCGGATGATTTGTTGCTATATGTGGCGGACCCGGCAGAGGGGATGCCAGAGATAATGCGGATACTTGGGGAGTTTGGGGATTTTTCAGGGTATAAACTGAACATGGGGAAAAGTGAGTTGTTTGTGGTGCATCCAGGGGAGCAGAGCAGAGAGATAGAGGATTTACCATTGAGGAAGGTAACAAGGGACTTTCGTTACTTGGGGATCCAGATCGCCAAGAATTGGGGTACATTACACAGGCTTAATTTAACGCGGTTGGTGGAACAGATGGAGGTGGACTTTAAGAGATGGGACATGGTGTCCCTGTCATTGGCAGGTAGGGTGCAGGCGGTTAAAATGGTGGTCCTCCCGAGATTCCTTTTTGTGTTTCAGTGCCTCCCGGTGGTGATCACGAAGGCTTTTTTCAAAAGAATCGAGAAGAGTATTATGAGTTTTGTGTGGGCTGGGAAGACCCCGAGAGTGAGGAGGGGATTCTTGCAGCGTAGTAGGGACAGGGGGGGGGCTGGCACTACCGAGCCTAAGTGAGTACTACTGGGCCGCCAATGTTTCAATGGTGTGTAAGTGGATGGGAGAAGGGGAGGGAGCGGCGTGGAAGAGATTGGAGAGGGCGTCCTGCAGGGGGACTAGCCTACAAGCGATGGTGACGGCACCGTTGCCGTTCTCACCAAAGAAATACACCACAAGCCCGGTGGTGGTGGCTACATTGAAAATTTGGGGGCAGTGGAGACGGCATAGGGGAGGAACGGGAGCTTCGGTGCGGTCCCCGATAAGAAACAATCATAGGTTCGTTCCGGGGAGAATGGATGGGGGATTTGGAGCATGGCAAAGAGCTGGGGTAGTACAACTGAGAGATCTGTTTGTAGATGGGACGTTTGCGAGTCTGGGAGCGCTGACGGAAAAATATGGGTTGCCCCAAGGGAATGCATTTCGGTACATGCAATTGAGGGCTTTTGCGAGGCAACTGGTGAGGGAATTCCTGCAGCTCCCGACGCAGGAGGTGCAGGATAGAGTGATCTCAGAGACATGGGTGGGGGATGGTAGGGTGTCGGACATATACAGGGAAATGAGGGACGAGGGGGAGATCATGGTAGATGAGCTGAAAGGGAGATGGGAAGAAGAACTGGGGGAGGAGATTGAGGAGGGGCTGTGGGCTGATGCCCTGCGTCGGGTAAACTCATCGTCCTCGTGTGCCAGGCTAAGCCTGATACAATTTAAGGTGTTACACAGGGCGCATATGACTGGAGCACGGCTTAGTAAATTTTTTGGGGTAGAGGATAGGTGTGCGAGATGCTCGAGAGGTCCAGCGAATCACACCCACATGTACTGGTCATGCCCGGCACTACAGGGGTTCTGGGTGGGGGTGGCAAAGGTGCTTTCGAAGGTGGTGGGGGTCCGGGTCGAACCAAGCTGGGGGTTGGCTATATTTGGGGTTGCAGAAGAGCCGGGAGTGCAGGAGGCGAGAGAGGCTGACGTGTTGGCCTTTGCGTCCCTAGTAGCCCGGCGCAGGATATTGTTAATGTGGAAGGAAGCCAAACCCCCGGGTGTGGAGACCTGGATAAACGACATGGTAGGGTTTATAAAGTTAGAACGGATTAAGTTTGTGTTAAGGGGTTCGGCTCAGGGATTCACCGGGCGGTGGCAACCGTTCGTCGATTACCTCACAGAAAGATAGAGGGAATGGAAAAGAAGTAGACAACAGCAGCAACCGGGGGGGGGGCGGGGGGGGGGGGGGGCGGGGGAGGAATCGAACGGACTCTCAGAGATGTTATTGTGTATGTATAATATGAATAGGTAGTTGTTATAGGTAATTGTATATTGGATTGTTGGATTGTATTTTTGGAGAGTATTTATTTTGGACAAGGCAGTTGCCATTCAGTTTTGTTTTTGTTTTTGTTTATATATTATTTATTTATTTGTTTAAAACTGGCCACTGTTATTTATATTGCTTTATTGTTGTGTAAAAGAAACACTTCGTACTGTTATGTTTGGCCAAAAATCTTGAATAAAATATATTTAAAAAAAAGAAAGAACTGCTGCCTCACAGTTCCAAGGACGTGGGTTCATATCCGGCCTTGGGTGACTGCAGTTTGCATGTTCTCCCCAAGCCTGCATGGGTTTCCTCCCATAGTCCAAAGAGGAGCAGGTTAGGTGGATTGGCCAAGCTAAATTGTCCCCCTTAGTGACCAAATGATGTGAATGTTAGGTGGGGTAAGGGTGCTAGGGTGGGGGAGTGGGCCGGGGTAGGACGCTCTTTCAGAGGGTTAGAGCAGGCTCGATTGGCTGGTTAGCCACCTTCTGCACTGTAGAGATTCTTTTTAAAAACATTTTTTTAAAAAATTCTCCTTTTTCACGTTTTCTGCCACATTTACACCCATCAACAATAAACAATAATCAACAAGATATGTCAGTCCCCATAATAACAACGATCCCATCCGCCCACCAACCCCCAAACCTCAACCCGCATGTTTACATAAACAAATGACAAAAAGGAATCAGGGATTACCCGTAGTCACCCTTACTCTACACGGCTCTCCACCCCCACCCACCCCCCCAACCAACGCCATCCAGCCTCTAAGAGAGTGCCGTGCATGATACTCCACAGTTGTACACCCCCCCCCCCCCAAGTCTCCAGCTCCTCCCGTCCACTGCCTCTTGTAAAACTCCTCCTCCCAACCTCGGTTCCCTCCCCCAACCTCGGTTCCCTCCCCCCAACTCTCCACCCCGGCTAGACCACTCGGACCCTGTTCTGCCAGGCTCCGATGGCCGCAGCCCCTCCCCCCACCTCACTCACGTTCACTGGCCGGCTTAAACCGGCCAGCGTGGAGGCCCCCGCCCGGGTCCCTTTCCCCCTTGCCTGGCCCTAGGAAAGCCCAGAGATCCCCTTTTAGCACACAAACCCCGCATATCCACCTACACCCCAAAGAACTCTCATTTCGAGTGAAAGTCCCGTCCCTTCCCTTGTCCAAATATATACCACATTGGCTCCTTTAATCTCTACACCCGCGCGCAGTGATACAAAAAAATAAGAAAATACAGTCATGAGGTTACATCGGCACATGGCCATTCCTCAATTTCTCAGTTCTGCCACAGTCCTTCTGCTTTCGCAAACTCCTCCGCTGCTTCCGCCGTTCCAAAATAAAAGTCCCTGAGCTTGTAAGTCACCCTCAGCTTTGCTGGATATACAATGCCGCACTGCACCTTGCCAATGTACAGTGCCCTCTTCACCCGGTTGAAGGCAGCCCGCCTCCTTGCCAGCTCCACCGTAAAGTCCTGGTATACACGTATACCAGCTCCAGCCCACTGCACCACCCGCTTCTGCTTGGCCCAGCTCAGGACCTTCTCCTTCACCCTGTACCTACGGAAGCACAGAGTCACTACCCTTGGCGGCTCACTCGCCTTTGGTACAGGCCTCCACGACCGATGTGCCCGATCCAGTTCATATCGGGAGGGATCCCCCCCTCCCCCAATAGTTTTGCCAGCATCGCGGCAAAATACTCAGTCGGCTTCGGTCCTTCAACTCCTTCGGGCAGCCCCATGACCCTCAAATTCTGTCGCCTGGATCTGTTTTCCAGATCTTCCATTTTTCCTCGCAGATTCTTGTTCGTGTCCACCACCTTCCGCATCTCCTTCCCCATCGAGGCAAGTTGATCACCGTGCTGCAATAACGTCTCTTCCACTTCCTTCAGCGCCTCCCCTTGCTCTCGCACCTCCGCCACTGCGCTCGCCACCGCCGTCGTCACCGGGGAAACCGCCTCCTCCACCAGCACACTCAAAACCTCTCTCATCTCCTTCCTCACCGTCTCCATGCATTTCTCAATCTGTGCCAACTGCTTTTGGAATTCCGCAGCCATCACCTTAGTTAGTTCTTCAGCCGTAAGCACTGCGGCCTCCCCTGGTGCTCCAGCCTCCATCTTCTTTGTTGACCCTGCGGTGACCTTTCCCCTCTCCAATGGACTTTCAGCCGCTTTTTTCCAGGCCGTTTATTTGGTGTTTTTTGACATCCTTCTTCTCCTTGCGCTATCTCCTGACTTTTACTGCCGTCGTTGGCCCTAGGACCGGGCGTTACTCCCCGAAAATGCCGTTCTGAACGGGAGCCCTCCAATGTGCGGCTGCCTCCCGCCCGCCATCACCGGAAGTCTACTGTAGAGATTCTATGTATACAGCAACAGCAAGACACAGTACTGAGCCCTGCGGAATGCCCCTAGAAGTGGCTTTCCAGTCGCCAAAACACACGTTGGCCACTACCTTTAGGTTCCAGACCTGGAGCCACTCATGGAATCTGTTTTCCCTTGGATATCAGTCTACCACACAGGACCGTATCAAAATTGGTAATGTCCACACCAACGTCCTCAAATGCATCGCCCCATCAGTGACTATCCTTGTCATGCCCTTGATAAACGTGCCCGTGAGGCAGAATAGAACATACAGTGCAGAAGGAGGCCATTCGGCCCACCGAGTCTGCACCGACCCACTTAAGCCCCCACCTTCACCTTGTCCCCGTAACCCAATAACCCCTCCTAACCATTTTTGGTCACTAAGGGCAATTTATCACGGCCAGTCCACCTGACCCGCACGTCTTTGGCCTGTGGGAGGAAACCGGAGCACCCGGAGGAAACCCACACACACACGGGGAGGATGTGCAGACTCCGCACAGACAGTGACCCAAACCGGGTTTCGAACCTGGGACCCTGGCGCTGTGAAGCTACAGTGCTACCCACTTGTGCTACCGCGCTGGCCATTGGCCTCCTCCTGCTTTCTATGTCTGTTCACGAGACAGGACATCGCTTTCCCACCAATGAGTGCTGAGCTGCCTTCGATTGAACCATGTTTCCAATTGGGAGGTTCACCCTGTCCTTTGGAATTTTTTCCCCCACTGATTTTCCGATCACCGCGGTTGGTTGGACTGGCCTGTAATTGCTCGGCCTATCCCTTTCTCCCATTTTGTCCAAGGTTCGCTGACCTCCGGCCCCCTGACAGCCGCGCCCTGTGGACAGCAAGTTTCAAAATGTGACGATCGGAGCCTCCGCCATTTCTTCTGTTGCTTCCCTCGAGGACACAGGATAATTGTTTTTTGCTTCCAAAGAGTTCTTTTGTGGGATGCGGGCTTTCGCTGCCCTCTTTGGTCCACCAAACCATTGCCCCACCCTGACCCTGCTACTCCCCCTGTCAACCATTGGCTGCCACCACGTGTGGCGCCCGCTGCTGTCTGCCATGCACGCCAGCCAGGCACCGCCCACTTAAATAAACTGACCGTTGACCCTCGAACTGACCAATCAGGGCAATCGGAGGTGGCAATACTATGATTATTGTTATGGATGCCTGGTGGGTAAAGATTTAGCCATCAACAGGGCCGGGCAGCGGGAGAACGAGGGGGTCGTCCAGCCTGACTGTATGCCCCTTTCCCGCGGCTTCATTCACACCTGGGTGCCCCTGGAGAGGGAGCATGCGGTGTCCACGGAAACCAGCAAGACATTCCGTGCCCGGTGGGCACCGCAGGGTCTGAGGTGCTATATTGACCCTTTCAATCACCTTTTGGTTTGATGTTTTTAAGTTGAATTTGCTCTTTGTTTTTGTTTTGGGCAGTGCCCCTTTAAGGAGCAGCCCCTTTTAATTTGTCCCTCAGTTTATTTGATTTAGTTTAGTTAGTTGAACCCTAAAATAGTTGGTGGATAAAAGTTGTAGAGCGGGGGAGTGCGATTAATTGGATAGATCTTTGGAAGAGTCGGCACAGATACGATGGGCTGAACGGCCTCCCATCTTGTTGCCAATCGGAATACCATCCCACCAGCGTCACCAGTAATGTTGCTCTTTAGGGTTCCCCATGTGTCTGCTGCCCCTTGTCCTTCTCGATGGTAGAGGTGGTGGGTTTGGAAGGTGCTGTCGAAGGAGCCTTGGTGAGTCGCTGTGGTGCATCTTGTAGGTGGTACACACGCTGCTGCCACTGTGCGTCGGTGGTGGAGGGAGCGAGTGAATGTCAAAGGTCGACCAAAGCAGAGCACTGTGTGGAGAGACGGTGGCGTACAGGCAATGTCGCTGGACTAGTATTCCACAGCCCAGGCTAATGCTCTGGGGGAGATGGGTTCAAATCCAACCAATGGCAGCTGGTGGTATTTCAATTTAATTGTTAAAATCTGGAATGCATTGGCGCTAATCTCAGTAATGGTGACCATGAGAACTATCATCGATTGTCATTAAAAAAAAACCCCAGCTGGTTCAGTAGTGTTCCCCTTTAGGGGAAGGGAAATCTGCCGCCTTTACCCGGTCTGGCCTACATGTGACTCCAGACCCACCCCCCCAACACACACACGCACACAGACTGTCATCCGCAATGGCCGAGCAAGACACGCAGTTGAAGGGGCAATTAGGGAAGGGCAAAAAATGCTGAGGGCTTGCCAGCGACGCTCACCTCACACGGAAGGCGAAAGGAGGCTGCTCGTTCTGGGTGGTGTCGAGCTTCAGGAGTGTTGTCACAGCTGGGAACCCCCGCGCTGTGGTGCGTGAGTTCCTGCTTGGCAATCCTTTGTTACGTAAATGCCACAGCCAAGCATAGACTTGAAAAATCACACACACCGGAAAAGGAGGAGGACATTTAGCCCCTCGAGTCTGCTGCAGCGCTCAGCACCGCTGCCAACCTGCTCCGCCGCAGACACGATCGAGACGAATAGATGTTCATCTGCACTGTAAGATCTCCGCCGTTCTGTGATCTCAACTGCAGACTTGACATTTTCAGTAGACCTCGCTGTCTTTTTTTGGGGGGCAGAGAGAGTTCTAGATTGCCCTTATCCTCTGCGTGGAGCTGTGTGACCTGACATCGCCTTAATATGCCTTAGATTTAATTGTAGGGCCTCGTTTCTCCCCCCCCCCCCCCACTTATCTTGTGCTCATTATGGGGGGGGGGGGGGGGGGGAGAAGCTGGTGTGGTAAGACACCACTGTATGGGTCTTTCCTGTTTATTGCCTGTCTATTCCCTGATTTTCGCTTTATTTTATTTCTGCTGTTACATTTCTGATCCATGGATTTTTAATGGAACTGTGACTTTAAAGGAAAGCAGCCTGTGTGCAGCCTTTGATTCAGACTAGCAGATTCCAGAGGCTGTGCCAATTTAGACTGGTGATTGGCTCACCCCAGTGATGACTCGTTTTGATTGACGTGGCCTGGGGGGGGGGGGGGGGGGGGGCGTTGAATTGGCCCACAAGGCTGTGCTCTGCCCGATAACAGGTGGTGATTGGATCTGAGCCCACTGAGATGGTTCAGGGACCTAATGACCTTTCAGTTTCGTTTTGGCAGCTTAGAGAGAAGGCACGCTCTCTCTCCGCGCCGCCCTTCTCCAGAAAGACTGTGTTCCCGACCTGGCAGAAAGCCTGGATGAATCGGTGCACAGGAGAACCATTACAGGCTGTGCGGGAAAGGGTCAGAATGTGGTAACCCTCTCCAGAAACATCCAGCTAATTCTCACTGAAAGGCCAGTGTGAGGACCAACTCTCGCTGCAGAAAAGGCTGGGTGTGAACCGACCAATTCTTTCTCCAGCAAAGGCTGAGGCCTGGAAGCAAAGCTTGATGTGAAGGAAGGGACCTCTCGGAGAAGCTGTGAGTAATATTGCTAAACTGCAAGGAAGACCATTTCAGACTGTAGACCAGAGACTTTAATCCACACGCACGCTGTGAAGGAAACATGGTGTAAACCACCATCTGCAGCAAAGACTCTGATCTTTTGACCTTCACCCTTATTATTTTCAGCCCCCTCCTCACCGTGCCTTGTGAGACGGAAGCATATGTCTGTACTTCCTTGTCTTTCCAAAGGTTCCAAGATTCGCCCTTCCATTTGCAGCTCACGTTCCGGCAGTTTTGCAGCTTCCCATTCACCCTCTGCCTTTCTGCCTCTCGGCTTGGCCGTCGTTCCGATGTTTCTTTTCAACCAGATTCCAGCCTCCGTTTAGAGGGAAAAAAACAATTCCGCGACAAAGTGATCGGGTTGCAACATTTTGGTACGCATGACGTACCACGGGTCCCACCAGTTCAACTGTCCTGTCTTTCGTAAGCGTGAAACGAGAAGGCAGGCCATTATCTGAATGGCCATAAATTAGGAGAGGGAATTGTACAACGAGACCTGGGTGTCCTCGTGCACCAGTCGCTGAAGGTAAGCATGCAGGTGCAGCAGGCGGTAAAGAAGGCAAAAGGTATGTTGGCCTTCATTGCGAGAGGTTTCGAGTAAGGAGCAGGGATGTGTTGCTGCAATTATGCAGGGCCCTGGTAAGGCCACACTTGGAGTATTGTGTGCAGTTTTGGTCTCCTTCTCTGAGGAAGGATGTTCTTGCTCTAGAGGGAGTGCAGCGAAGGTTTACCAGACTGATTCCAGGGATGGCGGGACTGACGTATGAGGAGAAATTGAGTCGGTTAGGATTGTAATAGCTCGAGCTCAGAATACTAAGGGGGGGGGATCTCATAGAAACCTATAAAATTCTAGCAGGACTAGACAGGGTAGATGCAGGAAAGATGTTCCCAATGGTGGGGGCTGTCGTGTTAGGTACACTGGTCTAACACTGGCTGCAACTGGATGCAGCTTAGATCAGAAAGATACTCCAGGCCTTGAAGTTAGTTCAATCAGGTTTATTGAACCAGTAGCACAGTTAGCACAGTTCTCTGTGAGTTCGACTCTCTGCTAACTTAAGTGTGGTTACTCTGTCTGACTGAACCAGATTAGCTCTTAGCCACGTGGTGGGGGGGTGAGATTGTAACGACACCCTTGACTGACTCTCTAGATGTTCATCCGTGGAAAGAGGCGGAGTGTGAGTGCCTCGTGTCTTTTATAGTCAGATCCCACCCCTGAGTGTCCTGCCTGCTTATTGGTCATGCCCTGTTCTCTGTGTCCATTAGCTGCTTGTCTGTATATCATTATGTGTGTGTTCGCATATCATGACAGGGGTGTCCAGAACCAGGGGTCACAGTCTGAGGATGCGGGGTAGACCATTTAGGATACAAATGAGAAATTTCTTCACCCAGAGCGATCAGCCTGTGGAATCTGCCTCCACAGAAAATGACTGAGGCCAAAACAGTGCATGCTTTCAAGAAGCAGTTAGATACAGCACTCGGGGCGAAGGGAATCAAAGGAGGGAGGTAGGTGGGAATAGGCTATTGAGTTGGACGATCAGCTATGATCATAAAGAATGGTGGAGCAGGCTCGAGGGGCCGAATGGTCTCCTCCTGCTCCTGTTTTCTATGTGTCGTTGTCCAGTAGCCTCCACGGTGACTGGTATCGGGTTGGTGCGTGGGGGGGGTTTGGGAGGGGCTGGGGGCACCTCCGGACGGCTGTGACCTGCCCCGTTTTCAGGGTGAGCGACCTACGGTTTCACACACAGCGGCACACATAACACAACGCTGACAGACTGCCGCTTTTCAGTGAGGCTGACCCATCATACATTGCAATGTTGCAGTTTCTTAAAGAGGACTGTGACAAAGTGATTATCGCACAGTCCGATCATAAAACTCGAAGAAACCCCACAGCTTGACGGTAATGGCGGCGGACAAGTAATCCAGATAACACCCGGTGTTAATGCTCTGGTCGTGGTGGGGGCTGAGGGGAATACTGGCTTTAGATTGCACCACCAGCCGGTGGAATTTAAATTTAATTGATAAAAATGTAGAATCGGAAAAAGCTAGGCCGGGATTTTCTTGCCCCCCCCCCCCACATGTGACTCCAGATCCCCCCCTCCCCCTCGTGGCCACTCTCTGTTCAAGGGGGCAATTAGAGACGGACGGCAATCGGCGGGCACCCAGAAGAATAAAATAAAATTGGCCCTGTTCAAATCCGCACCCCCCCACCCCCCCCCACCCTCGTCAAGGCCTTGCAATCCTCCCCTATCTCTGCAACCCCCACAGGCCAATCTCTCGGATCTCAGCATTTATTCGAGTCTGACCGCTCGGTGCACGCCCCCTTTCGGTCGTCCTAACCGTCGAGGGGGGGGGTCTGTGTCTTCAGCTGCGTCATCCCTGGAATAACCTCTCCCTGAACCTCTCTTGCTCTCGCTCTCCTTCGAGACGCTTCTTGAAACCGACCTCTCTGACCGAGCTTTAGGTCACTTGACCTGATATCTTCTCATGTGACCGGAGGTGTCAGATTTGACATTACAATGGGCCTGTGGGACACATGGTGGGGAGGGGGGTGGTTTAATTATATCTTGGTGGTAGGGTAACACTGTTGCTTCACAGTTCCAGGGTCCCGGGTTCGATTCCTGGCTTGGGTCACTGTGAGTGTGGAATCTGCACGTTCTCCCCGTATGTGCGTGGGTTTCCTCCGGGTGCTCCGGTTTCCTCCCACAGTCCAAAGATGTGCAGGTTAGGTGGATTGGCCATGATAAATTGGCCTTAGTGTCCAAAAGGTTAGGTGGAATTACTGGGCTACGCGGGATAGGGTGGAGGCGTGGGCTTAGGTAGGGTGCTCTTTCAGGGGCTTGATGGGCCGAATGGCCTCCTTCTGCACTGTAAATTCTATGATTCTAAAGCAGCATGTGTTTTGTTATGCTCTTGACGTAGCATAAGCTGCTTCCTTGATGTGCACTCTGACAAAGGAAGATTCGGACTTGGGGATAGCTTTAACACATTTATTAATCTATTAACAATTCTCCTACTTGGGTTCGACTCTACTGTTAATCCTGCTATAGCTACTCAGACTGACGAACCAGTCTGCTACAATCCACGTGGTGGGTGTGATGTTCAATCAACCCTGTGTCTGTACTCACTGAGAGTCTCCACTGGAAAGAGACTGAGCATGTGTGATGTGTCCTTTTATATGGGTTGGTGTAATGCCCTCCTGTGGTAGTGTCACCTCTGTGTGTATCGTGACTGCCCATTGGTCGTGTCCTATCTTACTGACCTATTGGTTGACTGTCTGTGTGTTATGTCTCTGGTGCTCCCTCTAGTGTCTAGCTAGGTGTAGTGTATGTACATTAACCCTTTGTGTACTTACAGTGATGTATATCACCACAGCATGTAAATTGTTGTCTTTGGCGTTTGGCACTCTAACAAAACCGGGAACTGCCCTGACTGCACAACACAGCTCACTTGCCCAATCTTTCAAGCAAGCATCTTCCCGGTCTTTTGTTCAGGGAGAGGGTGGGGAGGCCACAGGAAGTGGGAGGGCTCGGCCTTCGACCTCTGCCTGGGTGACAGAACCGCCAATATGTCCGGCCACTTTTTCCTTCCACCTCACCATCCCTCTCCCTTACCCTCAACTCAGGAATCCTCATGTGTCCCTCACCCTTCCCTCCTTCTCCAACACAAGAGGAAATACTTCTCCTCTCCCGCTGACCCTGTCAAATCCTTTAATTGTCTCGACTGCCTTATCCTATAATCCTTTGTGTTTCAAGCCGAACTGACCTTGCGCAAGGTTATGCTTACAGTTCTAGTGCTCCGCATACCACTGGCAAGATCTATCCATAGAGAATCATAGAATTCCTACAGTGCAGAAGGAGGCCATTTGGTCTATTGAGTCTGCACTGACCCTCCAAAAGAGCACCCTGCCTGGGTCCATCTTTGGACACTAAGGGGCAATTTTAACATGGCCAATCCACCTAACCTATACAGCTGGTTTAGCACAGGGCTAAATAGCTGGCTTTTAAAGCAGACCAAGGCAGGCCAGCAGCACGGTTCAATTCCCGTACCAGCCTCCCCGAACAGGCGCCGGAATGTGGCGACTAGGGGCTTTTCACAGTAACTTCATTTGAAGCCCACTCGTGACAATAAGCGATTTTCATTTCAGTTTTCATCTTTGGACTGTGGGAAGAAACCGGAGCACCCGGAGGAAACCAACTTAAGAGACGGGGAGAACGTGCAAACTCCGCACAGTTGCCCAAGACCGGGATTGTACCTGGGTCGCCTGGTGCTGTGAGGCAGCAGTGCTAACCACTAGTGCTGTTGGAAGGAGTTTAAACTAGTTTGGCAGGGGGAGAGGACACAGAGTATGAGTGAAATAGAGACTCGTCACGCTATAGTAAAGGAAGCAAGTCGGAGTGAGTTCAGCTATGTTGAATGTCGAGAGTAAGACCAGGCAGGATGGTCTTTACTTTAATGCTAGGAGTGTAATAGGTAAGACTGATGAGTTAAGGGCGTGGGTTGACACATGGAATTGTTGCCATCATAGAGACATGGTTAAGGGAAGGGCGGGACTGGCAACTTAACATTCAGGGGTATAGAATCTTTAGACAAGGCAGAGGAGGGTGTAAAAAGGGAGGTGGTGTTGTACTATTAATTAAGGAATCAATTCCTGCAATGAGAGATGATATCGTGGAAGGGTCTTCAAACAGCTAAATTACTGGGAGTATATTAAATGCCCCCAAAGAGTCAGCGGGAAATAGAGGAACAGATACGTAGGCAATTTACTGAAGTGTGCAAGAATAATAATCGGGTAATTATACGAGGGGATTTCAACTTCCCCAACATAAATTGTGATAGGAATGGTGTAAAGGGTTTAGAGGGGGTGGATTTATTGAAATGGACAGCGAAGATTTTTGTATCAATAAGTAGAATACCCAACAAGAGGTGGAGCAGTGCTGAATCAGGTTCTGGGGGAATGAAGCGGGACAAGTGTTCAATGTGGCAGTGGGGGAGCATTTAGTGACAGCGACCACAACATAGATTGGGACAAGGCAGATTTGACTAAAATAAGGCAGGATCTGGCCAAAGTTGACTGGGAGCAGCTTCTTGTGGGAAAATCTACATGGAGCACGGGAGGGCATTCAAAAAGGAAATGGGGAGAGTACAGTTCCAACATATTCCCTATAGGGGGAAATGTGGGAGAAATAAGTTCAGGGAACTCTGGATGTCTAGGACAATCCAGGACTGGATAAGGAGGACGATAAAGGCTTTTAGCAAGTCCAAAGGGAGAAATTCAACTACAGCCCTAGAGGAATACAGGAAGTGCAAGAGGGAACTTAAGAAAGCAATTAGAGGAGCAAAAGGAGGCACGAAAAAGGACTTGCAAATAAGATTAGGGAGAACCCTAAGATATTTGACAGAAATCTTTGGTTCCTCACTGTCTTCAGGTGATGTCCCGGAGGACTGGAGAATAGCCAATGTTGTTCCTTTGTTTAAGAAGGGTAGCAAGGATAATCCAGGGAATTACAAGCCGGTGAGCCTTACATCAGTGGGAGGGAAATTACTGGAGAGAATTCTTCGAGGCAGGATCTACTCCCATTTGGAAGCAAATGGACGTATTAGTGAGAGGCAGCATGGTTTTGTGAAGGGGAGGTCGTGTCTCACTAACTTGATAGAGTTTTTCGAAGAGGCCACAAAGATGATTGATGCAGGTAGGGCAGTGGATGTTGTCTATATGGACTTCAGTAAGGCCTTTGACAAGGTCCCTCATGGCAGACTGGTCAAAAGGTGAAGTCACATGGGATCAGGGGTGAGCTGGCAAGATGGATACAGAACTGGCTAGGTCATAGAAGGCAGAGAGTAGCAATGGAAGGGTGCTTTTCAGATTGGAGGGCAGTGACCAGTGGTGTTCCGCAGGGATCAGTGCTGGGACCTTTGCTGTTCGTAGTATATATAAATGATTTGGAGGAAAATGTAACTGGTCTGATTAGTAAGTTTGCAGACGACACAAAGATTGGTGGAATTGCGGATAGCGATGAGGACTGTCAGAGGATACAGCAGGATTTAGAGCACAGAGCATAGAAAAATACAGCACAGAACAGGCCCTTCGGCCCACGATGTTGTGCCGAACCTTTGTCCTAGATTAATCATAGATTATCATTGAATTTACAATGCAGAAGGAGGCCATTCGGCCCATTGAGTCTGCACCGGCTCTTGGAAAGAGCACCCTACCCATAGTCAACACCTCCACCCAACACTAAGGGCAATTTTGGACACTAAGGGCAATTTATCATGGCCAATCCACCTAACCTGCACATCTTTGGACTGTGGGAGGAAACCGGAGCACCCGGAGGAAACCCACGCAGACACGGGGAGGATGTGCAGACTCCGCACAGACAGTGACCCAGGTCTTAATCGAACCTGGGACCCTGGAGCTGTGAAGCAATTGTGCTAACCACAATGCTACCGTGCTGCCCTTAAGAACAAATAAATCTACACTATATCATTTTACCGTAATCCATGTACCTATCCAATAGCTGCTTGAAGGTCCCTATTGTTTCCGACTCAACTACTTCCACAGGCAGTGCATTCCATGCCCCCACTATCTGGGTAAAGAACCTACCTCTGACATCTCCCCTATATCTTCCACCATTCACCTTAAATTTATGTCCCCTTGTAATGGTTTGTTTCACCCGGGGAAAAAGTCTCTGACTGTCTACTCTATCTATTCCCCTGATCATCTTATAAACCTCTATCAAGTCGCCCCTCATCCTTCTCCGTTCTAATCAGAAAAGGCCTAGCACCCTCAACCTTTCCTCGTAAGACCTACTCTCCATTCCAGGCAACATCCTGGTAAATCTCCTTTGCACCTTTTCCAAAGCTTCCACATCCTTCCTAAAATGTGGCGACCAGAACTGTACACGGTACTCCAAATGTGGCCTTACCAAAGTTATGTACAGCTGCATCATCACCTCACGGCTCTTAAATTCAATCCCTCTGTTAATGAACACTAGCACACCATAGGCCTTCTTTACAGCTCTATCCACTTGAGTGGCAACTTTCAAAGATGTATGAACATAGACCCCAAGATCTCTCTGCTCCTCCACATTGCCAAGAACTCTACCGTTAACCCTGTATTCCACATTCATATTTGTCCTTCCAAAATGGACAACCTCACACTTTTCAGGGTTAAACTCCATCTGCCACTTCTCAGCCCAGCTCTGCATCCTATCTATGTCTCTTTGCAGCCGACAACAGCCCTCCACACTATCCACAACTCCACCAATCTTCGTATCATCTGCAAATTTACTGACCCACCCTTCAACTCCCTCATCCAAGTCATTTATGAAAATCACAAATAGCAGAGGACCCAGAACTGATCCCTGTGGTATGCCACTGGTAACTGGGATCCAGGCTGAATATTTGCCATCTACCACCACTCTCTGACTTCTATCGGTTAGCCAGTTCGTTATCCAACTGGCCAAATTTCCCACTAGCCCATGCCTCCTTACTTTCTGCAGAAGTCTACCATGGGGAACCTTATCAAATGCCTTACTAAAATCCATGTACACTACATCCACTGCTTTACCTTCATCCACATGCTTGGTCACCTCCTCAAAGAATTCAATAAGACTTGTAAGGCAAGATCTACCCCTCACAAATCCGTGCTGACTATCCCAAATCAAGCAGTGTCTTTCCAGATGCTCAGAAATCCTATCCTTCAGTATCCTTTCCATTACTTTGCCTACCACCGAAGTAAGACTAACTGGCCTGTAATTCCCAGGGTTATCCCAATTCCCTTTTTTGAACAGGGGCACGACATTCGCCACTCTCCAATCCCCTGGTACCACCCCTGTTGACAGTGAGGACGAAAAGATCATTGCCAACGGCTCTGCAATTTCATCTCCTGCTTCCCATAGAATCCTTGGATATATCCCGTCAGGCCCGGGGGACTTGTCTATCCTCAAGTTTTTCAAAATGCCCAACACATCTTCCTTCCTAACAAGTATTTCCTCGAGCTTACCAGTCTGTTTCACACTGTCCTCTCCAACAATATGGCCCCTCTCATTTGTAAATACAGAAGAAAAGTACTCGTTCAAGACCTCTCCTATCTCTTCAGACTCAATACACAATCTCCCGCTACTGTCCTTGATCGGACCTACCCTCGCTCTAGTCATTCTCATATTTCTCACATATGTGTAAAAGGCCTTGGGGTTTTCCTTGATCCTACCCGCCAAAGATTGTTCATGCCCTCTCTTAGCTCTCCTAATCATCTGCAAAGATGTGCAAGTTAGGTGGATTGGTCATGATAAATTGCCCTTAGTGTTGGGTGGGGTTACTGGGTTATAGGGATAGGATGGAGGTGTTGACCTTGGGTAGGGTGCTCTTTCCAAGAGCCGGTGCAGACTCGATGGGCCGAATGGCCTCCTTCTGCACTGTAAATTCTATAATAATCCCTTTCTTCAGTTCCCTCCTGGCTATCTTGTATCCCTCCAACGCCCTGTCTGAACCTTGTTTCCTCAGCCTTACATAAGTCTCCTTTTTCCTCTTAACAAGACATTCAACCTCTCTTGTCAACCATGGTTCCCTCACTCGACCATCTCTTCCCTGCCTGACAGGGACATACATATCAAGGACAGGTAGTACCTGTTCCTTGAACAAGTTCCACATTTCACTTGTGTCCTTCCCTGACAGCCTATGTTCCCAACTTATGCACTTCATTTCTTGTCTGACAACATCGTATTTCCCCTTCCCCCAATTGTAAACCTTGCCCTGTTGCACGCACCTATCCCTCTCCGTTACTAAAGTGAAAGTCACAGAATTGTGGTCACTATCTCCAAAATGCTCCCCCACTAACAAATCTATCACTTGCCCTGGTTCATTACCAAGTACTAAATCCAATATTGCCCCTCCTCTGGTCGGACAATCTACATACTGTGCTAGAAAAGCTTCCTGGACACACTGCACAAACACCACCCCATCCAAACTATTTGATCTAAAGAGTTTACACTCAATGTTTGGGAAGTTAAAGTCACCCATGACTACTACCCTGTGACTTCTGCACCTTTCCAAAATCTGTTTCCCAATCTGTTCCTCCACATCTCTGCTACTATTGGGGGGCCTATAGAAAACTCCGAACAAGGTGACTGCTCCTTTCCCATTTCTGACTTCAACCCACACTGCCTCAGTAGTCAGATACTCCTTGATTTAGATCGTTTGGAGACTTGGGCGGAGAGATGGCAGATGGAGTTTAATCCGGACAAATGTGAGGTAATGCATTTTGGAAGGTCTAATGCAGGTAGGGAATATACAGTGAATGGTAGAACCCTCAAGAGTATTGACAGTCAGAGCGATCTAGCTGTACAGGTCCACAGGTCACTGAAAGTGGCAACACAGGTGGAGAAAGTAGTCAAGAAGGCATACGGCATGCTTGCCTTCATTGGCCGGGGCATTGAGTATAAGAATTGGCAAGTCATGTTGCAGCTGTAAATAACCTTAGTTAGGCCACACTTGGAGTATACTGTTCAATTCTGGTCACCACACTACCAGAAGGATGTGGAGGCTTTAGAGAGGGTGCAGAAGAGATTTACCAGGATGTTGCCTGGTATGGAGGGCATTAGCTATGAGGAGCAGATGAATAAACTCGGTTTGTTCTTACTGGAACGACAGAGGTTGAGGGTTGACCTAATAGAGGCCTACAAAATTATGGGGAGCATAGACAGAGTGGATAGTCAGAGGCTTTTTCCCAGGGTAGAGGGGTACTAGGGGGCGTAAGTTTAAGGTGCGAGGGGCAAGGTTTAGAGGAGATGTGCGAGGCAAGTTTTTTTACGCAGAGGGTAGTGGGTGCCTGGAACTCGCTGCCGGAGGAGGTGGTGGAAGCAGGGACGATAGTGACATTTAAGGGGCATCTTGACAAATACATGAATAGGATGGGAATAGAGGGGTACAGACCCAGGAAGTGTAGAAGATTTTAGTTTAGACGGGCAGCATGGTCGGCCAGTCTTGGAGGGCCGAAGGGCCTGTTCCTGTGCTGTACTTTTCTTTGTTCTTATATTCTGTGCATACATTAAGGGGAAGAGGTTGACCAGAGAAAGAGGAGGGCCCATTAGAGACCAAAGGGGCAATCTGTGTGTGAAGCCGCAGAACATTGCGAGGCTGTTAAATGAATACTTCCCATCAGTCTTCACTCAGGAGAAGATACAGAGTTCAGGAAATGGGACTGTGAGGACCTTGAGCAGTTTAACATAGGAAGTGAGGAGGTATAGGAGGCTTTGACGGGCTTAAAAATAGACAAATCTCCAGGCTGCTGTGGGAGGAGAGGCAGGAAATTGCAGGGGCTTTGACGCAAGTTTTTAATTCCCCTCTTGTCAAGGGGGAATGCCAGAGGACTGGAGAACAGCTAATGTTGTTCCACTTTTCAAGAAGGGTGATAGAGATAAACCCGGGAATTACAGACCAGCGAGTCTCACATCAGTGCTAGGGAAGCTATTGGAGAAACTCCGGGAGAGAATTAATCTCCACTTTGAAAGGCACGGGTTGGTTAGGGATTGTCAGCATGGCTTTGTCAGAGGGACGGTCATGCCTAAGAAATTTGATAGAATGTTTTGACAAAGTGACCACGTGTGGATGAAGGAAGTGCAGTTGATGTAGTTTATATGGATTTTGGCAAAGCCTTTGACAAGATCCCACATGGGAGATTGATTGAGAGGGAAGGTCCCACACGGGAGACTAATTGAGAAGGTTGATGCTCATGGAACTCAAGGAAACATGGCGAGATGGATGCTAAACTGGCTTAGTAATAGGACACAAAGGGTGGCGGTAGAAGACAGTTTGGGTAATTGGAGGCCCTTTGAGGATGCCACCAAGATTGGTAGGGTGGTTAACAGTGAAGAAGAGGGTCGTAAGTTACAGGAAGATGTAGATGGGTTGGACTGATGAACAGAGCAGTGGCAGATGATATTTAACCTTGATAAACTTTGGAAGACACAGGACAAGGGAATATGTAATTAATGGCAGGACACCAGGAAGCTCCGAGGAACAGATGGATCTTGAGGTACTTGTTCAATGATCCCTGAAGGTGGCAGAGCAGGTGAATAGGCTAGTTAAGAAGGTATAAGGGAAGTTGCCTTTATCAGTGTGGTGTGGAATACAAGAACAAGGATGTCGGAGATGTACCGAACGTTGGTTCAGTTCTGGTAACCTCACTACAGTAAGGGTGTGATTGTACTGGAGGGGGTGTAGAGGAGATTCACCAGGATGTTGCCTGCGATGGGGCATCTGAGCTGTAAGGAGAGGCTGGATAGGCTTGGAATGTTTTCTTTAGAGCAGAGAAGGCTGAAGGGGGAATATGATTGAGTTGTGAAAGATTGAGGGGTTTGGACAGGGTAACTAGGAAACAGTTGTTCACCTTGGTTGAGGGGTCAATCACAAGGGGGCAGAGTTTTAGGGTGGGGACAGGAGATTCCGAGGGGATTTGAGAAAAACATTATTTCACAGAGGGTAGTGAGACTCTGGAATGCACTGCCTGGGAAGGTAGTGGAGGCTGGAAACCTCACAACCTTTCAAAACCACTTGGATTAGCACTTGGAACACCATCACACTCAAAGACATAGGGCAAGTGCTGGTAAGTGGGACTGGCGGGAGATTAAGGGTAGTTATTGTCAGCACTGAGTCGACGGGCCGAATGGACTTTTCTGCGCTGCACGACTTCCATGGCTGGGCCACCGTACCGCCGTTCCTACTCCGGCAAGTACAAGTGCACGCGGCACTTCCTAGAAGCCATTTGTCAGCCCACGGTTGGGCAGCTTCAGCATCTCCTCCTCTTCCTCAGCTCACCCGCTGCGGAAACCCTCACCTGTCGTTGTCATCGATGGGCTTGACTGTTCCTGTACTCCCCTGGCTCAGCTTCCGTCTTGCACCCTTTGCCCCCACCGCCCCCCCCCCCCCCCCCCCAATTGTGGGATCCCTTTCAGCCCCAAGGCCCTCCGAGATCTCCGCGCTCCTCCAACTCTGGCTTCTGGTGCAACCCGCCCGATTTATTTTTTAAAATCGCTCCACCATTGGCAGGGGGTGTTTGTGGGGGGGGCGGGCAGGGACGTGCCCCTATCTGCATGGTCCCCAGGTTCTGGAATTCCCTCCCCGAAAACCCTCTCTCTGCCTCTCTCCCTCTCTTCATCCAGCACGCTCGGTACAACCTAGCTTCCTGACCACAGTCGCTCCCACAAAACTGGGAAAATTGGAGTTTTCGGGTGTTCCATAGAATTTACAGTACAGAAGGAGGCCATTCGGCCCATCGAGTCTGCACCGGCTCTTGGAAAGAGCACCCTACCCAGGCCCACACCGCGACCCTATCCACATAACCCAGTAATCCCACCCAACGCTGAGGGCAATTTTGGACACTAAGGGCAATTTAGCATGGCCAATCCACCTAACATGGACATCTTTGGACTGTGGGAGGAAACCGGAGCACCCGGAGGAAACCCACGCACACACATGGGGAGGAACGTGCAGGCTCCGCACAGACAGTGACCCAAGCTGGGAATCGAACCTGGGACCCTGGTGCGGTGAAGCAATTGTGCTAACCACTATGCTACCGTGCTGCCCACTGTTTGTTAGGTAAAAGGGTATCAAGATATTTTGAAGGTTCTTTCATGGAACATGTGCTTCGCTGGCAAGACCAACATTTATTGTCCATTCCTAATTGCCCTGCTTAGCCTTTCAGAGGGTCAGTTAAGAGTCAACCACATTCCCGTTGGGGGGTGGGGGTGTCTGGCGTCACACGCAGGCCAGACCGGGGTAAGGACAGCAGATTTCCCTTCCCCTAAAAGAGGACATTAATGAATCAGATGGGTTTTTTTTGTTAACAACAATTGATGATGGTTGTCACGGTCATCATTACTGAGATTAGCGCCATGTATTCATGATTTTATTAATTGGATTTATATTCCACCCAAGATGAGATTTGAACCCGTGAACCATGAGATTCGAAGCCTTAGGCCTCCCCTTCCTGTTCCTTTTAAAAAAAATTTTAAAATAAATTTAGAGTACCCAATTCATTTATTTTTTCCAATTAAGGGGCAATTTAGCGTGGCCAATCCACCTAGCCTGCACATCTTTGGGTTGTGGGGGCAAAACCCACACAAACACGGGGAGAATGTGCAAACTCCACACGGACAGTGACCCAGGGCCAGGATCGAACCTGAGACCTCAGCGCCGTCAGGCATCAGGGCTAACCCACTGCGCCACCGTGCTGCCCCCTCCTGTTCCTGAGCTCAGCTGACACAGAGGCCTTTGATATACTTTGTTTTAAACGTAGGTGCTTTATTTTAACCTATGTGCACAGAATCGGGCGCAGTCAAAAGTATTGATCATGCACAAACCCCTCCCTCCCTCTCCTCCCCCAACAGTTGCAACGGCCAACAAGGGCTCCACTCCCCAGAGGCATTCAGCGGCCCACTGCAGCGCTTCCCGAGTGAAGGCTGGTCCACGGCTTCGGGTGAAATGGAGAAAGGCCGACAGCTCCAACCGGACGAGAGGCAGATCGTCAGGCGCGGGGTGAAAAGAAAAATAAACTGACCGGAGAGTTAAACACGCTGGGGTGGGTCTCCCTAGGCAGGGAGCACGCAGCGTCTACCGGCACTGTCGAGGCCTTCTGTGCCCGGTGGGCACGGCAGGGGTCTGAGGTGCCTATTCGACCCCCTTTGATCACACTTTGATGTTTTCAGTTTGGTTTCTGATATGCTTTTTGGTTTCGGGGCAGTGTCCCTTTAAGGGGCTGCCCCTTCAATTTGCCCGTCAATTTATTTGATTTGGGTTAACTGATTTACCCCCAAAATAGAGCAAATGGCCGCAGCGGCTTCAATTGCAACTTTTGAAAAGAGGACGTCAATGGCGACAAAGGAATAATTGACGCACGCGTTCGAAAGGAGGAGGGGAAGTGGGGCCATGATTTTCTTCTAAAGGGGCTTTGACGGAGGGGTCCTCTGGTTAACGTCAAGCACCTGCAGGTTCAAGGGTGAGCGGCGTTTCGGTTCTCTACCACAGTTCCAGGCCAGGGCTTGCCCCACAATATTCGCCCACCCAGATTGAAACATTCATCCTGTCCCCTCCTTCATCCCCCAGCCAACCCCGTCAATTAACACAATCTTCTCCCCTTTCCGCCCCCCCCACACCCCAGTTAATGCTAATTCTATTCCAGCCCACCCCCCAGTTAATATAAATTCCATCCACTCCCATTCCTCCCCTCCCCCCCCATAATGCTATCTCTCCCCACCCCACTAGTTAATGCAAACTCTCCCCCTCCTCACTTATCCAGTTAATACTAAATGTCCTGGTTTGTTCAATACTAATCCTCTCCTTCCTCACAGAGCCCCGCCTCCGCACCCCTCAGTTTAACGCTCTTTCTGCTCCATTGAGGCACATTCCCTATCCAGGACAACCCAATCCTATCCATTGCCTCACAGACCCTTCCATTTGCCCCATTCCCCTCCATTTCAATGTTTTTTCCTCCAGTCCCCTCCATTTCCTCCCGGTCCCCTCCATTTCCTCCCGGTCCCCTCCATTTCCTCCCGGTCCCCTCCATTTCCTCCCGGTCCCCTCCATTTCCTCCCGGTCCCCTCCATTTCCTCCCGGTCCCCTCCATTTCCTCCCGGTCCCCTCCATTTCCTCCCGGTCCCCTCCATTTCCTCCCGGTCCCCTCCATTTCCTCCCGGTCCCCTCCATTTCCTCCCGGTCCCCTCCATTTCCTCCCGGTCCCCTCCATTTCCTCCCGGTCCCCTCCATTTCCTCCCGGTCCCCTCCATTTCCTCCCGGTCCCCTCCATTTCCTCCCGGTCCCCTCCATTTCCTCCCGGTCCCCTCCATTTCCTCCCGGTCCCCTCTATATCCTCCCGGTCCCCTCCATTGCCTCCCAGTCCCCTCCATTGCCTCCCAGTCCCCTCCATTTCCTCCCAGTCCCCTCCATTTCCTCCCAGTCCCCTCCATTTCCTCCCAGTCCCCTCCATTTCCTCCCAGTCCCCTCCATATCCTCCCAGTCCCCTCCATTGCCTCCCAGTCCCCTCCATTGCCTCCCAGTCCCCTCCATTGCCTCCCAGTCCCCTCCATTTCCTCCCAGTCCCCTCCATTTCCTCCCAGTCCCCTCCATATCCTCCCAGTCCCCTCCATATCCTCCCAGTCCCCTCCATATCCTCCCAGTCCCCTCCATTGCCTCCCAGTCCCCTCCATATCCTCCCAGTCCCCTCCATATCCTCCCAGTCCCCTCCATTGCCTCCCAGTCCCCTCCATTTCCTCCCAGTCCCCTCCATATCCTCCCAGTCCCCTCCATATCCTCCCAGTCCCCTCCATTTCCTCCCAGTCTCCTCCATTGCCTCCCAGTCCCCTCCAATTCCTCCCAGTCTCCTCCATTGCCTCCCAGTCCCCTCCATTTCCTCCCAGTCCCCTCCATTTCCTTCAAGTCCCCTCCATTTCCTCCCAGTCCTCTCCATTGCCTCCCAGTCCCCTCCATTTCCTCCCGGTCCCCTCCATATCCTCCCGGTCCTCTCCATATCCTCCCGGTCCCCTCCATATCCTCCCGGTCCCCTCCATTTCCTCCCAGTCCCCTCCAATTTCCCTCCATTCCTCTGCCCTAACAATCCCCGACCCGGCCAGGATGTGTTTTGTTTTTTATGGGCAGTAGATGAACGAGAGAGTGAGACAGAGAGAGAGAGAGAACAGCAGGTGGAGCGAGGTGGTGGGGGGGGTGGGGGGGATGGGTGCAGCTGGCGCATCCCCCTCCCCCCCTGCGGCCCCCAAGCGCTCAGGCGTGAACCCGCTGGTGCTTGAGCAGGTGGGAGGACTGGCTGAAACGCTTCCCGCAGACGGCGCACGGGAACGGCCGCTCGCCGCTGTGGACGCGCTGGTGGCGCCGCAGGTTGGAGGAGACGGTGAAGCGCTTCCCGCACAGGCGGCAGGCGAAGGGTCGCTCGCCGGTGTGGACCCGCCGGTGGGTGAGGAGGCAGTCGGCGCCGCTGAATCGCTTGCCGCAGTCGGGGCAGGCGAAGGGCCGCTCGCCCGAGTGCACGCGCTGGTGGGTGAGGAGGCTGGAGGAGACGGTGAAGCCCTTCCCGCAGAGCGGGCAGACGAAGGGCCGCTCGCCGGTGTGGAGGAGCCGGTGCGCCAGCAGGTGGGCCGACTCGCCGAAGCCCTTGCCGCAGGCCGAGCAGACATAAGGCCGCTCGCCCGTGTGTACCCGCTGGTGCCGGAGCAGCTTGGAGGACTGCCCAAAGGCCTTGCCGCACAGCGGGCAGGAGAAAGGACGTTCGCCGGTGTGGACCCGCCCGTGCACCTTCAGCTCGCCGGCGCTCTTGAAGCGCTTGCCGCACTGGCTGCAGCCGAAGGCTCGCTCCTCGGTGTGGACCCGCCGGTGGGTCAGCAGGTGCGACGAGCTGGCAAATGCCTTGCCACACTCGCCGCAGGTGAAGGGCCGCTCGCCCGAGTGCACCCGGCGGTGGATCTCCAGCTCGGACGGGTAAATGAAGCCCCGGCCACACTCGCCGCACTTGTACGGCAGTCCGGCCAGGCTGTGGCAGCGGCAGCGGTGCCGTGTCAGCTCGGACGGGCGGCTGAAGGCCAGGCCGCAGACGGGACAGGCGTGCGGCCGCTGGCCGCTGTGCACGAGCTGGTGGGCCTTGAGCCCGTGGCGCTGGCCGAATTGCTTGCCGCAGTCGGCGCACTGGTAGACGCGCCCGTGGGCTGCCCGGTGCTTCTCCAGCCAGAGCCGCGACTTGAAGGTTCGCCCGCACACCAGGCAGGCTAGCAGGCGCCCGCCACTGCCGCCTGGCGTCCAGCGCTCGCCGCCCCCCGCCCCCCCTCCTCCCGGCTTCTGGGGCGTCATCCCGGGCGAATCTGGCGATCCCGTTGGCTCCCGACATGGCGACTCATCACGGCAATCTCCCGACTCCTGTCCCGGTGACCTGCACAAAAAGGAGGCAACAATTAAAAACAAAAAAAAAATCATCCCTGCCACCGTAGGAATTGGCCGGGGCATGGTGACAATCTGCGAGGTGGACAAGTCGCGGCGTGTTTGCGGTGGTGTCAATGGTGCGAAGTGGAGAAAGAAAGTTGCTTTGTCCGTTTGGCACCTTTCGCCACCTCCAGCATGGACTCCCTGGGCTCGGCAACCTCCTTCCGCACAGCTGTGACTGCAACCCAACCACCCAAAGCCCTTTGCAGCCCGAGATGTGCTTCTAAAAGTGCGAATCACCCTTTAAATGTGGAAAAAGGGACGTCTGATATTTGCGCCCTGCGGTGTGATAAATGACCAGACCATCCGATTTTGCCAGGAGAAACAATATTGAACCCGGGGACACCCATTGAATTAATGGAATCTCTACAGTGTCGAAGGATGCCATTCAGTCTACACCAACCATCCGACAGCGCCCTACTGAGGCCCATTCCTCCGCCCTACCCCACATAACCTGCGCATCTTTGGACTGTGGGGGGAAACCGGAGCACCCGGAGGAAACCCACGCAGACACGGGGAGAAAGTGTAAATCCCCACAGACAGTCACCCAAGGCCTGGAATTGAACTCTGATCCCTGGCGCTGTGAGGCAGCGGTGCTATCCATTGTGCCGCCCACAGAGAGCTCCCCATATCTCACCCCTCCTCCCGAAATGGGATCTTTTACATCCTCTCCAGAGAGAGAGGACGGTGCCCTCGGTTAAACATCTCGCAATGACTGCCCTGGCATTGGAAGCGCCAAGTCTCGGGCTTTGCACACAGGGAGTAATACTTGGCCTTACGTTTAGGACTTCGATTAAATCTATCATTCGGATTAGGTCCGAACTGACAGATGGGGTTGGCCTCAGGGCTGGCATTTGGGTCGATATTAATGCTGAAGTTAGGATTATTTTTATCTTATTTTATTCAATACTGGGATGTTGTGGTCGCCGGCAAGACCTCAGCATTTGTTGCCCTTCTCGAATTGCCCCTTGAGCTTGAGTGGCAATTTTGGAGGGGGCATTTGAAAGTCAGCCACATTGCTGTGGATCTGGAGGCATATGTAGGCCAGGCCAGGTAAGGACGGCAGATTTCCTTTCCCAAAGGGCATAAGTGAAGCGTAATCGACAATCATCGTGGTCATCATTGTACTTTTAGTTCCACATTTCTTTTTGATTGAATTCAAATTTCAAAGACCATGTTGAGATTCGAACCCGGGTCCCTGTGTCTGAGGGTTGCTACTTTAGTGACAGCAGTACCGTGCCCCCACCTCCTCTTATATAGGATTACGTTGTGTTTTGGATTGACGTTGGAATCAGGATTGAATTTGGAGTCAGCATTGCAGTTTTGCTTAAGAATGAGATAGCGCTGACATCAGGATTATTGTTGGAGAGGGCAGCACGGTGGCGCAGTGGTTAGCACTGCTGCCTCACGGCGCCGAGACCCGGGTTCGATCCCGGCTCTGGGTCACAGTCCGTGTGGGGTTTGCACATTCTCCCCGTGTCTGCGCGGGTCTCGCCCCCACAACCCAAAGATGTGCAGGGTAGGGGGATTGGCCACGCTAAATTGCCCCGTAATTGGAAAAATGGATTGGGTACTTTAAATTTATTTTTAAAAAGGGTTAAAGTTAGGATTACGGTCGGTGTTGACGTTAGGAATACAGTTGGGGTTGTTGTTAGGATTACAGTCGGTGCTGGTGTTAGGATTACAGTCGGTGCTGGTGTTAGGATTACAGTCGGTGTTGGTGTTAGGATTACAGTCGGTGTTGGCGTTAGGATTAGTCGGTGTTGGTGTTAGGATTACAGTCGGTGTTGGCGTTAGGATTAGTCGGTGTTGGTGTTAGGATTAGTCGGTGTTGGTGTTAGGATTACAGTCGGTGCTGGTGTTAGGATTACAGTCGGTGTTGGTGTTAGGATTACAGTCGGTGTTGGTGTTAGGATTACAGTCGGTGTTGGTGTTAGGATTACAGTCGGTGCTGGTGTTAGGATTACAGTCGGTGTTGGCGTTAGGATTACAGTCGGTGTTGGTGTTAGGATTAGTCGGTGTTGGTGTTAGGATTACAGTCGGTGCTGGTGTTAGGATTACAGTCGGTGTTGGCGTTAGGATTACAGTCGGTGCTGGTGTTAGGATTACAGTCGGTGTTGGTGTTAGGATTACAATGGGTGTTGGTGTTAGGATTAGTCGGTGTTGGTGTTAGGATTAGTCGGTGTTGGTGTTAGGATTACAGTCGGTGCTGGTGTTAGGATTACAGTCGGTGTTGGTGTTAGGATTACGATCGGTGTTGGTGTTAGGATTACAGTCGGTGTTGGTGTTAGGAATACGATCGGTGTTGGTGTTAGGATTACAGTCGGTGTTGGTGTTAGGAATACGATCGGTGTTGGTGTTAGGATTACAGTCGGTGTTGGTGTTAGGATTACAGTCGGTGTTGGTGTTAGGATTACGGTTGGTGTTGGTGTTAGGATTATGATCGATTTTGACGTTAGGATTACAGTCTGTGCTGACGTTAGGATTACGGTCGGAGTTGACGTTAGGATTACGGTCGTTGTTGATGTTTGGATTACAGTTGATTTTGACATTAGTATTGTGGTCGGTGTTGACGTTAGGATAGCGGTCGGTGTTGGTGTTAGGATTACGATCGGTGTTGGTGTTAGGATTACAGTCGGTGTTGGTGTTAGGATTACAGTCGGAGTTGACGTTAGGATTACGATCGGTGTTGGTGTTAGGAATCCAATTGATTTTGACATTAGTATTGTGGTCTGTGTTGGCGTTAGGATTACAGTCGGTGTTGGAGTTAGGATTACAGTCGGTGTTGGTGTTAGGATTACGATCGGTGTTGGTGTTAGGATTACAGTCGGTGTTGGTATTAGGATTACGGTCGGTGTTGGTGTTAGGATTACAGTCGGTGTTGGTGTTAGGATTACAGTCGGTGTTGGTGTTAGGATTACGATCGGTGTTGGTGTTAGGATTACAGTCGGTGTTGGTGTTAGGATTACGATCGGTGTTGGTGTTAGGATTACGATCGGTGTTGGTGTTAGGATTACGATCGGTGTTGGTGTTAGGATTACAGTCGGTGTTGGTGTTAGGATTACGATCGGTGTTGGTGTTAGGATTACAGTCGGTGTTGGTGCTAGGAATACGATCGGTGTTGGTGTTAGGATTACAATTGATTTTGACATTAGTATTGTGGTCGGTGTTGGTGTTAGGATTACAGTCGGTGTTGGTGTTAGGATTACGATCGGTGTTGGTGTTAGGATTACGATCGGTGTTGGTGTTAGGATTACGATCGGTGTTGGTGTTAGGATTACGATCGGTGTTGGTGTTAGGAATACGATCGGTGTTGGTGTTAGGATTACGATCGGTGTTGGTGTTAGGATTACGATCGGTGTTGGTGTTAGGATTACGATCGGTGTTGGTGTTAGGATTACGATCGGTGTTGGTGTTAGGATTACGATCGGTGACTTCCGGGTGCGGCGATGACCAGCTGAGTCGCACATTTCGGCAGCTCCCTGTGAAACGGACATTTGGGCTCTTGATAGGAGCCCCAACGGCAATTTTGACGGCTAAAAACACTGTGCGGTAAACCAGAAGGGAATCCCCCCTGGATACGGATGGAAAAAGGAGGAGAGAGTGGCCAGATTGCAGTGGATCCTTTAGAACAGCGGCAAGGAAGGCAAGCAAAAACCAAGATGGCGTCGGAAGGTGGCAGTTTAACATGGGGCCCTGAACAACAAGAGTTCTTGAAATGCTGTGTGGAAGAGATCAAAAAGGAAATGAAGAAAGAGCTGTTGGCCCCGATACTACAGGCGATCGAAGGGCTAAAGGAGGAACAAAAGACCCAGGAGCGGGAGCTTCGGGTCGTGAAGGCAAAGGCAGCCGAGAATGAGGACGATATACAGGGCCTGGTGGTGAAGACGGAGACGCAGGAGGCACATCAGAAACGATGTGTGGAAAGGTTGGAGGCACTGGAAAACAACGCAAGGAGGAACAACCTGAGGATTCTTGGTCTTCCTGAAGGTGTGGAGGGAGCGGACGTCGGGGCATATGTGAGCACGATGCTGCACTCGTTAATGGGAGCGGAGGCCCCGGCGGGTCCGTTGGAGGTGGAGGGAGCATACCGAGTGATGGCGCGAGGACCGAGAGCAGGAGAAATTCCCAGAGCCATAGTGGTGAGATTCCTCCGTTTTAAGGATAGAGAAATGGTCCTTAGATGGGCGAAGAAAACTCGGAGCAGTAAATGGGAGAACGCGGTGATCCGCGTTTATCAAGACTGGAGTGCGGAGGTGGCGAGAAGGAGGGCGAGCTTTAATCGGGCCAAGGCGGTGCTTCATAAAAAGAAGATAAAATTTGGAATGCTGCAACCGGCAAGACTGTGGGTCACATATCGAGGGAGGCACCACTACTTTGAGACGGCGGATGAAGCGTGGACTTTTATTGTGGAAGAAAAACTGGAATGAGCGGGTTATTAAAAAGAACGTTCGAACAAAGTGGTGGGGCGAATGTGGGGGGCAAAGAGGGGTTTTATGTACTAATCCTGCGATGTGGTAACTTTTCTCTCTCCCACAGGTGGTGATGGGGGGAGGAGGGGAGGTGGAGGAGATGGGGCGTTGGCCATTGGGGGCGGGGCCAAGGGAGAAGCGCGGGCTTGGTTCCCGCGCTATGATAATCATGGCGGGAATAGAGAAGCAGGAAGGAGGGGGCGTCGCACGGTGCGAGCCGAGGTCATGGGGGGAAGCCGAGGTCAGCCAGAGTTTGCTGACTTCTGGGAGCAACATGGGGGGAGTAATTACGCTAGCGGGGGATCTAGCGGGGGGGGTGGGAGGGGGGAATTACTGGGTTGCTGCTGCTGGGGAGAGGGGGGAGCTGGTATGGGCGGGGGGGCACCGCCTGGGGGAGATACAGCTGCGTGGGAACCGGGTGAGGAGCTGGAAAAAGGTGATGGCTAATCGACAAGGGGGGGGGGTAGGAAGCCCCCCAACTCGGCTGATCACGTGGAACGTGAGAGGGCTGAACGGGCCGATAAAGAGGGCACGGGTACTCGCACACCTTAAGAAACTTAAGGCAGATGTGGTTATGTTACAGGAAACACACCTGAAACTGATAGACCAGGTTAGGCTACGCAAAGGATGGGTGGGGCAGGTGTTCCATTCGGGGCTAGATGCGAAAAACAGGGGGGTGGCTATATTAGTAGGGAAGCGGGTAATGTTCGAGGCAAAGACTATAGTGGCGGATAACGGGGGCAGATACGTGATGGTGAGTGGCAAACTACAGGGGGAGACGGTGGTTTTGGTAAACGTATATGCCCCGAACTGGGATGATGCCAATTTTATGAGGCGGATGCTAGGACGCATTCCGGACCTCGAGATGGGAAAGCTGATAATGGGGGGAGATTTTAATACGGTGTTGGAACCAGGGCTGGATAGGTCGAAGTCCAGGACTGGAAGGAGGCCGGCAGCAGCCAAGGTACTTAAAGATTTTATGGAGCAGATGGGAGGTGTAGACCCGTGGAGATTTAGCAGACCTAGGAGTAAGGAGTTCTCGTTTTTCTCCTATGTCCATAAAGTCTACTCGCGAATAGACTTTTTTGTGCTGGGTAGGGCATTGATCCCGAAGGTGAGGGGAACGGAGTATATGGCTATAGCCATTTCGGATCACGCTCCACACTGGGTGGACTTGGAGATAGGGGAGGAAACAGGAGGGCGCCCACCCTGGAGAATGGACATGGGACTAATGGCAGATGAGGGGGTGTGTCTAAGGGTGAGGGGGTGCATTGAAAAGTACTTGGAACTCAATGATAATGGGGAGGTCCAGGTGGGAGTGGTCTGGGAGGCGTTGAAGGCGGTGGTTAGAGGGGAGCTGATATCAATAAGGGCACATAAAGGGAAGCAGGAGAGTAAGGAACGGGAGCGGTTGCTGCAAGAACTTTTGAGGGTGGACAGACAATATGCGGAAGCACCGGAGGAGGGACTGTACAGGGAAAGGCAAAAGCTACATGTAGAATTTGACTTGCTGACTACAGGCACTGCAGAGGCACAATGGAGGAAGGCACAGGGTGTACAGTACAAATATGGGGAGAAGGCGAGCAGGTTGCTGGCACACCAATTGAGGAAAAGGGGAGCAGCGAGGGAAATAGGGGGAGTGAGGGATGAGGAAGGAGAGATGGAGCGGGGAGCGGAGAGAGTGAATGGAGTGTTCAAGACATTTTATAAAAAATTATATGAAGCTCAACCCCCGGATGGGAGGGAGAGAATGATGGGCTTCTTGGATCGGCTGGAATTTCCCAAGGTGGAAGAGCAGGAAAGGGTGGGACTGGGAGCACAGATCGAGGTAGAAGAAGTGGTGAAAGGAATTAGGAGCATGCAGGCGGGAAAGGCCCCGGGACCGGATGGATTCCCAGTCGAATTCTATAGAAAATATGTGGACTTGCTCGCCCCGGTACTGACGAGGACCTTTAATGAGGCAAAGGAAAGGGGACAACTGCCCCCGACTATGTCTGAAGCAACGATATCGCTTCTCTTAAAGAAGGAAAAGGACCCGCTACAATGCGGGTCCTATAGACCTATTTCCCTCCTAAATGTAGATGCCAAGGTCCTGGCCAAGGTAATGGCAATGAGAATAGAGGAATGTGTCCCGGGGGTGGTCCACGAGGACCAAACTGGGTTTGTGAAGGGGAGACAGCTGAACACGAATATACGGAGGTTGTTAGGGGTAATGATGATGGCCCCACCAGAGGGAGAAACGGAGATAGTAGTGGCGATGGATGCCGAGAAAGCATTTGATAGAGTGGAGTGGGATTATTTGTGGGAGGTGTTGAGGAGATTTGGTTTTGGAGAGGGGTATGTTAGATGGGTACAGCTGTTGTATAGGGCCCCAGTGGCGAACGTGGTCACGAATGGACGGGGATCTGCATATTTTCGGTTCCATAGTGACAAGGCAGGGATGCCCTCTGTCCCCATTATTGTTTGCACTGGCGATTGAGCCCCTGGCGATAGCGTTGAGGGGTTCCAAGAAGTGGAGGGGAGTACTTAGGGGAGGAGAAGAGCACCGGGTATCTTTGTATGCAGACGATTTGCTACTATACGTGGCGGACCCGGCGGAGGGGATGCCAGAAATAATGCGGATACTTGGGGAGTTTGGGGATTTTTCAGGGTATAAATTGAACATGGGGAAAAGTGAGTTGTTTGTGGTGCATCCAGGGGAGCAGAGTAGAGAAATAGAGGACCTACCGTTGAGGAAGGTAACAAGGGACTTTCGTTACCTGGGGATCCAGATAGCTAGGAATTGGGGCACATTGCATAGGTTAAATTTAACGCGGTTGGTGGAACAGATGGAGGAGGATTTCAAGAGATGGGATATGGTATCCCTGTCAATGGCAGGGAGGGTGCAGGCGGTTAAGATGGTGGTCCTCCCGAGATTCCTCTTTGTGTTTCAGTGCCTCCCGGTGGTGATTACGAAGGCTTTTTTTAAAAGGATTGAAAAGAGCATCATGGGTTTTGTGTGGGCCGGGAAGACCCCGAGAGTGAGGAAGGGATTCTTACAGCGTAGCAGGGATAGGGGGGGGCTGGCACTACCGAGCCTAAGTGAGTATTATTGGGCCGCTAATATTTCAATGGTGAGTAAGTGGATGGGAGAGGAGGAGGGAGCGGCGTGGAAGAGATTAGAGAGGGCGTCCTGTAGGGGGACTAGCCTACAGGCTATGGTGACAGCCCCATTGCCGTTCTCACCGAGGAACTACACCACAAGCCCGGTGGTGGTGGCTACACTGAAGATTTGGGGACAGTGGAGACGGCATAGGGGAAAGACTGGAGCCTTGGGGGGGTCCCCGATAAGAAACAACCATAGGTTTGCCCCGGGGGGAATGGATGGTGGATATGGAATGTGGCAAAGAGCAGGAACAACGCAACTGAAAGATCTGTTTGTGGATGGGAAGTTCGCGAGTCTGGGAGCGCTGACCGAGAAATATGGGTTGCCCCAAGGGAATGCATTCAGGTATATGCAACTGAGGGCTTTTGCGATGCAACAGGTGAGGGAATTCCCGCAGCTCCTGACACAAGAGGTGCAGGACAGAGTGATCTCAAAGACATGGGTGGGGGATGGTAAGGTGTCAGATATATATAGGGAAATGAGGGACGAAGGGGAGACTATGGTCGATGAACTAAAAGGGAAATGGGAAGAAGAGCTGGGGGAGGAGATCGAGGAGGGGCTGTGGGCAGATGCCCTAAGCAGGGTAAACTCGTCGTCCTCGTGTGCCAGGCTAAGCCTGATTCAGTTTAAGGTATTACACAGGGCACATATGACTGGAGCACGGCTCAGTAAATTTTTTGGGGTGGAGGATAGGTGTGCGAGGTGCTCGAGAAGCCCAGCGAATCATACCCATATGTTTTGGTCATGCCCGGCACTACAGGGGTTTTGGATGAGGGTGACAAAGGTGCTTTCAAAAGTCGTAGGAGTCCGGGTCGAACCAAGCTGGGGGTTGGCTATATTTGGGGTTGCACAAGAGCCGGGAGTGCAGGAGGCGAGAGAGGCCGATGTTTTGGCCTTTGCGTCCCTAGTAGCCCGGCGCAGGATATTGCTAATGTGGAAAGAAGCCAAGCCCCCGGGAGTGGAGACCTGGATAAATGACATGGCGGGGTTTATAAAGCTAGAGCGGATTAAGTTCGTCCTAAGGGGGTCGGCTCAAGGGTTCACCAGGCGGTGGCAACCGTTCGTCGAATACCTCGCAGAAAGATAGACGGAATGGGAAAAAGAAGGCAGCAGCAGCAGCCCAGGATCCGGGGGGGGGGGGGGGGGGAGGGGGGGGAGGAGGAACCAGAAGGACTCTCAGGGTTGTTAATATATACTGTATAGTATGTATAGGTCGTTGCTACAGATAATTATATATTGGACTGTTAAATTATATTTTTGGAGAGTGTTACTTGTGACAAGGCAGTTGCCAATTAGGGCTAGTTTTCATTTTTGTTATTATTTATTCATTTTTTGTTTATAAAATAGGTCATTGTTATTTGTGTTGTTATAATATTGTGTAAAAGATGCACAATGTACTGTGTTGGTTGACCAAAAATTTTCAATAAAATATTTAATTAAAAAAAAGGAATACGATCGGTGTTGGTGTTAGGATTACGATCGGTGTTGGTGTTAGGATTACGGTCGGTGTTGGTGTTAGGATTACGATCGGTGTTGGTGTTAGGATTACGGTCGGTGTTGGTGTTAGGATTACGGTCGGTGTTGGTGTTAGGATTACGATCGGTGTTGGTGTTAGGATTACGATCGGTGTTGGTGTTAGGATTACGATCGGTGTTGGTGTTAGGATTACGATCGGTGTTGGTGTTAGGATTACGGTCGGTGCTGGTGTTAGGATTACGGTCGGTGTTGGCGTTAGGATTACGATCGGTGTTGGTGTTAGGATTACAGTCGGTGTTGGTGTTAGGATTACTATCGGTGTTGGTGTTAGGATTACGATCGGTGTTGGTGTTAGGAATACGATCGGTGTTGGTGTTAGGATTACAGTCGGTGTTGGTGTTAGGATTACGATCGGTGTTGGTGTTAGGATTACAGTCGGTGTTGGTGTTAGGATTACGATCGGTGTTGGTGTTAGGATTACAATTGATTTTGACATTAGTATTGTGGTCGGTGTTGGTGTTAGGATTACAGTCGGTGTTGGTGTTAGGATTACGATCGGTGTTGGTGTTAGGATTACGGTCGGTGTTGGTGTTAGGATTACGATCGGTGTTGGTGTTAGGATTACGGTCGGTGTTGGTGTTAGGATTACGATCGGTGTTGGTGTTAGGATTACGATCGGTGTTGGTGTTAGGATTACAGTCGGAGTTGACGTTAGGATTACGATCGGTGTTGGTGTTAGGATTACAGTCGGAGTTGACGTTAGGATTACGATCGGTGTTGGTGTTAGGATTACAGTCGGAGTTGACGTTAGGATTACGATCGGTGTTGGTGTTAGGAATACGGTCGGTGTTGGTGTTAGGATTACGGTCGGTGTTGGTGTTAGGATTACGGTCGGTGTTGGTGTTAGGATTACAGTCGGAGTTGACGTTAGGATTACGATCGGTGTTGGTGTTAGGATTACAATTGATTTTGACATTAGTATTGTGGTCGGTGTTGGTGTTAGGATTACAATCGACGTTGATTTAGGATTACAGTCTGTGCTGACGTTAGGATTACAATTGGGGACAGCACGGCGGCGCAGTGGTTAGCACTGCTGCCTCACGGCACCTAGGACCCAAATTCGATCCCGGTTCTGGGTCACTGTCCGTGTGGAGTTTGCACATTTTCCCTGTGTGTGCGTGGGTTTCGCCCCCAGAACCCAAAGATGTGCTGGTTAGGAGGATTAGCCACGCTAAATTGCCCCTTAATTGGAAAAAAATATAACTGGATACCCTAAATTTATTTTTAAAAAGGATTACGATCGATGTTGATGTTAGGATTACAGTCGATATCGACATTAGGATCACGGTCTGTGTTAGGGTTAGGATTACAGTCGGTGTTGGTGTTTGGAATACAGTCAATATTGGCGGTTGGACTACAGTCGGTGTTGATGTTAGGAATACCGCCGGTGTTGGCTTTAGGATTACAGTCGGTATTGACATTAGGATTACAATCGGTGTTGATGTTAGGATTACGGTCAGTGATGGCGTTATGAATACAGTCGGTGTTGACGTTAGGATTACAGCTGGTGTTGGCGGTTGGATTATTATCGGTGTTGACTATTAGCATTATAGTGGGTGTTGATGTCAGGATTACGGTCGGTGTTGGCGTTAGGATTACAATGGGTGTTGATGTCAGGATTACGGTCGGTGTTGGCGTTAGGATTACAATGGGTGTTGATGTCAGGATTACGGTCGGTGTTGGCGTTAGGATTACAATGGGTGTTGATGTCAGGATTACGGTCGGTGTTGGCGTTAGGATTACAATGGGTGTTGATGTCAGGATTACGGTCGGTGTTGGCGTTAGGATTACAATGGGTGTTGGCGTTAGGATTACAGTTGGTGTTGGCGTTAGGATTACAGTCGGTGTTGGTGTTAGGATTACAATGGGTGTTGGCGTTAGGATTACAGTCGGTGTTGGTGTTAGGATTACAATGGGTGTTGGCGTTAGGATTACAGTCAGTGTTGGTGTTAGGATTACAGTCGGTGTTGACGTTAGGAATACAGTCGGTGTTGACGTTAGGAATACAGTCGGTGTTGATGTTAGGATTACAGTCGGTGTTGACGTTAGGAATACAGTCGGTGTTGATGTTAGGATTACAGTTGGTGTTGATGTTAGGATTACAGTCGGTGTTGGCGGTTGGATTATTATTGGTGTTGACTATTAGCATTACAGTGGGTGTTGACATTAGGATTACAGTCGGTGTTGACGTTAGGATTACAGTCGGTGTTGGTGTTAGGATTACAGTCGGTGTTGACGTTAGGAATACAGTCGGTGTTGATGTTAGGATTACAGTTGGTGTTGATGTTAGGATTACAGTCGGTGTTGGCGGTTGGATTATTATTGGTGTTGACTATTAGCATTACAGTGGGTGTTGACATTAGGATTACAGTCCGTGTTGACGTTAGGATTACAGTCGGTGTTGACATTAGGATTACAATGGGTGTTGATGTCAGGATTACGGTCGGTGTTGGCGTTAGGATTACAATGGGTGTTGGCGTTAGGATTACAGTTGGTGTTGGCGTTAGGATTACAGTCGGTGTTGGTGTTAGGATTACAATGGGTGTTGGCGTTAGGATTACAGTCAGTGTTGGTGTTAGGATTACAATGGGTGTTGGCGTTAGGATTACAGTCGGTGTTGGTGTTAGGATTACAGTCGGTGTTGACGTTCGGAATACAGTCGGTGTTGACGTTAGGAATACAGTCGGTGTTGATGTTAGGATTACAGTTGGTGTTGACGTTAGGAATACAGTCGGTGTTGATGTTAGGATTACAGTTGGTGTTGATGTTAGGATTACAGTCGGTGTTGGCGGTTGAATTATTATTGGTGTTGACTATTAGCATTACAGTGGGTGTTGACATTAGGATTACAGTCCGTGTTGACGTTAGGATTACAGTCGGTGTTGGTGTTAGGATTACAGTCGGTGTTGACGTTAGGAATACAGTCGGTGTTGACGTTAGGAATACAGTCGGTGTTGATGTTAGGAATACAGTCGGTGTTGATGTTAGGATTACAGTCGGTGTTGACGTTAGGAATACAGTCGGTGTTGATGTTAGGATTACAGTTGGTGTTGATGTTAGGATTACAGTCGGTGTTGGCGGTTGGATTATTATTGGTGTTGACTATTAGCATTACAGTGGGTGTTGACATTAGGATTACAGTCGGTGTTGACGTTAGGATTACAGTCGGTGTTGGTGTTAGGATTACAGTCGGTGTTGACGTTAGGAATACAGTCGGTGTTGATGTTAGGATTACAGTTGGTGTTGATGTTAGGATTACAGTCGGTGTTGGCGGTTGGATTATTATTGGTGTTGACTATTAGCATTACAGTGGGTGTTGACATTAGGATTACAGTCCGTGTTGACGTTAGGATTACAGTCGGTGTTGGTGTTAGGATTACAATGGGTGTTGGCGTTAGGATTACAGTCGGTGTTGGTGTTAGGATTCCAGTCGGTGTTGACGTTAGGAATACAGTCGGTGTTGACGTTAGGAATACAGTCGGTGTTGATGTTAGGATTACAGTCGGTGTTGACGTTAGGAATACAGTCGGTGTTGACGTTAGGAATACAGTCGGTGTTGATGTTAGGATTACAGTTGGTGTTGATGTTAGGATTACAGTCGGTGTTGGCGGTTGGATTATTATTGGTGTTGACTATTAGCATTACAGTGGGTGTTGACATTAGGATTACAGTCCGTGTTGACGTTAGGATTACAGTCGGTGTTGGTGTTAGGATTACAGTCGGTGTTGACGTTAGGAATACAGTCGGTGTTGATGTTAGGATTACAGTTGGTGTTGATGTTAGGATTACAGTCGGTGTTGGCGGTTGGATTATTATTGGTGTTGACTATTAGCATTACAGTGGGTGTTGACATTAGGATTACAGTCCGTGTTGACGTTAGGATTACAGTCGGTGTTGACATTAGGATTACAGCTGGAAGGGGCGACATGTGTCGCAGTGGTTAGCACTGGGACTGCGGCGCTGAGAACCCAGTTCGAATCCCGGCCCTGCGTCACTGTCCGTGTGGAGTTTGCACATTCTCCCCATGTCTGCATGGGTTTCACCCTCACAACCCAAAGATGTGCAGGTTAGGTAGACTGGCCACGCTAAATTGCCCCTTAATTGGAAAAAAATAAGTGGGTACTCTAAATTTATTTTAAAAAAGGAATACAGTGGGTGATGGCGTTAGGATTACAGTCTGTGTTGGTGTTAGGATTACAGTCGGTGTTGGCATTAGGATTACAGTCGGTATTGGCATTAAGATTACATTAAGATCCAGCAAAGGGCAGTAGAACAGAACTGCTGATTGGCTGTTGCGGGGGAAATTTGTATACGTCCGTTGTGGTCACACTAACCTGAAGGTGGTTTGTTGAGGAGCTGTTGTCAAGCAACAGTTAAACCCCAAACACTTCTTCAGTGTTTCCCTCCCCCCATCTCTAACCAAAAAAAAACAACCGCTGTAAAGATCAAGAGGAAGGCTCGAGGGCAGGTCGAAGTAGAAAGAAGTTGAAACGTGACGTCACAGCCTGCAGGTAAGGGGTTGGTTGGTGACTGGTAAGTAGTTTTTCTTTTCCTTTCCCTCAGGTGTTATCGTGCGGGGCACAGTGGTTGCTGAGTGAGTGATGGCTGAGAAGGGGAGTGAATAACAGGTAAGCTCTTTCTTTCTTTTTCTTTTTTTATCTAGAGGGGATGGCAGGGAAGGCAGTGCAATGTTCCTCCTGCAGAATGTTTGAGGTGAGGGACGCCATCAGTGTCCCTGCTGATTTCATCTGTGGGAAGTGCACCCATCTCCAGCTCCTCAGAAACCGCGTTAGGGAGCTGGAGCTGGATGAACTTCGGATCATTCGGGAGGCAGAGGTGGTCATAGATAGAAGCTTCAGGGATGTAGTTACTCCGAAGAATAAAGATAGATGGGTGACGGTGAGAGGGGCTGGGAGGAAGCAGTCAGTACAGGGACCCCCTGTGGTCGTTCCCCTTAGTAACAAGTATACCGCTTTGGATACTGTAGGGGGGGGGGGACTTACCAAGGGTAAGCCATGGGGTACAGGTCTCTGACGCAGAGTCTGTCCCTGTTGCTCAGAAGGGAAGGGGGGAGAGGAGTAGAGCATTAGTCATTGGAGACTCCATAGTTAGGGGAATAGATAGGAGATTCTGTGGGAACGAGAGAGACTCGCGGTTGGTGTGTTGCCTCCCAGGTGCCAGGGTGTGATGTCGCGGATCGTGTTTTTGGGATCCTTAAGGGGGAGGGGAGCAGCCCCAAGTCGTGGTCCACATAGGTACCAACGACATAGGTAGGAAAAGGGATAGGGATGTAAGGCAGGAATTCAGGAAGCTAGGGTGGAAGCTTAGATCTAGGACAAAGAGTTGTTATCTCTGGGTTGTTACGTGCTAGCGAGATGAGGAATAGGGAGAGGAGTTGAACACGTGGCTACAGGGATGGTGCAGGAGGGAGGGTTTCAGATTCCTGCATAATTGGGGTTCATTCTGGGGTCGGTGGGACCTCTACAAACGGGATGGTCTACACCTGGACCAGAGGGGTACCAATATCCTGGGGGGGAAATTTGCTAATGCTCTTCGGGAGGGTTTAAACTTGTTCAGCAGGGGCTTGGGAACCAGAATTGTAGCTCCAGTATACAGGAGGTTGAGAGTAGTGAGGCCATGAGTAAGGTTTCAAAGTAGCAGGAGTGTACCGGCAGGCAGGAAGGTGGTTTAAAGTGTGTCTTCTTCAATGCCAGGAGCATCCGGAATAAGGTGGGTGAACTTGCGGCATGGGTTGGTACCTGGGACTTCGATATTGTGGCCATTTCGGAGACATGGATAGAGCAGGGACAGGAATGGTTGTTGCAGGTGCCGGGGTTTAGATATTTCAGTGAGCTCAGGGAAGGTGGTAAAAGAGGTGGAGGGGTGGCATTGTTAGTCAAGGACAGTATTACGGTGCAGAAAGGACATTTGATGAGGACTCGTCTACTGAGGTAGTATGGGCTGAGGTTAGAAACAGGAAAGGAGAGGTCACCCTGTTATGGGTTTTCTATAGGCCTCCGAAAAGTTCCAGAGATGTAGAGGAAAGGATTGCAAAGATGATTCTGGATAGGATGGGGGACTTTAACTTTCCAAATATTGACTGGAAACGCTATAGTTCGAGTACTTTAGATGGGTCCATTTTTGTCCAATGTGTGCAGGAGGGTTTCCTGACACAGTATGTAGATAGGCCAACGAGAGGCGAGGCCATATTGGATTTGGTACTGGGTAATGAACCAGGACAGGTGTTAGATTTGGAGGTAGGTGAGCTCTTTGGTGATAGTGACCACAATTCGATTACGTTTACTTTAGTGATGGAAAGGGATAGGTATATACCGCAGGGCAAGAGTTATATCTGGGGGAAAGGCAATTATGATGCGATGAGGCAAGACTTAGGATGCATCGGATGGAGAGGAAAACTGCAGGGGTTGGGCACAATGGAAATGTGGAGCTTGTTCAAGGAACAGCTACTGCGTGTCCTTTGTAAGTATGTACCTGTCAGGCAGGGAGTAAGTGGTCGAGCAAGGGAACCGTGGTTTACTAAAGCAGTCGAAACACTTGTCAAGAGGAAGAAGGAGGCTTATGTAAAGATGAGACATGAAGGTTCAGTTAGGGCGCTCGAGAGTTACAAGTTAGCTAGGAAGGACCTAAAGAGAGAGCTAAGAAGAGCCAGGAGAGGGCATGAGAAGCCTTTGGCAGGTAGGATCAAGGATAACCCTAAAGCTTTCTATAGATATGTCAGGAATAAAAGAATGACCAGGGTAACAGTACGGCCAGTCAAGGACAGTAGTGGGAAGTTGTGCGTGGAGTCCGAGGAGATAGGAGAGGTGCTAAATGAATATTTTTTGTCAGTATTCACACAGGAAAAAGACAATGTTGTCGAGGAGAATACTGAGATTCAGGCTACTAGACTAGAAGGGCTTGAGGTTCATAAGGAGGAGGTGTTAGCAATTCTGGAAAGTGTGAAAATAGATAAGTCCCCTGGGCCAGATGGGATTTATCCTAGGATTCTCTGGGAAGCTAGGGGGGAGATTGCTGAGCCTTTGGCTTTGATCTTTAAGTCATCTTTGTCTACAGGAATAGTGCCAGAAGACTGGAGGATAGCAAATGTTGTCCCCTTGTTCAAGAAGGGGAGTAGAAACAACTCCTGTAACTATCAACCAGTGAGCCTTACTTCTGTTGTGGGCAAAATCTTAGAAAGATTTATAAGAGATAGGATGTATAATAATCTGGAAAAGAATAATTTGATTAGAGATAGTCAACACGGTTTTGTGAAGGGTAGGTCGTGCCTCACAAGCCTTATTGAGTTATTTGAGAAGGTGACCAAAAGGTGGATGATGGTAAAGCAGTTGATGTGGTGTATATGGATTTCAGTAAAGCGTTTGATATGGTTCTCCATGGTAGGCTACTGCAGAAAATACGGAGGCATGGGATTCAGGGTGACTTAGCAGTTTGGATCAGAAATTGGCTAGCTGGAAGAAGACAAAGGGTGGTGGTTGATGGGAACTGTTCAGACTGGAGTCCAGTTACTAGTGGTGTACCACAAGGATCTGTTTTGGGGCCACTGCTCTTTGTCATTTTTATAAATGACCTGGAGGAGGGCGTAGAAGGATGGGTGAGTAAATTTGCAGATGACACTAAAGTCGGTGGAGTTGTGGGCAGTGCGGAAGGATGTTACAAGTTACAGAGGGACATAGATAAGCTGCAGCGCTGGGCTGAGAGGTGGCACATGGAGTTTAATGCAGAAAAGTGAGGTGATTCATTTTGGAAGGAATAACAGGAAGACAGAGTACTGGGCTAATGGTAAGATTCTTGACAGTGTGGATGAGCAGAGAGATCTCGGTGTCCATGTGCATAGATCCCTGAAAGTTTCCACCCAGGTTGAGAGGGTTGTTAAGAAGGAGTACGGTGTGTTAGCTTTTATTGGTAGAGGGATTGAGTTTCGGAGCCATGAGGTCATGTTGCAGCTGTATAAAACTCTGGTGCGGCCGCATTTGGAGTATTGCGTGCATTTCTGGTCGCCGCATTATAGGAAGGTTGTGGAAGCATTGGAAAGGGTGCAGAGGAGATTTACCAGAATGTTGCCTGGTATGGAGGGAAGATCTTATGAGGAAAGGCTGAGGGACTTGAGGCTGGTTTCGTTAGAGAGAAGAAGGTTAAGAGGTGACTTAATAGAGGCATACAAGATTATCAGAGAATTAGATAGGGTGGACAGTGAGAGCCATTTTCCTCGGATGGTGATGTCTAGCACGAGGGGACATAGCTTTAAATTGAGGGGAGATAGATATAGGACAGATGTCAGAGGTAGGTTCTTTACTCAGAGAGTAGTAAGGGCGTGGAATGCCCTGCCTGCAACAGTAGTGGACTCGCCAACACTAAGGGCATTCAAATGGTCATTGGATAGACATATGGACGATAAGGGAATAGTGTAGATGGGCTTTCGAGTGGTTTCACAGGTTGGCGCAACATCGAGGGCCGAAGGGCCTGTACTGCGCTGTAATGTTCTATGTTCTACAGTCAGTGTTGGCGTTAGGATTACAGTCAGTGTTGGCATTAAGATTACAGTCGGTGTTGCCGTTAGGATTACAGTCGGTGTTGCCGTTAGGATTACAGTCGGTGTTGGCATTTGCATTAAAATTGGCGTTTGGATTAAAGTTAGCATTAGGATTACAGTTGTTGTGGGCTTTACGATTAAGGTCAGTGTCAGGGTAAGGATGGCAGATCTCCTTCATGAAAGGGGAGATTAGTGAACCAGAAGGGTTTTGAACAACAATCAATTCTGGAGACCAGCTTTCTAATTCATAGAATCATAGAAGTTTACAGCATGGAAACAGGCCCTTCGGCCCAACCAGTCCATGCCGCCCAGTTTTTACCATTAAGCTAGTCCCAGTTGCCCGCACTTGGCCCATAACCCTCTATACCCATCTTACCCATGTAACTATCTAAATGCTTTTTGAAAGACACAATTGTACCCGCCTCTACTACTACCTCTGGCAGCCCATTCCAGACACTCACTACCCTCTGAGTGAAGAAATTGCCCCTCTGGGCCCTTCTGAATCTCTCCCCTCTCACCTTAAACCTATGCCCTCTAGTTTTAGACTCCCCTACCTTTGGGAAAAGATGTTGACTATCTACCTTATCTATGCCCCTCATTTCTGGATGTTGTTCATTGCATTTACATTTACCAGCTGCCATTGTTGGGATTTGAACTTCTCCCCCCCCCCCCCCGCTCGCTCTGTTTCTTTTTATACAAAATTTAGAATACCCAATTATTTTTTTCCCCAATTAAGGGGCAATTTAGTATGGCCAATCCACCTACCCTGCACATCTTTGGGTTGTGGGGCTGAAACCCACACAGACATGGGGAGAATATGCAAACTCCACATGGACAGTGACCCAGGGCTGGGATTTGAACCCGGGTCCTCAGCGCCGCAGTCCCAGTGCTAACCACTGCGTCACACGCCGCCCCCGGGCCTCTGCTTCAATAATCCAGTGACATCAGCGTCTCCCCACAATCTAGCTGTAACCTCGATCTTGAACTCAACTGGAATCCTGTCGGGATTAGGATTGGATGCACAGTTTGTGGGGGTCATGGTTCAAGTGTCGGCCAGTTGACATTCAGCATCGAGCGTGGGGCTAGATTTGGAGTTGGGTCAAGGGCCAGGTTTGGGGGTCAGGGTAAAGTTTCTAATGAGGGCAGGGTTAGTCAGAGTTGGTGTGGGAGGGCGAGGCAGAGATTTAGGAGTTGAGGCAGAGAGGGTGTGCGTAGGCCCTTGCTCCCCCTTTCAGCCTGCTAGCGAACCCGTTGCCATGGTGTCAGTCACTGGGGTTGTCATGGTCCCTGAGGGAATAGATGGGCCGCGAGTGGGCTTTGCTGGTCACTGTTGAGGGGGCCATGGGTGGAGGGGAGTGGGGGGGGTTGTGGGTTATTGAGGCGTGATGAACGGTTACTGTAACATTGTACCCTTGTCATCATGTAATGTGATGTCCCCTTTAAGACCGGGCTTGGAGCCCTGGGGAACTCCGCCTCCGGCTCCGCCCATCTGGGAGCCGTATATAAAGGACCGCCTTGTGGGCAGTGCAGCTGTTAGCACTAGTCTAGTTCTTAGTTTATTAAAGCCTTCTTTACTGTTTACACTCTAAGCGTCGTTATTGAGGGTACCACATGAGGGAAATATTACTGCTGTAGGGGTGAGAACACGGAGCCATGGGCAAGGATTTTGCTTCCTGCCAACCCAGCCATTTTATGCTCCAACAAAGCATTAATTGGCATCGGGCAGGATGTCCCAGACCTGACGTGACAGAGTTCTGCAGGACAATCTGATTTGTCAGGAGCTGCAGTGGATGGGACTGGAATTGACTGCTGGCTGGGAAAGACCCCTAAAGTGGTCACAAATTGGCCACTTAAAGGTCCTCAATCGAGGCAAGGGCAGGACTTGGCCTCACCCATACCAGCGTAGAATTGCAGAGAGGCTGGGGCGGGCAGGGGCTCATTGGGAAGGAGTTCCGACAAAATTGATGCTCTTCACCCCCCGCCTCAGCGTCCCCCCCCCCCACCGACACACCACCCACTGGTGGGGGGAACGTAAAGTTCTGCCCGCAGAGTCACAGTGGCACAGAAGGTTGTTATTCAGCCCGTTGAGTCCATACTGGCTCGCCGCAATTCAATCAGTCGCAACCTCCCACAAACGCGAGGGCCAGACCTCCCCTCCTCCCTCCTCCCTCCAACCCCCCCCCCCCCCCCCCCGCCCCCCAACACCCCCCCCACACCCCCGTCCAAACTCCCAGCCTCGGAATAATCCAAACAATCCACCAATCTACCCACCCATCCACCCAACATGCTAAACCCAAATGCTCGCATCAACTAAAGAGAGCTAGAGAGAGAGAGGGAGGGGGGGGGGGGGGGGGGGAGGATAGAGAGATGCAGAGGGGTTCGTAGGAACTTTGGCAAGGACAGTGGCAGAGGGAGATGGACAGTGAGAGAGAAACAGAGAGAGAGAGGGAGAGACAGGAAGAAGAGATGCAAAGGCAGGGAAAGGGAAGATGGAGCGATGCAGCAGGAGGTAAACCGGGGACAGAGAGAGAGAGAGAGAGAGAGATGGACAGAGAGAGAGAGACAGAGATGGACAGAGAGAGAGAGAGAGAGAGATGGACAGAGAGAGAGACAGAGATAGAGAGAGAGATGGACAGAGAGAGAGACAGAGATGGACAGAGAGAGAGACAGAGATGGACAGAGAGAGAGAGAGATGGACAGAGAGAGAGAGAGATGGACAGAGAGAGAGACAGAGATGGACAGAGAGAGAGAGAGAGATGGACAGAGAGAGAGACAGGGATGGACAGAGAGAGAGAGAGAGAGATGGACAGAGAGAGAGCCAGAGATGGACAGAGAGAAAGAGAGATGGACAGAGAGAGAGAGAGAGATGGACAGAGAGAGAGACAGAGATGGACAGAGAGAGAGATTTGGACAGAGAGAGATGGACAGAGAGAGATACAGAGAGACAGAGATGGACAGAGAGAGATGGATAGAGAGAGAGAGAGAGATGGACAGAGAGAGAGAGAGAGATGGACAGAGAGAGAGAGAGAGAGATGGACAGAGAGACAGAGATGGACAGAGAGAGAGATTTGGACAGAGAGAGATGGACAGAGAGAGAGACAGAGAGACAGAGATGGACAGAGAGAGATGGATAGAGAGAGAGAGAGAGATGGAGAGTGAGAGAGATTTGGACAGAGAGCGCGATTTGGACAGAGAGAGAGACAGAGAGGGACAGAGAGAGATGGATAGAGAGAGAGAGAGAGATGGACAGAGAGAGAGAGAGAGAGAGAGAGATGACAGAGAGAGAGACAGAGATGGACAGAGAGATGGACAGAGAGAGATGGACAGAGCGAGAGAGAGATGGACAGAGAGGGAGAGAGATGGACAGAGAGAGATGGACAGAGAGAGAGAGATGGACAGAGAGAGAGATGGACAGAGAGAGAGAGATGGACAGAGAGAGAGAAGGAGATGGACAGAGAGAGAGAGAGATGGACAGAGAGAGAGATGGACAGAGAGAGAGAGATGGACAGAGAGAGAGAGATGGACAGAGAGAGAGAGATGGACAGAGAGAGAGAGAGATGGAGAGAGAGAGAGAGAGAGAGAGATGGAGAGAGAGAGAGATTTGGACAGAGAGCGCGATTTGGACAGAGAGAGAGACAGAGAGGGACAGAGAGAGATGGATAGAGAGAGAGAGAGAGAGATGGACAGAGAGAGAGAGAGAGAGAGATGACAGAGAGAGAGACAGAGATGGACAGAGAGATGGACAGAGAGAGATGGACAGAGCGAGAGAGAGATGGACATAGAGGGAGAGAGATGGACAGAGAGAGATGGACAGAGAGAGAGAGATGGACAGAGAGAGAGAGATGGACAGAGAGAGAGAAGGAGATGGACAGAGAGAGAGAGAGATGGACAGAGAGAGAGAGATGGACAGAGAGAGAGAGATGGACAGAGAGAGAGAGATGGACAGAGAGAGAGAGATGGACAGAGAGAGAGAGATGGACAGAGAGAGAGAGATGGACAGAGAGAGAGAGATGGACAGAGAGAGAGAGATGGACAGAGAGAGAGAGAGATGGACAGAGAGACAGAGAGAGAGAGACGGAGATGGACAGAGCGAGAGAGATGGACAGAGACAGAGATGGACAGAGAGAGATGGACAGAGAGAGAGAGAGAGAGATGGACAGAGAGGGAGAGAGAGAGAGATGGACAGAGAGGGAGAGGTGAACAGAGAGAGAGATGGACAAAGAGAGAGAGATGGACAGAGAGAGAGAGAGAGATGAACAGAGAGAGAGAGATGGACAAAGAGAGAGGTGGACAGAGAGAGAGAGAGAGAGGGACAGAGAGAGAGAGAGATGGACAGAGAGAGAGAGCGAGAGAGAGAGAGATGGACAGAGAGGGAGAGAGAGAGATGGACAGAGAGGGAGAGGTGAACAGAGAGAGAGAGATGGACAAAGAGAGAGAGATGGACAGAGAGAGAGAGAGAGAGAGATGAACAGAGAGAGAGAGATGGACAAAGAGAGAGGTGGACAGAGAGAGGGACAGAGAGAGAGAGAGATGGACAGAGAGAGAGCGAGAGAGAGAGAGATGGACAGAGAGGGAGAGAGAGAGAGATGGACAGAGAGGGAGAGGTGAACAGAGAGAGAGAGATGGACAGAGAGAGAGAGATGGACAGAGAGAGAGAGATGGACAGAGAGAGAGAGATGGACAGAGAGAGAGAGAGATGGACAGAGAGAGAGATGGACAGAGAGAGAGAGATGGACAGAGAGAGAGAGAGAGATGGACAGAGAGAGAGAGAGAGATGGACAGAGAGAGAGATGGACAGAGAGAGAGAGATATGGAGAGAGAGAGAGAGAGAGATGGACAGAGAGAGAGATGGACAGAGAGAGAGATGGACAGAGAGAGAGATGGACAGAGAGAGAGAGCGAGATATGGACAGAGAGAGCGAGAGATGGACAGAGAGAGAGATGGACAGAGAGAGAGAGCGAGATATGGACAGAGAGAGAGAGAGATGGACAGAGAGGGAGAGATGAACAGAGAGAGAGAGATGGACAAAGAGAGAGAGATGGACAGAGAGAGAGAGAGAGATGAACAGAGAAAGAGAGATGGACAAAGAGAGAGAGATGGACAGAGAGAGAGAGATGGACAGAGAGAGAGAGAGATGGACAGAGAGAGAGATGGACAGAGAGAGAGACAAAGAGGGGCCTGATGTTTGATGTTCCTCTGGAGGGCTCACATGGCGTACGGGAAGCGGGCAAGCAGAGGTTGGTCCCGCACAGTCATCGCAGTCGGCGGGCACGCGTGGGATTGAGGAACAGAACGCCCACCCACAACTGAGCAGGAGATTTAGCCCATTGAGGGGCCAGTTGGTACACAATTTCACAGAACCTCTTGGCAGGGTGAGAGTGGGGCGATCGGCCAGGAGACCTTTTACATTTTAGCTTCGACCTCAATCCGTCGCGGGCTGAACCATCACGGGCCGAGATAATATTTGTACAGATTTGTCTGGGGATCGGAGACTGCGGTCTGTGTTTGGTCATGCCGCCCAGTATAGTTCTTCCCGTGGCCATTTATTTTCAGAGTAACTTCATTGCAGTGTTAATGTGAGCCTACTTGTGACAATAAAGATTATTATTATTACTTCTCTGAAGCCAGAGAGAGAGAGAGACAGAATGAGGCAGAGCCGTGAAAGAGGTGCGGCAAGAGAGAAAGACAGAGCCAGAGAAAGAGAGAAAGACAGCTAGAACCATATATATATATATATAAATGATTTGGAGGAAAATGTAACTGGTCTGATTAGTAAGTTTGCAGACGACACAAAGGTTGGTGGAATTGCGGATAGCAATGAGGACTGTCTGAGGATACAGCAGGATTTAGATCATTTGGAGACTTGGGCGGAGAGATGGCAGATGGAGTTTAATCCGGACAAATGTGAGGTAATGCATTTTGGAAGGTCTAATGCAGATAGGGAATATACAGTGAATGGTAGAACCCTCAAGAGTATTGAAAGTCAGAGCGATCTAGGTGTACAGGTCCACAGGTCACTGAAAGAGGCAACACAGGTGGAGAAGGTAGTCAAGGAGGCATACGGCATGCTTGCCTTCATTGGCCGGGGCATTGAGTATAAGAATTGGCAAGTCGTGTTAAGACCATAAGACATAGGAGCGGAAGTAAGGCCATTCGGCCCATCGAGTCCACTCCACCATTCAATCATGGCTGATTTCAACTCCATTTACCCGCTCTCTCTCCATAGCCCTTAATTCCTCGAGAAATCAAGAATTTATCAACTTCTGTCTTAAAGACACTCAACGTCCCGGCCTCCACCGCCCTCTGTGGCAATGAATTCCACAGACCCACCACTCTCTGGCTGAAGAAATTTCTCCTCATCTCTGTTCTAAAGTGACTCCCTTTTATGCTAAGGCTGTGCCCCCAGGTCCTAGTCTCCCCTGCTAATGGAAACAACTTCCCTACATCCACCCTATCTAAGCCATTCATTATCTTGTAAGTTTCTATTAGATCTCCCCTCAACCTCCTAAACTCCAATGAATATAATCCCAGGATCCTCAGACGTTCATCGTATGTTAGGCCTACCATTCCTGGGATCATCGTGTGAATCTCCGCTGGACCCGCTCCAGTGCCAGTATATCCTTCCTGAGGTATGGGGCCCAAAATTGCTCACTGTATTCTAAATGGGGCCTAACTAGTGCTTTATAAAGCTTCAGAAGTACATCCCTGCTTTTATATTCCAAGCCTCTTGAGATAAATGACAACATTGCATTTGCTTTCTTAATTACGGACTCAACCTGCAAGTTTACCTTTTGCAGCTGTATAGAACCGTAGTTAGGCCACACTTGGAATATAGTGTTCAATTCTGGTCGCCACACTACCAGAAGGATGTGGAGGCTTTAGAGAGGGTGCAGAAGAGATTTACCAGGATGTTGCCTGGTATGGAGGGCATTAGCTATGAGGAGCGGTTGAATAAACTCGGTTTGTTCTCACTGGAACGAAGGAGGTTGAGGGGGGGACCTGATAGAGGTCTACAAAATTATGAGGGGCATAGACAGTGGATAGTCAGAGGCTTTTCCCCGGGGTAGAGGGGTCAATTACTAGGGGGCATAGGTTTAAGGTGCGAGGGCAAGGTTTAGAGTAGATGTACGAGGCAAGTTTTTTACACAGAGGGTAGTGGGTGCCTGGAACTCGCTACCGGAGGAGGTGGTGGAAGCAGGGACGATAGTGACATCTAAGAGGCATCTTGACAAATACATGAATAGGGTGGGAATAGAGGGATACGGACCCAGGAAGTGTAGAAGATTGTAGTTTAGTTGGGCAGCATGGTCGGCACGGGCTTGGAGGGCCGAAGGGCCTGTTCCTGTGCTGTACTTTTCTCTGTTCTTTGTTTTTTGTTCATAAAGAGATAGAACCAGAGGAGGAGACAGAATGAGACAGAGCGAGAGAAAGAGAGAAAGAGATGGAGCCAAAGAGAGAGACAGAATGAGATGTAGCAAGAGAAGAGAAAGAGATGAAATGAAAATGAAAATCGCTTATTGTCACAAGTAGGCTTCAAATGAAGTTACTGTGAAAAGCCCCTAGTCGCCACATTCCGGCGCCTGTTCGGGGAGGCTGGTACGGGAATTGAACCGTGCTGCTGGCCTGCCTTGGTCTGCTTTAAAAGCCAGCGATTTAGCCCTGTGCTAAACAGCCCCAGGTGGAGCCAGACAGAAAGAGAGAGACAGAAAGCGACAGAGCTATAGAGAGAGAGACAGAAAGAGATGGAGCCAGAGAGAGAGACGGAAAGGTGATGCCAGAGAGAGAGAAAGTGATGGAGCAGGAGGAAGAGACCGAGTCAGAGCGAGAGAGAGACAAAAAAGGATGGAGCCATAGAGAGAGAGAAAGAGACAGAAGCAGAGAGAGAGAGAGAGAGAGGGACAGAAAAAGACAGAGCCATAGAGAGAGAGAGAGAGAGGGACAGAAAGAGACAGAGCCATAGAGAGAGAGAGAGGGACAGAAAGAGACAGAGCCATAGAGAGAGAGAGAGAGAGGGACAGAAAGAGACAGAGCCATAGAGAGAGAGAGAGGGACAGAAAGAGACAGAGCAAGAGAGGAGAGACAGAGCCAGTGAAAGACAGACAGAAACCAGAGCGAGAAAGAGACAGCTGGAGCTACAGAGAGAATCAGAAAGAGATGGAGCCAGAGAGAGAGAGAAAAGGGTCAGGCAGTGAGAGATTCAGGCAGAAAAAGATGGAGCGAGGGAGAGACAGACAGAACCAGGGAAAGAGAGACAGAAAGAGACAAAGGCAGAGAGAGAGAAAGAGCTCGAGTCAGAGGGGGAGAAAGAGCCAGAGAGAGGGAGTCAGAGAGAGAGAGAGTGATGCACGGAGAAAAGGTTGGGAGATAGAGATACAGACTGACGGAGAGCTCCTTACTCTGGTGACCTTTCTTCTTTGCATTCCATGGGGTTGCGATCCGGCACTCCCTCGGCCCACCGGCCACCGGCTCTGGCTGAGGCCCGGCCTGGTTCTCCCCGATCTGCTAATTCCTGGCTCTGCATCCGTCGACAGCCAGTCAGTCGTGTCCATTAGGCAGGGCTGCGGAGAGGCTGCTCCTTGCTTCCTGCTGAAGTCAATCCCTGCGACCGGGGATCTCTGCAGTTGCTCCCTCACGCCCCCCCCTCCCACTCCCACCACCTCCCTCTACCCTGCCCCTCACTGCCCACCCCCTCCCCCATCAGGTGCTGCAGCCTCTTCCAGACACGCGAGGAGGCTGAAGGAGAGCCAAGGGCGGAAACTCTGATCTTAAAAGGGGCGCGCGAGCTGTGGTCTGTGTTTGCGGGAAGCCCCACACCGACCTAGCTTTACCGAAGAGACAAGCACCTCGCCTGGAGTCAGAACCAATTGGATATTAAAGCGCTATTCCTGGGGCAGCACGGTGGCGCAAGTGGTTAGCACTGCCGCCTATGGCAGTGAGGACCCGGGTTCGATCCCGGCTCTGGGTCACTGTCCGTGTGGAGTTTGCACATTCTCCCCGTGTTTGCGTGGGTTTCGCCCCCACAACCCAAAGGTGTGCAGGGTAGGGGGAATGGCCACGCTGAATTGCCCCTTTAATTAAGGGCTATGGAGAGAGAGCGGGTAAATGGAGTTGAAATCAGCCATGATTGAATGGTGGAGTGGACTCGATGGGCCGAATGGCCTTACTTCCGCTCCTATGTCTTATGGTCTTAATTGGAAATAATGAATTGGGTACTCTAAATTTAAAAAAAAAACGTTATTCCTACCGGCGCGGCTATTTGACTTTGCCGTGACGGAGGGATGTAATTACACCCAAATCGTTGCCCCCACCCACCCACCCACCCACCCGGCCCACCTCACGCTGTGCCTCCCACTGCCAACCCCAACACAAGTAGGTGAGCACTTGAAATGCCGCAGCGTACAAGGGCTACGGGCCAAGTGCTGGAAAATGGGATTAGAATAGACAGGTGCTCGATGGCCAACACACACGATGGGCCGAAGGGCCTCTTTCTGTAATTGTGACGCTCTAGTAAGTAACGTAAAGCCGCCACAGTCCCAGGTGACCATAGTGTGGGAGTCACCACTGTTTGTATATCGTACACATATGAGATGTAATACGGTAAGGCCCCTGTACTACAGATACAGGGGTAGATCCGTGCCTGCTGGCTCCGCCCACTAGGCGGAGTATAAATGTGTGTGCTCACCGAGCCGCAGCCATTTCGGCAGCAGCTGTAGGAGGCCACACATCTCTGCGTAATAAAGCCTCGATTACTCTCTACTCTCGTCTTGTCGTAATTGATAGTGCATCGTGTCCGTCTCTGACTGGACCCCAGCATTTGTTTCCCCCTCGGCACCCCCCCCCCCCAAAGAAGGAAAAAGAACAGTAAAGGTAGGGGGAGAGTAAGGATACTGCTCCAAACTTTTTCTCCCACTGCAATTGCCCCCTTGAACTGTGGGCTCGTTCGGCCGTTTCAGTGAGGAGGGGGTAGTTAAGAGTCAATCACATTGCTGTGTGTGTGTGGGAGGGGAGGGCATCTGAAGTCACATGTAGGTCAGACCGCGGTAAGGACGGCAGATCTCCCTTCCTCTAAAAGGGGGGGGGGGGGGGCACTAGTGAACCAGATGTTTTTTTTTAAACGACAATCGATGTTAGTCATCATGGTCATCAATACCGAGATACAGTCAGCACGGTTGCACAGTGGTTAGCACGGTTGCCTCTCGGCGCCGAGGTCCCAGGTTCGATCCCGGCTCTGGGTCACTGACCGTGTGGAGTTTGCACATTCTCCCCGTGTCTGCGTGGGTTTCGCCCCCCACAACCCAAAGATGTGCAGGGTAGGTGCATTGGTCACGGTAAATTGCCCCGTTCATTGGAAAGAAAAAAATTAATTGGATACTCCACATTCCTAAAAAAAAAAATCATGACCGAGATTAGTGCCATGCATTGCAGATTTTATTCACTGAATTTAAGTTCCACCAACTGCCGATGGCGGGATTTGAACATTTCCCCCCCCCCCCCCCACCCCTGCCCGGCAAAGCATGAACCTGGTTCCTCTGGATTGCTAGCCTGGCGACACTCCTGTCTCTTCCCCCCCCCCCCACCATTGTGTTCCATGGGGAGAGGGGGGGATGAGAGAGTTGTGGGGAGGATAGAGATACAAAACAGAGGTTGAGGCGTGACCTGATAGAGGTCAACAAGATTATGTGGATAGCACAGTGGTTAGCACAGTCTCTCCCTCGGACTCTGGCTCTCTCTCGGTGGTCAGGTCTCTCTTTCTCCCAATCCTACGTACACAAGTGGATAGCACTGTGGCTTCACAGCGCCAGGGTCCCAGGGTCGATTCTCCGTTGGGTCACTGTGCGGAGTCTGCACGTCCTCCCCGTGTCTGCGTGGGTTTCCTCCGGGTGCTCCGGTTTCCTCTCACAGTCCAAAGACGTGCGGGTGAGGTGGATTGGCCGTGATAAAATTGCCCTCAGTGACCAAAAAGGTCAGGTGGGGCGACTGGGTTATGAGGATAGGGTGGAGCTGTGGGCTTAAGTCGGGTGCTCTTTCAAGGGCCGGTGCAGACCCGATGGGCCGAATGGCCTCCTTCTGCACTGTAAATTTGATGAGGGGCATGGATAGAGAAGATGGGCAGGCACACTTACTCAGGGTGGAGGAGTCAGTCACTAGGGAGCATAGACTTAAGGTCCGTGGGGCAAGGTTTTGTTTTCCTTTTTGACAAATTTAGAGTACCCAATTAATGTTTTCCAATTAAGGGGCAATTTAGCGTGGCCAATCCACCTACCCTGCACATCTTTGGGTTGTGGGGGCGAAACCCACACAAACACGGGGAGAATGTGCAAACTCCACACGGACCAGTGGCCCAGAGCCGGGATCGAACCTGGGGCCTCGGCACCGTGAGGCGGCAGTGCTAACCCCTCCGTGGGGCCCAGTTTAGAGGAGATGTACGATTCAGGTTCTTTACGCAGAGGGTGGTGAGTGCCTGGAACGTGTTGCCAGGGGAGGTTGTGGAAGCAGATTAACGGCGTTCAAAAGGCATCTTGGCAAATACACGGATAGGATATGGTCCATGAGCATGTGAGGCCTGTCTATCGCCCTCTCTCCGTGACCTGTTCTCCCTCCCTCGGACTCTGGCTCTCTCGGTGGTCTGGTCTCTCTTTCTCTCAATCCTATGGTCAGCGCGGTAGCACAAGTGGATAGCACTGTGGCTTTTAGTATCGAGGGTTACGGCACAACGACGTGCTGAGGGTTTTGGCCAAGGATGGTATCATGACCTGTACAGGATTGGAGGGCCGAAGGACCTGTTCCGGTGCTGTATTGTTATTTGTTCTTTGATTAGGGGTAGCCGGGGGCTTTATGTTCATGGGTTCGGATGAGAATCGGGACAGATCTCCACACCCTGTCGCTCACAGAGCCCGAAACCTGCGGCCCGGAATATTTTAGCGTCCAACAAAATGAGCTCAAGGCTCCAGATCGCGCCAGTTCCCGAGCTCACTCCAACTTGCACTCCCCACTCTCTCGCCACATCCCCCTACCAGCCTCTACCAGACCCATCCAAATTCCTCCCCCTCCCACTTTAAGATGCAAGTCTGTCCTTCAATCTCCTTTCTCCTTCTCTGGCATCGTGAACTGGACATCTGGAGGAGGCTGTGCTTGATCCGGCAGCGTTGAGTACCTGAGGAAGGGGGGTGGGGGGGCGGACGGAGAGAGAGAGTGTGTAGGGAGTGGGGGAGGTGCAGCCACTCAATCACTCACCAGCAGCAGCTACCTCCCACCCAGACTCTCGCTCCTTCCCCTTAAGCACTGCAGTGACAAACACACACACACTCAGGCGCATGGAGGGGTTATAGCGGAGAGAGAGCGGTCGACACGCAGAGAGAGGGAGCGCAGAGGAGCCCCACGGAGCAAGAGAGTGACCAAAGTACAGAGTGCGAGATGTGAGAGAGAGGGGTGGCTGGGCCAGATAGAAAGAAAGCAGGGATGTAGGTTGGGGGGGGAGGTGATGGGGGGGGGGGGGGGGGGGAAGGGGAGACAGATATAGAGGGCAAACCAGAGAAAGAGGCATAGAGAGGGGGAGGTGGAACGACGGGGAGTCTTGAAGACGGCAGGCCAGTGACCGAGAGAAAAGAGGAGAGAGAGAACAGTCACGGGGGTTGCAAGTGGAAAGAGGGAGCAGGCCACAGAGAGAGAGGGAAGAACATAGAACATACAGTGCAGAAGGAGGCCATTCAGCCCATCGACTCTGCACCGACCCCCTTCAGCCCTCACTTCCACCCTATCCTCGTAACCCAATAGCCCCTCCTAACCTTTTTTTTGGTCACTAAGGGCAATTTATCATGGCCAATCCACCTAACCTGCACGTCTTTGGACTGTGGGAGGAAACCGGAGCACCCGGAGGAAACCCACGCAGACACGGGGAGGACGTGCAGACTCCGCACAGGCGGTGACCCAGCGGGGAATCGAACCTGAGACCCCGGCGCTGTGAAGCCACAGTGCTAACCACTTGTGCTACCGCGCTGACCATAGGATTGAGAGAGAGACCAGACCACCGACAGAGCCAGAATCCGAGGGAGGGAGAACAGGTCACGGAGAGAGGGCGATAGACAGGCCTCACATGCTCATGGACCACAGCGGTTCACCTTTTTCGAGAGGGGGGGGGGAGAGATATGTTTGATGCACTATCAATTACGACGAGACGAGAGTGGAGAGTAATCGAGGCTTTATTACACAGAGATGTGTGGCCTCCTGCAGCTGCAGTCGAAATGGCTGCAGTTCGTAGAGCACACACATTTATACTCCGCCTACTGGGCGGAGCCAGCAGGCAGGGATCTACCCCCGTACCTGTAGTACAGGGGCCTTACCGTAATACCCTCGTATGCAGTGCAGTATATACAATATAATACAACAGTGGTGACTACCACATTCACCCCCTGTTAGAAATGAGTCTAGCGGGGGTGGTGGAAAACTATTTACATACAGGTTGTCATTAAAATTTCAGAGAAGGTTACAAATTTAGACAGTCGGGCGCCTTGATCCGTCGTTGAGAGCGCCGCAGTGCTGGTGGTGAGTCAGGCGTCGGCTCGGTCATCGGTGACTCTGGGAGCGTGTCGACATCCTCTTCATCCCTGGGTGGGAACAAGGGGAGGACGGATCGTCCTGGAGCAGGGGCTGTGGTGGGGTGCGCTGGGGAAGGGAGGGTGGCGCCGGGGCGGGGGAAGGGCTGCGGGGACCCAGCTGGTGCCAGGTCCCTGAGGGAGACTGTGTCTTGGCGGCCGTCGGGGTACGCTACGTAGGCGTACTGCGGGTTTGCGTGGAGTAGCTGTACCCTCTCAACCAACGGGTCCGCCTTGTGGAGTCGAACGTGTTTGCGGAGGAGAACAGGTCCTGGAGCTGCCAGCCACGTTAGGAGCGAAACCCCGGAGGTGGACTTCCTGGGGAAGGCAAAGAGACGTTCATGGGGGGTTTCGTTTGTCGCTGTGCACAGGAGCGACCGAATGGAGTGAAGTGTGTCAGGGAGGACCTCCTGCCAGCGGGAGGCCGGGAGATTTCTGGACCGTAGGGCCAGCTGGACGGCCTTCCAGCCCGTCCCATTCTCCCGCTCCACCTGCCCGTTTCCCCGGGGATTGTAGCTGGTCGTCCTGCTTGAGGCAATGCCCCTGCTGAGCAGGTACTGGCGCAGCTCATCGCTCATAAATGAGGATCCCCTGTCGCTGTGGACGTAGGCGGGGAAGCTGAACAGAGCGAAGATGGTGTTGAGGGTTTTGATGACGGTGGCAGACGTCATATCGGGGCATCGGATGGTGAAGGGGAATCTGGAATATTCGTCGACCACATTGAGAAAATATGTGTTGTGGTCGGTGGAGGGGAGGGGCCCTTTGAAGTGCACGCTGAGGCATTCAAAGGGGCGGGAGGCCTTCACCAGGCGCACGGTCTGGCCGGTAGAAGTGCGGCTTGCACTCCGCGCAGACCTGGCAGTCTCTGGTGATCGCCCTGACTTCCTCGATGGAGTAGGGCAGATTGCGGGCCTTAATGAAGTGATAAAAGCGGGTGACCCCTGGGTGACAGAGATCGTCGTGCAAGATCCGGCGTCGGTCCACCTGTGCGCTGGCACATGTACCTCGGGACAGGGCATCGGGAGGGCTCGTTGAGCTTACCGGGGCGATACAAAATCTCGTAATTAAAGGTGGAGAGCTCGATCCTCCACCTCAAGATCTTATCATTTTTGATCTTACCCCGCTGTGTGTTGTTAAACATGAAGGCAACCAACCGTTGGTCTATGAGGAGAGTGAATCTCCTGCCGGCCAGGTAGTGCCTCCAGTGCCGCACAGCTTCAACGATCGCTTGGACCTCCTTTTCGACGGAGGAGTGCCGAATTTCGGAGGCATGGAGGGTGCGGGAAAAGAATGCCACGGGCCTGCCTGCCTGGTTGAGGGTGGCGGCCAGAGCGACGTCTGATGCATCGCTCTCGTCTTGGCAGGGGAGCGTCTCGTCGACCGCGTGCATCGCGGCCTTGGCGATGTCGGCCTTGATACGGTTGAAGGCCTGGTGAGCCTCGGCCGTCAGTGGGAAACCGGTGGAGTGGATGAGTGGGCGAGCCTTGTCCGCAAAGTGAGGGACCCTCTGGGCGTAGTATGAAAAGAACCCCAGGCAGCGTTTGAGGGCCTTGGGGCAGTGGGGGAGGGGGAGCTCCATGAGGGGGCGCATGTGATCGGGGTCGGGCCCTAGAACTCCGTTCTGAACCACATAGCCGAGGATGGCTAATCGGTTTGTGCTGAACACACACTTCTCCTTGTTGTAGGTTAGGTTGAGGAGTTTGGCGGTGTGGAGGAATTTGGAAAGGTTAGCGTCGTGGTCCTGCTGGTCGTGGCCGCAGATGGTGACATTATCCAGGTACGGGAAAGTGGCCCGCAGTCCGTACCGGTCAACCATTCGGTCCATCTCCCGTTGGAAGACCGAGACCCCGTTGGTGACGCCGAAGGGAACCCTAAGGAAGTGATAAAGGTGGCCGTCCGCTTCAAGCGCGATATACGGACATTCTGCCTTACGAATGGGGAGCTGGTGGTCGGCAGATTTCAGGTCCACTGTCGAGAAGACCCGGTACTGTGCAATCTGATTGACCATATCAGATATGCGTGGGAGGGGGTACGCGTCGAACTGCGTTTACTGATTGTTGGTCAGACTGTAGTCAACGACCATCCTGTTTTTCTCCCCGGTTTTCACCACTACCACTTGGGCTCTCCAGGGGCAGTTGCTGGCCTCGATGATGCCTTCCCGCAGCAGCCGCTGGACCTCAGACCTGATGAAGGTCCTGTCCTGGGCGCTGTACCGTCTGCTCCTGGTGGCGACGGGTTTGCAATCCGGGGTGAGATTCGCAAACAGAGAAGGCGGGTCGACCTTAAGGGTTGTGAGGCCGCACACAGTAAGGGGTGGTAGGGGCCCGCCAAATTTCAGGGTTAGGCTCTGGAGGTTGCACTGGAAGTCCAGGCCGAGTAGCAAGGTAGCGCAGAGGTTGGGGAGGACGTAGAGCCGGAAGCCGCTGAACTCCACGCCCTGGATGGTGAGGGTGGTGGTGCAGTACCCCCGGATCGCCACAGAGTGGGATCCGGAGGCCAGGGAGATTCTTTGGTTAGCGGGGTGTACCGCGAGGGAGCAGCGCCTTACCGTATCGGGGTGGATGAAGCTCTCAGTGCTCCCGGAGTGCAGAAGGCAGGATATCCCATCCCCGTCGACCTTCACCTTTGTCGACGCGGTCGCGAGGTTGTGCGGTCAGGACTGGTCAATCGCGACAGAGGCGAGGCGTGGCTGGTCGTCGGCGGTTGCAGGCAATGAGCGGCCGGATGATGGGCAGGGGAAATGGCGGCACCCACGGGTCGCACGTGTTGTGAGACAAGGAAGATGGCGGCGCCCACTGGCCGCACGTGTTGTGAGACGAGGAAGATGGCGGCGCCCACTGGCCGCACGTGGTCTGAGGAGAGGAAGCTGGCGGCGCCCACTGGCCGCACGCGGGGGGGTGCAGGGACAATAGCGGCGACTGAGCGGGCCTTGCACTCTGCAGCGAAATGTCCCTTCTTGCCACAGACCTTGCAGAGCGCACTCCGTGCCGGGCAGCGCTGCCGGGGGTGTTTTGTCTGTCTGCAGAAGTAGCACTTGGGTCCCCCAAGGTCGGTTGGCTGCCGCGCGGCGCAGGCGTGGGGTTGGCTGGGGGCGGTCGCTGTTGGGGTCCACGATGGGGTGGCCGCTGGCGGGGTCCACGATGCCGAGGAGGGGTGGGCCGTGCGGTCGGGGGCATAAGCCTGTACGTTGCGTGAGGTGACTGTGAGCGAGAGCGCTAGTTTCTTGGTCGCCGCGAGGTCGAGGGTAGCCCCTTCTAAGAGGCGCTGGCGGATGGAGGCCGACCCTATGCCCGTAATGAACACGTCATTAGCAGGTTAGAATGTTCAGCGGCCGAAACGGCCTGGCAATCGCAGTCTCTCACCAGGGCAAGCAGGGCACGCCAGAAATCTTCCACAGACTCACCAGGAAGTTGGTGCCCCGTGGATAGGAGGTGCCTGCCGTAGATCTTGTTGGTCTGCTGAGCGTAATTCTCCTTCAGTAGCGCCATGGCCTCTGCGGAGGTCGGCGCGTCCTGGATGAGGGGAAAGATATCGGAGCTCAGCCGCGTGTACAGAATCTGGAGCTTCTGTGCCTCTGAGTGTGGGTCTGTCGCAGATCCGATATATGCTTCAAAGCAAGCTAGCCAATGTGCGAAGTCCTTTTTGGCGTTGTCTGCTGAGGATGCAGCTGTAGGCGATCCGGCTCGATGCGGAGATCCAGCTTTGTAAAATCTCTGTGTAATAAATTGATGCACTATCAATTACGACGAGATGAGTAGAGAGTAATCGAGCCTTTATTACACAGAGATGTGTTGCCTCCTGCAGCTGCTGCCGAAATGGCTGCAGCTCGGTGAGCACACACATTTATACTCCGCCTACTGGGCGGAGCCAGCAGGCAGGGATCTACCCCCGTACCTGTAGTACAGGGGCCTTACCGTAATATCCTCGTATGCAGTGCAGTATATACAATATAATACAACAGTGATGACTACCACAATGACCCATTGCCCATGGAGCACAAAAGGGATTGTGGGGGGTTGTCATCACGGCAATAAGGGCGTCAGCATCTATCTGTAATTTGTTTAAACAGGCCAGCATTTATTGCCCATCCCTCTGTCTGTACCTCCAGCTGCCTTGGGAGAGCAGACAGTGTAGTCGGGCAAACCCAGGGAGTATGGGCTGCAGAAGGAGAGGAATGAATGGAAAGGGTTAACAGACAGACTTGGCTGCAATATTCACACTCACTGTGGACAGACAGGACAAATGACCCCATCACAGACGGCAGTCACACAGTTGCACCCCAAGTCAGATCTCTCCGAGGCAGCAGCAACAGGAAGAGAATCGATACTAGAGGAGCCATTGTGCCTCTGGAAACTAATCACGTATCGGGGAAATGGGGACAATAACACCTTCAAAATCGGTTTGACAAACACAACGTTTTGACATTGTGTTTTTTCAATTTAAAGTGCCCAATTCTATTTTCCCCAATTAAGGAACAATTTATCGTGGCCAATCCACCTACCCTGCACACCTTTGGGTTCTGAGGGTGAGACCCTCGCAGACACGAGGGGGAATGTGCAAACTCCACACAGACCGTGACCCAGGGCCGGGATCGAACCCGGTTCGTTGCCGCTGTGAGGGAGTAGTGTAACCACTGCCCCCCAGTGCTGCCCGACGCTTTGATATTGCCAACAGGTGGACAGAATACGTCCAGAAAACGATTAAAGTTAAAGCACACAGCACAATGGATCCACATAATGTGATCAAAACAGAACTGTAACAAATTCAAAGTAACAATATGATGACTTAATATAAATGTGACTTTTTGTAACGCAAAAAAAGGTATAAGAGTGTGTAAGAACCTTTGAGGGGTAGAGTAGCTCGGAAGCAAGCTGGAATTACAGCCCCCAATTCTGCTTTTCCTCATGCATGTTGAACAAAAGCCGTTTTTGTTGAAGTTCGATACGATCTCAAAGGACTGCGTTTGTTTATTCACTCCAACAGGCAGCATAATCAAAGACCCTGCACACCCGGGTTATTCAATTGATGCGACCATCAATTCACACGAGACGGTTAGAAGTGAACAGTGGTTTTAATACGCTAGACCTGTGCCTGCCTGCGACTGCTCTGTACTGAGTGCCGCCTACAGGCTGCAGGTTTATATACCACCCCCGAGGGGGCGGAGCCACAGGCAGAGCCCACAGGGGCATCAACATAATACAGTACAATACAGTGGCGAATTGCAGTAGCAATACGTTCACCACATCTCTCTTCCAACTTCTTCCATCGCGCAGGAGATACAGAAGTCTGAGAACACGCACTAACAGATTCAAAAACAGCTTCTTCCCCGTTGTTACCAGACTCCTAAACGACCCTCTTATGGACTGACCTGATCTCTTGACACTCCTTCTCTACTGAGTAGTACTACACTCTGGAATGCATCCCAGAGTGCTAAAAGGGATGGCTAGGGAAATTGCAAATGCACTAGTGATAATTTACCAAAATTCACTAGACTCTGGGGTGGTCCCGGCGGATTGGAAATTAGCAAACGTGACACCACTGTTTAAAAAAATAGGTAGGCAGAAAGCGGGTAATTATAGGTCAGTGAGCTTAACTTCGGTGTTAGGGAAGATGCTGGAATCTATCATCAAGGCAGAAATAGCGAGGCATCTGGATGGAAATTGTCCCATTGGGCAGACGCAGCATGGGTTCATAAAGGGCAGGTCGTGCCTAACTAATTTAGTGGAATTTTTTGAGGACATTACCAGTGCAGTAGATAACGGGGAGCCAATGGATGTGGTGTATCTGGATTTCCAGAAAGCCTTTGACAAGGTGCCACACATAAGGTTGTTGCATAAGATAAAGATGCATGGCATTAAGGGGACAGTAGTAGCATGGATAGAGGATTGGTTAATTAATAGAAAGCAAAGAGTGGGGATTAATGGGTGTTTCTCTGGTTGGCAATCAGTAGCTAGTGGTATCCCTCAGGGATCAGTGTTGGGCCCACAATTGTTCACAATTTACACAGATGATTTGGAGTTGGGGACCAAGGGCAATTTGTCCAAGTTTGCAGACGACACTGAGATGAGTGGTAAAGCAAAAAGTGCAGAGGATACTGGAAGTCTGCAGAGGGATTTGGATAGGCTAAGTGGATGGACTAGGGTCTGGCAGATGGAATACAATGTTGACAAATGTGAAGTTATCCATTTTGGTAGGAATAAAAGCAAAAGGGATTATTATTTAAATGATAAAATATTAAAACATGCTGCTGTGCAGAGAGACCTGGGTGTGCTAGTGCATGAGTCGCAAAAAGTTGGTTTACAGGTGCAACAGGTGATTAAGAAGGCGAATGGAATTTTGTCCTTCGTTGCTAGAGGGATGGAGTTTAAGACTAGGGAGGTTATGCTGCAATTGTATAAGGTGTTCGTGAGGCCACACCTGGAGTATTGTGTTCAGTTTTGGTCTCCTTACTTGAGAAAGGATGTACTGGCACTGGAGGGTGTGCAGAGGAGATTCACTAGGTTAATCCCAGAGCTGAAGGGGTTGGATTATGAGGAGAGGTTGAGTAGACTGGGACTGTACTCGTTGGAATTTAGAAGGATGAGGGGGGATCTTATAGAAACATTATGAAGGGAATAGATAGGATAGATGCGGGCAGGTTTCCACTGGCGGGTGAAAGCAAAATTAGGGGGCATAGCCTCAAAATAAGTGGAAGTAGATTTAGGACTGAGTTTAGGAGGAACTTCTTCACCCAAAGGGTTGTGAATCTATGGAATTCCTTGCCCAGTGAAGCAGTAGAGGCTCCTTCATTAAATGTTTTTAAGATAAAGATAGATAGTTTTTTGAAGAATAAAGGGATTAAGGGTCATGGTGTTCGGGCCGGAAAGTGGAGCTGAGTCCACAAAAGATCAGCCATGATCTCATTGAATGGTGGAGCAGGCTCGAGGGGCCAGATGGCCTACTCCTGCTCCTAGTTCTTATGTTTTTATGTTCATATGTATGCTTCACCCGATGTCTGTGATTATGTATTTATCCTATGTCGTAGGTTTTTCATGTATTCAATGATCTGTCTGGACTGTATGCAGAACAATACTTTTCACTGCACCTCGGTGCACATGACAATGAATCTAAACCTAATCTAATTGCCCTTGAATAGAGCGGCTTGCTGGACCATTTTTGTGGCGTCACAGCCGTCATCGGGCTCAGGCGTAGAGCTTTAGAGCAGTTAATAAAGTATACAGTATCCTGAGCTTTATTAACAGGGACACAGAGTACAAGAGCAAGGAGGTTATACTGAGCTGATACCAGACACCAGTCAGACCTCGGCTGGAATATTGTGCACAGTTCTGGGGGCCACACTATAGGAAGGATGTGAACACATTGGAGAGAGAGCACAGAAGAGGTTTACAAGGATGGTTCCGGGGATGGGAAACTTCAGTTATGGGGATAGATTGGAGAGGTTGGGACTGTTCTCCTTGGAGAGAAGGAGGCCGAGAGGGGATTTGATAGAGATGTTCAAAATCATGAGGGGGGGCCTGGACAGAGCGGACGGGGGGAAACTGTTCCGGCTCCGTGATAGGATCGAGAACGAGAGGGCGCAGATCAGAAGCGATTTGAACAAGAGGCGAATGTGATTTGAGAAAACCCCTTTTTCACACAGCGAGTGGTCGGGGTCTGGAATGCACTGTCTGGAAGTGCGGTGGAGGCAGGTTCAATCGGGGCGTCCGAGAGGGCGAGGGACGATTATCTGAATCGAAACAATGTACAAGGGGGGATGATGGGGAAAAGGCAGGGGAACGGCACTAAGTCACGATGCTCGTTTCGGGAAACGGGGCAGACACGATGGGCCGAATGGCCTACTCCACCGTAACCATTCTGTGAACAGTTGGACAGGCTGAGCCCATGTCCATTGGGAGTTTAGAAAAGTGAAGGGCGACTTGATTGAACCCTTTAAGATCCTGAGGGTGGATGTGGAGAAGATGTTTCCTCTTGTGCGAGAATCTCGAACTGGGGAGGGGGTTCACTGTCAACATGAGGAGAAATATTTTCTCTCAGAGGGCAGTGAGTCTCTGGAACTCTCTTCCTCAAAGGGCGGTGGAAGCAGAGTCTCCGAATATTCTGAAGGCCGAGCGGGACAGATTCTTGATTAACGAGGGGGGTGAAAGGTTACCGAGAGGTTGGTGGGAATATGGGGGTTGAGATTTCAATCAAGATCGGTCATAACCTTACTCGAGGGGCCTCTACTCCCACTCCTAATTTATATGTTGGAATGCCTGGCACCATCGGAGGTTAATGAATGTAGGAATTTCAGATATTTGGTGCAGTAAAGATTAAATGCCTGAGTTGAAAGACAGCTATGCTTTTTGGAGCCAGAGGTGCAATTAAAGCATCGTAAAAGATTGGGCTACTGGACTTTTATTTAGAATCAGAGGGTTCTCTGGGGAGCAGATAATTAGAGACATTCTGCGGGGTTCTCCATCGGTGGGATCCTCCGCTTCGCCAACACCACGCCCACGCCTTTACAGACGGTGTAGGGGTGGCCACAACGGGAAACCTCATTGTCCGGCGGCGCGAACGGAGAATCCCTCACGCTGTGCCGGAAAACGGGGCTGGTGGGATGGAGAATCCCGCCCATCGTGTTCAGCTTCGTGAGATGACGTAGTCAATGAGAGGAGCCAGGGCTGAACCAGTCGAGTGTCGAGGTTTTTCAGGGTTAGTTTGTGGCTGGAATAGGAGCTGAGAAGGTTTCTGAAGAAATAAAACTAAAAGTCAGGTCTCCTTCTTTACTGCAGTCTCAAAAGATCTCTCTTTCTCAAAGTGGAGTATTCGAGACATCTCTATACAGCGAGTATTCCTGAGTGCTCACAGTATTTAAAAGTGGATTGAGAGCTGAGATGGTTTTGTTGTTTGAGTGGGAATAAAGATAGCAGTTAAGGGTTATTGTGTCACTGTATTGATCAACATTGTTTAAGGGGTATTTGTAAGCTATTTTCTTGTGTGATGTTAAAGATATTTTAATCCTGCGTGAGTAATAAAGTTTGTTATGGGCGGCACAGTAGCACAGTGGTTAGCACTGTTGCTGTACAGCTCCAGGGTCCCAGGTTCGATTCCCGGCTTGGGTCACTGTCTGTGCGGAGTCTCCACGTTCTCCCGTGTCTGCGTGGGTTTCCTCCCGGGGCTCCGGTTTCCTCCCACAAGTCCCGAAAGACGTGCTGTTGGGTGAATTGGACATTCTGAATTCTCCCTCTGTGACCCGGACAGGCTCCGGAGTGTGGGGACTGGGGGATTTTCACAGTAACTTCATTGCAGCGTTAATGTAAGCCTACTTGTGATAATATATATTATTATTATATCCCTATTTTGTGTGAAATCATTCCTGGAGCGAGGTATCAAAATAAAAGTAAAATATTGAGGGTTCTGTCCAGTATCCTAGCCACTGTTGGGGACTGCTCCAGGAGCATAATATTTGGAATTGGCTGCTCGTCTGTCTCGGTGACTGGGCCCATCTCCCCGTGTGTATGTAAAAGAAACTCCAAATCCTTCGCAAGTCGGGCCCTGTTGCGAACCGAGCCTAAGGAAGAATCAAGGAGTGGGGTTCATTTCTTTCAAAATATTTATTTTACAAAACTTAAAACTGAATGGGCCAGGTACAAAATTCCCCGCTCAACCTTGCCCCAGCCTCAGCTCGTTCCAGGGGCGCCGCGGGGCTGCGTCGAAGCGAACAAAGACCCGGTGGGGACCCGGGAGAGCTGGAAACCCACTGAAACTGGCTGCCTGTAAGCTTCGGAGCAGCGAGGCCATTCTCCGAGCCTGCCCACTCTGCCGGGACTTCGCCGCGGGGGCAATCGTTGTGCTCGGTGGGGCGGGGGGGGGGGACACTTGCTCATGCAGGAAGCTCCCAGCGGGATGATGGAAACGCATTAGCGATGCCCCGGTATGCATCTCCGAAGAGGTCAGGCGTCCCCGCTGGCTCCTGGTTTTGTGATCGACCGCAATGGAGGAAGGCTCGCCTCCGGGGAAGGCATCGGTTAGCGCGACACAGCGCCAGGGACCCAGGTTCGATTCTGACCTTGGGTGGATGTCTGTGCGGAGTCTGCGCGTTCTCCCCTGTGTCTGCTTGGGTTTCCTCCGGGTGCCCCGGTTTCCTCCCACATCCAAAGATGTGCAGGTTAGGTGGATTGGCCATGGCAAAATTGCTCCTTGGTGTCCAGAAGTACAGTTGGGGCTACGGGGATAGGTGGAGGTGTGGGCCGAGATAGAGGGCCGGTGCAGACTCAATGGGCCGAATGGCCTCCTGCGCAGGCGGGATTTTATGATTCCACATACGGGCAGAGACGAAGGTCGGGCACGGAGTTCCACATCTGCCCCATGTGCCCTGACCCCTCTGAACACCTGCTTCCTCAATCCTGCCTCCGACCGTGTCCCTCGGCCACCACCTTCTCCCCATATCTCCAAATCCCACCTCCTTAAGTATCCCCCAGTCCCAGCTTCTCCCCATACCTCCCGACCCCGCCTCCTCCTGCATGCTGGCAGAGTCTGGAGGCGTGCCATCTCCGAATTGGAAGCCGGTACTTCCAGTTTACGAAGTTCTAACGAGGGGGATTGAGGGGATACGGGGAGAAGGTGGGATGGAGGGACATGGAGAGAAGGGATTGAGGGACATGGAGGAAGGTAGGATCGAGGGATGCGGGAGGAGGTGGGGCGGAGGAACGTGGGAGAGGGTGGGATTGGGGGATATGGGAGGAAGTGGGATTGGGTGAGATGGAGCCAATAGAGCAAGGCATACCAGGCTCAATAGCCTCATACTGCCCGATAAGGTTGGCAGCGTGATTTCAGCAGGTCTGGCGACCACCCACCCTAGGAAAAGTGAACGCATTCAGCCTGCACCAAATGTGCAGAGGGAGAGAGTTCTGTAGAACCAACAGAGGTCAGGGGTGGATTATCGCCCAGGCTCCGCCCTTCCTATACTGCGCCACCACTCCCCCTCCCCCAATGTCCGCACCTCCAACCCACCTTCCCTTTCTGGATAGCACCGAACGATATAGAGGGAGGGGAGGGAGTTCCAACTAACCCGGGCGCCTCACACCGGCCCTTAGTCTGGGCCCGGCCTTCAGGCCTGAGGCCTGGCAGTGAGCAACAGGGGAGCGCTGTTTGAAGCTGGACCAGGAGATCAGCGAGGCTGGCTGAGAGTTAGGGGAGGTGAGAGTTAAGGGGGGGGGGGATAGAAAGTGTCTTGAGATCTCCCACTGGTTTCCTGGGAGGACAATTTCGTCCACGTGCTCGGCACAGGCCCCGGCGAGGGGGATGACCTCAGGCGTCTCGGTGCCATGGGGGGGCAGTTCCTGCTCGACAGCCAGCACCGTTATCCAGGTCACGGCGGGCGGCCAGCCCCATCCATGTAGAGGTGCTCGTGGACATCCGTGAGATCCCGGCCAATAATCTCATTCACTGCCGGTAGAAAGAAAATGAGTGTCATCAGATAGAAGCGAACAGAGAACAGCACGGGGTTAGATACAGAGTAAAGGTCCCTCTACACTGTTCCTATCAAACAATCCCAGGACAGGTACAGCACGGGGTTAGATGCAGAGTAAAGCTCCCTCTACACTGTCCCCATCAAACACTCCCAGGACAGGTACAGCACGGGGTTAGGTACAGAGTAAAGGTCCCTCTACACTGTTCCTATCAAACACTCCCAGGATAGGTACAGCACGGGGTTAGATACAGAGTAAAGCTCCCTCTACACTGTCCCCATCAAACACTCCCAGGACAGGTACAGTACGGGGTTAGATAGAGAGTAAAGCTCACTCTGCACTGTTCCCATCAAACACTCCCAGGACAGGTACAGCACGGGGTTAGGTACAGAGTAAAGCTCCCTCTACACTGTTCCCATCAAACACTCCCAGGACAGGTACAGCACGTAGGTTAGATACAGAGTAATGCTCACTCTGCACTGTTCCCATCAAACACTCCCAGGACAGGTACAGCACGCGGTTAGATACAGAGTAAAGCTCACTCTGCACTGTCCCCATCAAACACTCCCAGGACAGGTACAGCACGGGGTTAGATACAGAGTAAAGGTCCCTCTACACTGTCCCCATCAAACACTCCCAGGACAGGTACAGCACGGGGTTAGATACAGAGTAAAGCTCCCTCTACACTGTCCCCAACAAACACTCCCAGGACAGGTACAGCACGGGGTTAGATACAGAGTAAAGCTCCCTCTACACTGTCCCCAACAAACACTCCCAGGACAGGTACAGCACGGGGTTAGATACAGAGTAAAGCTCACTCTGCACTGTCCCCATCAAACACTCCCAGGGCAGGTACAGCACGGGGTAAGATACAGAGTAAAGCTCACTCTGCACTGTCCCCATCAAACACTCCCAGGGCAGGTACAGCACGGGGTTAGATACAGAGTAAAGCTCACTCTGCACTGTCCCCATCAAACACTCCCAGGACAGGTACAGCATGGGGTTAGATACAGAGTAAAGGTCCCTCTACACTGTCCCCAACAAACACTCCCAGGACAGGTACAGCACGGGGTTAGATACAGAGTAAAGCTCACTCTGCACTGTCCCCATCAAACACTCCCAGGACAGGCACAGCACGGGGTTAGATGCAGAGTAAAGCTCCCTCTGCACTGTCCCCATCAAACACTCCCAGGACAGGTACGGCACGGGGTTAGATACAGAGTAAAGCTCCCTCGACACTGCCCCATCAAACACTCCCAGGACAGGTACAGCACGGGTTAGATACAGAGTAAAGCTCCGTCTACACTGTCCCCATCAAACACTCCCAGGACAGGTACAGCACGGGGTTAGATACAGAGTAAAGCTCCCTCGACACTGTCCCCATCAAACACTCCCAGGACAGGCACAGCACGGGTTAGATACAGAGTAAAACTCCCTCTACACTGTCCCCATCAAACACTCCCAGGACAGGTACAGCACAGGGTTAGATACAGAGTAAAGTTCCCTCTACACTGTCCGCATCAAACAGTCCCAGGACACAGCACGGGGTTAGATACAGAGTAAAGCTCCCTCTACACTGCCCCCATCAAACACTCCCAGGACAGGTACAGCACGGGGTTAGATACAGAGTAAAGCTCCCTCTACACTGTCCCCATCAAGCACGCCCAGGACAGGTACAGCACAGGGTTAGATACTGAGGAAAGCTCCCTCCACCCTGTCCCCATCAAACACGCCCAGGACAGGTACAGCACGGGGTTAGATACAGAGTAAAGCACCCTCTACACTGTCCCCATCAAAAACTCCCAGGACAGGTACAGCACGGGGTTAGATACAGAGTAAAGCTCCATCTACAGTGTGCCCATCAAACACTCCCAGGACAGGTACAGCACGGGGTTAGATACAGAGTAAAGCTCCCTCTACACTGTCCCCATCAAACACTCCCAGGACAGGTACAGCTGGGGCTAGATACAGAGTAAAGCTACCTCTACACTATCCCCATCAAACACTCCCAGGACAGGCACAGCCCGAGATTAGATACAGAGTAAAGCTCCCTCGACACGGTCCCCATCAAGCACTCTCAGGACAGGTGTAGCACGGGGTTAGATCCCGAGTAAAGCTCCCTCTACACTGTCCCCATCAAACACTCCCAGGACAGGTACAGCACGGGGTTAGATACAGAGTAAAGCTACCACTATGCTACACCATCAAAAACTCCCAGGACAGGTACAGCATGGGGTTAGATGCAGAGTAAAGCTCCCTCTACACTGTCCCCATCAAACAATCCCAGGACCGGTACAGCACGGGATTAGATACAGAGTAAAGCTCCCTCTACACTGTCCCCATTAAACACTCGCAGGACAGGTACAGCACGGGGTTAGATACAGAATAAAGCTCCCTCTACACTGTCCCCATCAAACACTCCCAGGACAGGTACAGCACAGGGTTAGATACAGAGTAAAGTTCCCTCTACACTGTCCCCATCAAATACTCCCAGGACAGGTACAGCACGGGGTTAGATACATAGTAAAGCCCCCTCTACACTGTCCCCATCAACACTCCCAGGACAGGTACAGCACGGGGTTAGATACAGAGTAAAGTTCCCTCTACACTGTCCCCATCAAACACTCCCAGGACAGGTACAACATGGGGTTAGATACAGAGTAAAGCCCCCTCTACACTGTCCCCATCAAACACTCCCAGGACAGGTACAGCACGGGGTTAGATACAGAGTAAAGCTCCCTCTACACTGTCCCCATCAAACACTCCCAGGACAGGTACAGCACGGGGCTAGATACAGAGTAAAGCCCCCTCTACACTGTCCCCATCAAACACTCCCAGGACAGGTACAGCACGGGGTTAGATACAGAGTAAAGCTCCATCTACACTGTCCCCATCAAACACTCCCAGGACAGGTACAGCACGGGGTGAGATACAGAGTAAAGCTCCCTCCACACTGTCCCCATCAAACAGTCCCAGGACAGGTACAGCACGGGGTTAGATACAGAGTAAAGCTCCCTCTACACTGTCCCCATCAAACACTCCCAGGACAGGTACAGCACGGGGTTAGATACAGAGTAAAGCTCCCTCTACACTGTCCCCATCAAACACTCCCAGGGCAGGTACAGCACGGGGTTAGATACAGAGTAAAGCTCCCTCTACAGTGTCCCCATCAAACACTCCCAGGACAGGTACAGCACGGGATTAGATACAGAGTAAAGCTCCCTCTACACTGTCCCCATCAAACACTCCCAGGGCAGGTACAACATAGGGTTAGATACAGAGTAAAGCCCCCTCTACACTGTCCCCATCAAACACTCCCAGGACAGGTACAGCACGGGGTTAGATACAGAGTAAAGCTCCCTCTACACTGTCCCCATCAAACACTCCCAGGACAGGTACAGCACGGGGTTAGATACAGAGTAAAGCTCCCTCTACACTGTCCCCATCAAACACTCCCAGGACAGGTACAGCACGGGGTTAGATACAGAGTAAAGCTCCATCTACAGTGTGCCCATCAAACACTCCCAGGACAGGTACAGCACGGGGTTAGATACAGAGTAAAGCTCCCTCTACACTGTCCCCATCAAACACTCCCAGGACAGGTACAGCTGGGGTTAGATACAGAGTAAAGCTACCTCTACACTATCCCCATCAAACACTCCCAGGACAGGCACAGCCCGAGATTAGATACAGAGTAAAGCTCCCTCGACACGGTCCCCATCAAGCACTCTCAGGACAGGTGTAGCACGGGGTTAGATCCCGAGTAAAGCTCCCTCTACACTGTCCCCATCAAACACTCCCAGGACAGGTACAGCACGGGGTTAGATACAGAGTAAAGCTACCACTATGCTACACCATCAAAAACTCCCAGGACAGGTACAGCATGGGGTTAGATACAGAGTAAAGCTCCCTCTACACTGTCCCCATCAAACAATCCCAGGACAGGTACAGCACGGGATTAGATACAGAGTAAAGCTCCCTCTACACTGTCCCCATTAAACACTCGCAGGACAGGTACAGCACGGGGTTAGATACAGAATAAAGCTCCCTCTACACTGTCCCCATCAAACACTCCCAGGACAGGTACAGCACAGGGTTAGATACAGAGTAAAGTTCCCTCTACACTGTCCCCATCAAATACTCCCAGGACAGGTACAGCACGGGGTTAGATACATAGTAAAGCCCCCTCTACACTGTCCCCATCAACACTCCCAGGACAGGTACAGCACGGGGTTAGATACAGAGTAAAGTTCCCTCTACACTGTCCCCATCAAACACTCCCAGGACAGGTACAACATGGGGTTAGATACAGAGTAAAGCCCCCTCTACACTGTCCCCATCAAACACTCCCAGGACAGGTACAGCACGGGATTAGATACAGAGTAAAGCTCCCTCTACACTGTCCCCATCAAACACTCCCAGGACAGGTACAGCACGGGGCTAGATACAGAGTAAAGCACCCTCTACACTGTCCCCATCAAACACTCCCAGGACAGGTACAGCACGGGGTTAGATACAGAGTAAAGCTCCATCTACACTGTCCCCATCAAACACTCCCAGGACAGGTACAGCACGGGGTGAGATACAGAGTAAAGCTCCCTCCACACTGTCCCCATCAAACAGTCCCAGGACAGGTACAGCACGGGGTTAGATACAGAGTAAAGCTCCCTCTACACTGTCCCCATCAAACACTCCCAGGACAGGTACAGCACGGGGTTAGATACAGAGTAAAGCTCCCTCTACACTGTCCCCATCAAACACTCCCAGGGCAGGTACAGCACGGGGTTAGATACAGAGTAAAGCTCCCTCTACAGTGTCCCCATCAAACACTCCCAGGACAGGTACAGCACGGGATTAGATACAGAGTAAAGCTCCCTCTACACTGTCCCCATTAAACACTCGCAGGACAGGTACAGCACGGGGTTAGATACAGAATAAAGCTCCCTCTACACTGTCCCCATCAAACACTCCCAGGACAGGTACAGCACAGGGTTAGATACAGAGTAAAGTTCCCTCGACACTGTCCCCATCAAATACTCCCAGGACAGGTACAGCACGGGGTTAGATCCATAGTAAAGCCCCCTCTACACTGTCCCCATCAAGCACGCCCAGGACAGGTACAGCACAGGGTTAGATACTGAGGAAAGCTCCCTCCACCCTGTCCCCATCAAACACGCCCAGGACAGGTACAGCACGGGGTTAGATACAGAGTAAAGCACCCTCTACACTGTCCCCATCAAAAACTCCCAGGACAGGTACAGCACGGGGTTAGATACAGAGTAAAGCTCCATCTACAGTGTGCCCATCAAACACTCCCAGGACAGGTACAGCACGGGGTTAGATACAGAGTAAAGCTCCCTCTACACTGTCCCCATCAAACACTCCCAGGACAGGTACAGCTGGGGCTAGATACAGAGTAAAGCTACCTCTACACTATCCCCATCAAACACTCCCAGGACAGGCACAGCCCGAGATTAGATACAGAGTAAAGCTCCCTCGACACGGTCCCCATCAAGCACTCTCAGGACAGGTGTAGCACGGGGTTAGATCCCGAGTAAAGCTCCCTCTACACTGTCCCCATCAAACACTCCCAGGACAGGTACAGCACGGGGTTAGATACAGAGTAAAGCTACCACTATGCTACACCATCAAAAACTCCCAGGACAGGTACAGCATGGGGTTAGATGCAGAGTAAAGCTCCCTCTACACTGTCCCCATCAAACAATCCCAGGACCGGTACAGCACGGGATTAGATACAGAGTAAAGCTCCCTCTACACTGTCCCCATTAAACACTCGCAGGACAGGTACAGCACGGGGTTAGATACAGAATAAAGCTCCCTCTACACTGTCCCCATCAAACACTCCCAGGACAGGTACAGCACAGGGTTAGATACAGAGTAAAGTTCCCTCTACACTGTCCCCATCAAATACTCCCAGGACAGGTACAGCACGGGGTTAGATACATAGTAAAGCCCCCTCTACACTGTCCCCATCAACACTCCCAGGACAGGTACAGCACGGGGTTAGATACAGAGTAAAGTTCCCTCTACACTGTCCCCATCAAACACTCCCAGGACAGGTACAACATGGGGTTAGATACAGAGTAAAGCCCCCTCTACACTGTCCCCATCAAACACTCCCAGGACAGGTACAGCACGGGGTTAGATACAGAGTAAAGCTCCCTCTACACTGTCCCCATCAAACACTCCCAGGACAGGTACAGCACGGGGCTAGATACAGAGTAAAGCCCCCTCTACACTGTCCCCATCAAACACTCCCAGGACAGGTACAGCACGGGGTTAGATACAGAGTAAAGCTCCATCTACACTGTCCCCATCAAACACTCCCAGGACAGGTACAGCACGGGGTGAGATACAGAGTAAAGCTCCCTCCACACTGTCCCCATCAAACAGTCCCAGGACAGGTACAGCACGGGGTTAGATACAGAGTAAAGCTCCCTCTACACTGTCCCCATCAAACACTCCCAGGACAGGTACAGCACGGGGTTAGATACAGAGTAAAGCTCCCTCTACACTGTCCCCATCAAACACTCCCAGGGCAGGTACAGCACGGGGTTAGATACAGAGTAAAGCTCCCTCTACAGTGTCCCCATCAAACACTCCCAGGACAGGTACAGCACGGGATTAGATACAGAGTAAAGCTCCCTCTACACTGTCCCCATCAAACACTCCCAGGGCAGGTACAACATAGGGTTAGATACAGAGTAAAGCCCCCTCTACACTGTCCCCATCAAACACTCCCAGGACAGGTACAGCACGGGGTTAGATACAGAGTAAAGCTCCCTCTACACTGTCCCCATCAAACACTCCCAGGACAGGTACAGCACGGGGTTAGATACAGAGTAAAGCTCCCTCTACACTGTCCCCATCAAACACTCCCAGGACAGGTACAGCACGGGGTTAGATACAGAGTAAAGCTCCATCTACAGTGTGCCCATCAAACACTCCCAGGACAGGTACAGCACGGGGTTAGATACAGAGTAAAGCTCCCTCTACACTGTCCCCATCAAACACTCCCAGGACAGGTACAGCTGGGGTTAGATACAGAGTAAAGCTACCTCTACACTATCCCCATCAAACACTCCCAGGACAGGCACAGCCCGAGATTAGATACAGAGTAAAGCTCCCTCGACACGGTCCCCATCAAGCACTCTCAGGACAGGTGTAGCACGGGGTTAGATCCCGAGTAAAGCTCCCTCTACACTGTCCCCATCAAACACTCCCAGGACAGGTACAGCACGGGGTTAGATACAGAGTAAAGCTACCACTATGCTACACCATCAAAAACTCCCAGGACAGGTACAGCATGGGGTTAGATACAGAGTAAAGCTCCCTCTACACTGTCCCCATCAAACAATCCCAGGACAGGTACAGCACGGGATTAGATACAGAGTAAAGCTCCCTCTACACTGTCCCCATTAAACACTCGCAGGACAGGTACAGCACGGGGTTAGATACAGAATAAAGCTCCCTCTACACTGTCCCCATCAAACACTCCCAGGACAGGTACAGCACAGGGTTAGATACAGAGTAAAGTTCCCTCTACACTGTCCCCATCAAATACTCCCAGGACAGGTACAGCACGGGGTTAGATACATAGTAAAGCCCCCTCTACACTGTCCCCATCAACACTCCCAGGACAGGTACAGCACGGGGTTAGATACAGAGTAAAGTTCCCTCTACACTGTCCCCATCAAACACTCCCAGGACAGGTACAACATGGGGTTAGATACAGAGTAAAGCCCCCTCTACACTGTCCCCATCAAACACTCCCAGGACAGGTACAGCACGGGATTAGATACAGAGTAAAGCTCCCTCTACACTGTCCCCATCAAACACTCCCAGGACAGGTACAGCACGGGGCTAGATACAGAGTAAAGCACCCTCTACACTGTCCCCATCAAACACTCCCAGGACAGGTACAGCACGGGGTTAGATACAGAGTAAAGCTCCATCTACACTGTCCCCATCAAACACTCCCAGGACAGGTACAGCACGGGGTGAGATACAGAGTAAAGCTCCCTCCACACTGTCCCCATCAAACAGTCCCAGGACAGGTACAGCACGGGGTTAGATACAGAGTAAAGCTCCCTCTACACTGTCCCCATCAAACACTCCCAGGACAGGTACAGCACGGGGTTAGATACAGAGTAAAGCTCCCTCTACACTGTCCCCATCAAACACTCCCAGGGCAGGTACAGCACGGGGTTAGATACAGAGTAAAGCTCCCTCTACAGTGTCCCCATCAAACACTCCCAGGACAGGTACAGCACGGGATTAGATACAGAGTAAAGCTCCCTCTACACTGTCCCCATTAAACACTCGCAGGACAGGTACAGCACGGGGTTAGATACAGAATAAAGCTCCCTCTACACTGTCCCCATCAAACATTCCCAGGACAGGTACAGCACAGGGTTAGATACAGAGTAAAGTTCCCTCGACACTGTCCCCATCAAATACTCCCAGGACAGGTACAGCACGGGGTTAGATCCATAGTAAAGCCCCCTCTACACTGTCCCCATCAACACTCCCAGGACAGGTACAGCACGGGGTTAGATACAGAGTAAAGTTCCCTCGACACTGTCCCCATCAAACACTCGCAGGACAGGTACAGCACGGGGTTAGATACAGAATAAAGCTCCCTCTACACTGTCCCCATCAAACACTCCCAGGGCAGGTACAACATAGGGTTAGATACAGAGTAAAGCCCCCTCTACACTGTCCCCATCAAACACTCCCAGGACAGGTACAGCACGGGGTTAGATACAGAGTAAAGCTCCCTCTACACTGTCCCCATCAAACACTCCCAGGACAGGTACAGCACGGGGTTAGATACAGAGTAAAGCTCCCTCTACACTGTCCCCATCAAACACTCCCAGGACAGGTACAGCACGGGGTTAGATACAGAGGAAAGATCCCTCTACACTGTCCCCATCAAACACTCCCAGGACAGGTACAGCACGGGGTTAGATTCAGAGTAAAGCTCCCTCTACACTGTCCCCATCCAATACTCCCAGGACAGGTACAGCACGGGGTTAGATACAGAGTAAAGCTCCCTCTGCACTGTCCCCATCAAATACTCCCAGGACAGGTACAGCACGGGGTTAGATACAGAATAAAGCTACCTCTACACTATCCCCATCAAACACTCCCAGGACAGGCACAGCCCGAGATTAGATACAGAGTAAAGCTCCCTCGACACGGTCCCCATCAAGCACTCTCAGGACAGGTGTAGCACGGGGTTAGATCCCGAGTAAAGCTCCCTCTACACTGTCCCCATCAAACACTCCCAGGACAGGTACAGCACGGGGTTAGATACAGAGTAAAGCTACCACTATGCTACACCATCAAAAACTCCCAGGACAGGTACAGCATGGGGTTAGATACAGAGTAAAGCTCCCTCTACACTGTCCCCATCAAACAATCCCAGGACAGGTACAGCACGGGATTAGATACAGAGTAAAGCTCCCTCTACACTGTCCCCATTAAACACTCGCAGGACAGGTACAGCACGGGGTTAGATACAGAATAAAGCTCCCTCTACACTGTCCCCATCAAACACTCCCAGGACAGGTACAGCACAGGGTTAGATACAGAGTAAAGTTCCCTCTACACTGTCCCCATCAAATACTCCCAGGACAGGTACAGCACGGGGTTAGATACATAGTAAAGCCCCCTCTACACTGTCCCCATCAACACTCCCAGGACAGGTACAGCACGGGGTTAGATACAGAGTAAAGTTCCCTCTACACTGTCCCCATCAAACACTCCCAGGACAGGTACAACATGGGGTTAGATACAGAGTAAAGCCCCCTCTACACTGTCCCCATCAAACACTCCCAGGACAGGTACAGCACGGGGTTAGATACAGAGTAAAGCTCCCTCTACACTGTCCCCATCAAACACTCCCAGGACAGGTACAGCACGGGGCTAGATACAGAGTAAAGCCCCCTCTACACTGTCCCCATCAAACACTCCCAGGACAGGTACAGCACGGGGTTAGATACAGAGTAAAGCTCCATCTACACTGTCCCCATCAAACACTCCCAGGACAGGTACAGCACGGGGTGAGATACAGAGTAAAGCTCCCTCCACACTGTCCCCATCAAACAGTCCCAGGACAGGTACAGCACGGGGTTAGATACAGAGTAAAGCTCCCTCTACACTGTCCCCATCAAACACTCCCAGGACAGGTACAGCACGGGGTTAGATACAGAGTAAAGCTCCCTCTACACTGTCCCCATCAAACACTCCCAGGGCAGGTACAGCACGGGGTTAGATACAGAGTAAAGCTCCCTCTACAGTGTCCCCATCAAACACTCCCAGGACAGGTACAGCACGGGATTAGATACAGAGTAAAGCTCCCTCTACACTGTCCCCATTAAACACTCGCAGGACAGGTACAGCACGGGGTTAGATACAGAATAAAGCTCCCTCTACACTGTCCCCATCAAACACTCCCAGGACAGGTACAGCACAGGGTTAGATACAGAGTAAAGTTCCCTCGACACTGTCCCCATCAAATACTCCCAGGACAGGTACAGCACGGGGTTAGATCCATAGTAAAGCCCCCTCTACACTGTCCCCATCAACACTCCCAGGACAGGTACAGCACGGGGTTAGATACAGAGTAAAGTTCCCTCTACACTGTCCCCATCAAACACTCGCAGGACAGGTACAGCACGGGGTTAGATACAGAATAAAGCTCCCTCTACACTGTCCCCATCAAACACTCCCAGGGCAGGTACAACATAGGGTTAGATACAGAGTAAAGCCCCCTCTACACTGTCCCCATCAAACACTCCCAGGACAGGTACAGCACGGGGTTAGATACAGAGTAAAGCTCCCTCTACACTGTCCCCATCAAACACTCCCAGGACAGGTACAGCACGGGGTTAGATACAGAGTAAAGCTCCCTCTACACTGTCCCCATCAAACACTCCCAGGACAGGTACAGCACGGGGTTAGATACAGAGGAAAGATCCCTCTACACTGTCCCCATCAAACACTCCCAGGACAGGTACAGCACGGGGTTAGATTCAGAGTAAAGCTCCCTCTACACTGTCCCCATCCAATACTCCCAGGACAGGTACAGCACGGGGTTAGATACAGAGTAAAGCTCCCTCTGCACTGTCCCCATCAAATACTCCCAGGACAGGTACAGCACAGGGTTAGATACAGAGTAAAGCTCCCTCTGCACTGTCCCCATCAAACACTCCCAGGACAGGTACAGCACGGGGTTAGATACAGAGTAAAGCTCCCTCTACACTGTCCCCATCAAATACTCCCAGGACCGGTACAGCACCGGGTTAGATACAGAGTAAAGCTCCCTCTGCACTGTCCCCATCAAATACTCCCAGGACAGGTACAGCACAGGGTTAGATACAGAGTAAAGCTCCCTCTGCACTGTCCCCATCAAACACTCCCAGGACAGGTACAGCACGGGGTTAGATACAGAGTAAACCTCCCTCTACACTGTCCCCATCAAACACTCCCAGGACAGGTACACACGGGGTTAGATACAGAGTAAAGCTCGCTCTACACTGTCCCCATCAAACACTCCCAGGACAGGTACAGCACGGGGTTAGATACAGAGTAAAGCCCCATCTACACTGTCCCCATCAAACACTCCCAGGACAGGTACACACAGGGTTAGATACAGAGTATAGCTCCCTCTGCACTGTCCCCATCAAATACTCCCAGGACAGGTACAGCACAGGGTTAGATACAGAGTAAAGCTCCCTCTGCACTGTCCCCATCAAACACCCCCAGGACAGGTACAGCACGGGGTTAGATACAGAGTAAAGCTCCCTCTACACTGTCCCCATCAAACACTCCCAGGACAGGTACAGCTGGGGCTAGATACAGAGTAAAGCTACCTCTACACTATCCCCATCAAACACTCCCAGGACAGGCACAGCCCGAGATTAGATAAAGAGTAAAGCTCCCTCTACACGGTGCCCATCAAACACTCTCAGGACAGGTGTAGCACGGGGTTAGATCTCGAGTAAGGCTCCCTCTACACTGTCCCCATCAAACACTCACAGGACAGGTACAGCACGGGGTTAGATACAGAGTAAAGCTACCACTATGCTACACCATCTAAAACTCCCAGGACAGGTACAGCATGGGTTTAGATACAGAGTAAAGCTCCCTCTACACTGTCCCCATCAAACACTCCCAGGACAGGTACACACGGGGTTAGATACAGAGTAAAGCTCCCTCTGCACTGTCCCCATCAAATACTCCCAGGACAGGTACAGCACAGGGTTAGATACAGAGTAAAGCTCCCTCTGCACTGTCCCCATCAAACACTCCCAGGACAGGTACAGCACGGGGTTAGATACAGAGTAAAGCTCCCTCTACACTGTCCCCATCAAACACTCCCAGGACAGGTACACACGGGGTTAGATACAGAGTAAAGCTCGCTCTACACTGTCCCCATCAAACACTCCCAGGACAGGTACAGCACGGGGTTAGATACAGAGTAAAGCCCCATCTACACTGTCCCCATCAAACACTCCCAGGACAGGTACACACAGGGTTAGATACAGAGTATAGCTCCCTCTGCACTGTCCCCATCAAATACTCCCAGGACAGGTACAGCACAGGGTTAGATACAGAGTAAAGCTCCCTCTGCACTGTCCCCATCAAACACCCCCAGGACAGGTACAGCACGGGGTTAGATACAGAGTAAAGCTCCCTCTACACTGTCCCCATCAAACACTCCCAGGACAGGTACAGATGGGGCTAGATACAGAGTAAAGCTACCCCTACACTATCCCCATCAAACACTCCCAGGACAGGCACAGCCCGAGATTAGATAAAGAGTAAAGCTCCCTCTACACGGTCCCCATCAAACAATCTCAGGACAGGTGTAGCACGGGGTTAGATCTCGAGTAAGGCTCCCTCTACACTGTCCCCATCAAACACTCCCAGGACAGGTACAGCACGGGGTTAGATACAGAGTAAAGCTACCACTATGCTACACCATCAAAAACTCCCAGGACAGGTACAGCATGGGTTTAGATACAGAGTAAAGCTCCCTCTACACTGTCCCCATCAAACACTCCCAGGACAGGTACACACGGGGTTAGATACAGAGTAAAGCTCCCTCTGCACTGTCCCCATCAAATACTCCCAGGACAGGTACAGCACAGGGTTAGATACAGAGTAAAGCTCCCTCTGCACTGTCCCCATCAAACACTCCCAGGACAGGTACAGCACGGGGTTAGATACAGAGTAAACCTCCCTCTACACTGTCCCCATCAAACACTCCCAGGACAGGTACACACGGGGTTAGATACAGAGTAAAGCTCGCTCTACACTGTCCCCATCAAACACTCCCAGGACAGGTACAGCACGGGGTTAGATACAGAGTAAAGCCCCATCTACACTGTCCCCATCAAACACTCCCAGGACAGGTACACACAGGGTTAGATACAGAGTATAGCTCCCTCTGCACTTTCCCCATCAAATACTCCCAGGACAGGTACAGCACAGGGTTATATACAGAGTAAAGCTCCCTCTGCACTGTCCCCATCAAACACCCCCAGGACAGGTACAGCACGGGGTTAGATACAGAGTAAAGCTCCCTCTACACTGTCCCCATCAAACACTCCCAGGACAGGTACAGCTGGGGCTAGATACAGAGTAAAGCTACCTCTACACTATCCCCATCAAACACTCCCAGGACAGGCACAGCCCGAGATTAGATAAAGAGTAAAGCTCCCTCTACACGGTCCCCATCAAACACTCTCAGGACAGGTGTAGCACGGGGTTAGATCTCGAGTAAGGCTCCCTCTACACTGTCCCCATCAAACACTCCCAGGACAGGTACAGCACGGGGTTAGATACAGAGTAAAGCTACCACTATGCTACACCATCAAAAACTCCCAGGACAGGTACAGCATGGGTTTAGATACAGAGTAAAGATCCCTCTACACTGTCCCCATTAAACACTCCCAGGACAGGTACAGCACGGGGTTAGATACAGAGTAAAGCCCCATCTACACTGTCCCCATCAAACACTCCCAGGACAGGTACACACAGGGTTAGATACAGAGTATAGCTCCCTCTGCACTGTCCCCATCAAATACTCCCAGGACAGGTACAGCACAGGGTTAGATACAGAGTAAAGCTCCCTCTGCACTGTCCCCATCAAACACCCCCAGGACAGGTACAGCACGGGGTTAGATACAGAGTAAAGCTCCCTCTACACTGTCCCCATCAAACACTCCCAGGACAGGTACAGCTGGGGCTAGATACAGAGTAAAGCTACCTCTACACTATCCCCATCAAACACTCCCAGGACAGGCACAGCCCGAGATTAGATAAAGAGTAAAGCTCCCTCTACACGGTCCCCATCAAACACTCTCAGGACAGGTGTAGCACGGGGTTAGATCTCGAGTAAGGCTCCCTCTACACTGTCCCCATCAAACACTCCCAGGACAGGTACAGCACGGGGTTAGATACAGAGTAAAGCTACCACTATGCTACACCATCAAAAACTCCCAGGACAGGTACAGCATGGGTTTAGATACAGAGTAAAGCTCCCTCTACACTGTCCCCATCAAACACTCCCAGGACAGGTACAGCACGGGATTAGATACAGAGTAAAGCTCCCTCTACACTGTCCCCATTAAACACTCCCAGGACAGGTACAGCACAGGGTTAGATACAGAGTAAAGCCCCCTCTACACTTTCCCCATCAAACACTCCCAGGACAGGTACAGCACGGGGTTAGATACAGAGTAAAGCTCCATCTACACTGTCCCCATCAAACACTCCCAGGACAGGTACAGCACGGGGTTAGATACAGAGTAAAGCTCCCTCCACACTGTCCCCATCAAACAGTCCCAGGACAGGTACAGCACGGGGTTCGATACAGAGTAAAGCTCCCTCTACACTGTCCCCATCAAACACTCCCAGGACAGGTACAGCACGGGGTTAGATACAGAGTAAAGCTCCCTCTACACTGTCCCCATCAAACACTCCCAGGACAGGTACAGCACGGGATTAGATACAGAGTAAAGCTCCCTCTACACTGTCCCCATTAAACACTCGCAGGACAGGTACAGCACGGGGTTAGATACAGAATAAAGCTCCCTCTACACTGTCCCCATCAAACACTCCCAGGACAGGTACAGCACGGGATTAGATACAGAGTAAAGCTCCCTCTACACTGTCCCCATTAAACACTCGCAGGACAGGTACAGTACGGGGTTAGATACAGGGTAAAGCTCACTCTGCACTGTTCCCATCAAACACTCCCAGGACAGGTACAGCACGGGGTTAGATACAGAGTAAAGCTCCCTCTACACTGTTCCCATCAAACACTCCCAGGACAGGTACAGCACGCGGTTAGATACAGAGTAATGCTCACTCTGCACTGTTCCCATCAAACACTCCCAGGACAGGTACAGCACGCGGTTAGATACAGAGTAAAGCTCACTCTGCACTGTCCCCATCAAACACTCCCAGGACAGATACTGCACGGGGTTAGATACAGAGTAAAGCTCACTCTGCACTGTCCCCATCAAACACTCCCAGGGCAGGTACAGTACGGGGTTAGATACAGAGTAAAGCTCACTCTGCACTGTCCCCATCAAACACTCCCAGGACAGGTACAGCACGGGGTTAGATACAGAGTAAAGGTCCCTCTACACTGTCCCCAACAAACACTCCCAGGACAGGTACAGCACGGGGTTAGATACAGAGTAAAGCTCACTCTGCACTGTCCCCATCAAACACTCCCAGGACAGGCACAGCACGGGGTTAGATGCAGAGTAAAGCTCCCTCGACACTGCCCCATCAAACACTCCCAGGACAGGTACAGCACGGGTTAGATACAGAGTAAAGCTCCCTCTACACTGTCCCCATCAAACACTCCCAGGACAGGTACAGCACGGGTTAGATACAGAGTAAAGCTCCCTCTACACTGTCCCCATCAAACACTCCCAGGACAGGTACAGCACGGGGTTAGATACAGCGTAAAGCTCACTCTGCACTGTCCCCATCAAACACTCCCAGGACAGGTACAGCACGGGGTTAGATACAGAGTAAAGCTCCCTCGACACTGCCCCATCAAACACTCACAGGACACGTACAGCACGGGTTAGATACAGAGTAAAGCTCCCTCTACACTGTCCCCATCAAACACTTCCAGGACAGGTACAGCACGGGGTTAGATACAGATTAAAGCTCACTCTGCATTGTCCCAATCAAACACTCCCAGGACAGGTACGGCACGGGGTTAGAGACAGAGTAAAGCTCCCTCTACACTGCCCCCATCAAACACTCCCAGGCCAGGTACTGCACTGGGTTAGATACAGAGTAAAGTTCCCTCTACATTGTCCCCATCAAACACTCCAATAACAGGTACAGCACGGGGTTAGATACAGAGTAAAGCTACCTCCACCCTGTCCCCATCAAACACTCCCAGGACAGGTACAGCTGGGGCTAGATACAGAGTAAAGCTACCTCTACACTATCCCCATCAAACACTCCCAGGACAGGCACAGCCCGAGATTAGATACAGAGTAAAGCTCCCTCTACACGGTCCCCATCAAGCACTCTCAGGACAGGTGTAGCACGGGGTTAGATCCCGAGTAAAGCTCCCTCTACACTGTCCCCATCAAACACTCCCAGGACAGGTACAGCACGGGGTTAGATACAGAGTAAAGCTACCACTATGCTACACCATCAAAAACTCCCAGGACAGGTACAGCATGGGGTTACATACAGAGTAAAGCTCCCTCTACACTGTCCCCATCAAACACTCCCAGGACAGGTACAGCACGGGATTAGATACAGAGTAAAGCTCCCTCTACACTGTCCCCATTAAACACTTGCAGGACAGGTACAGCACGGGGTTAGATACAGAATAAAGCTCCCTCTACACTGTCCCCATCAAACACTCCCAGGACAGGTACAGCACAGGGTTAGATACAGAGTAAATTTCCCTCTACACTGTCCCCATCAAATACTCCCAGGACAGGTACAGCACGGGGTTAGATACATAGTAAAGCCCCCTCTACACTGTCCCCATCAACACTCCCAGGACAGGTACAGCACGGGGTTAGATACAGAGTAAAGCTCCCTCTACACTGTCCCCATCAAACACTCCCAGGACAGGTACAGCACGGGGTTAGATACAGAGTAAAGCTCCCTCTACACTGTCCCCATCAAACACTCCCAGGACAGGTACAGCACAGGGTTAGATACAGAGTAAATTTCCCTCTACACTGTCCCCATCAAATACTCCCAGGACAGGTACAGCACGGGGTTAGATACATAGTAAAGCCCCCTCTACACTGTCCCCATCAACACTCCCAGGACAGGTACAGCACGGGGTTAGATACAGAGTAAAGCTCCCTCTACACTGTCCCCATCAAACACTCCCAGGACAGGTACAGCACGGGGTTAGATACAGAGTAAAGCTCCCTCTACACTGTCCCCATCAAACACTCCCAGGGCAGGTACAGCACGGGGTTAGATACAGAGTAAAGCTCCCTCTACACTGTCCCCATCAAACACTCCCAGGACAGGTACAGCACGGGATTAGATACAGAGTAAAGCTCCCTCTACACTGTCCCCATTAAACACTCGCAGGACAGGTACAGCACGGGGTTAGATACAGAATAAAGCTCCCTCTACACTGTCCCCATCAAACACTCCCAGGACAGGTACAGCACAGGGTTAGATACAGAGTAAAGTTCCCTCGACACTGTCCCCATCAAATACTCCCAGGACAGGTACAGCATGGGGTTCGATCCATAGTAAAGCCCCCTCTACACTGTCCCCATCAACACTCCCAGGACAGGTACAGCACGGGGTTAGATACAGAGTAAAGTTCCCTCTACACTGTCCCCATCAAACACTCCCAGGGCAGGTACAACATCGGGTTAGATACAGAGTAAAGCCCCCTCTACACTGTCCCCATCAAACACTCCCAGGACAGGTACAGCACGGGGTTAGATACATAGTAAAGCCCCCTCTACACTGTCCCCATCAACACTCCCAGGACAGGTACAGCACGGGGTTAGATACAGAGTAAAGTTCCCTCTACACTGTCCCCATCAAACACTCCCAGGACAGGTACAACATGGGGTTAGATACAGAGTAAAGCCCCCTCTACACTGTCCCCATCAAACACTCCCAGGACAGGTACAGCACGGGGCTAGATACAGAGTAAAGCCCCCTCTACACTGTCCCCATCAAACACTCCCAGGACAGGTACAGCACGGGGTTAGATACAGAGTAAAGCTCCATCTACACTGTCCCCATCAAACACTCCCAGGACAGGTACAGCACGGGGTGAGATACAGAGTAAAGCTCCCTCCACACTGTCCCCATCAAACAGTCCCAGGACAGGTACAGCACGGGGTTAGATACAGAGTAAAGCTCCCTCTACACTGTCCGCATCAAACACTCCCAGGACAGGTACAGCACGGGGTTAGATACAGAGTAAAGCTCCCTCTACACTGTCCCCATCAAACACTCCCAGGGCAGGTACAGCACGGGGTTAGATACAGAGTAAAGCTCCCTCTACACTGTCCCCATCAAACACTCCCAGGACAGGTACAGCACGGGATTAGATACAGAGTAAAGCTCCCTCTACACTGTCCCCATTAAACACTCGCAGGACAGGTACAGCACGGGGTTAGATACAGAATAAAGCTCCCTCTACACTGTCCCCATCAAACACTCCCAGGACAGGTACAGCACAGGGTTAGATACAGAGTAAAGTTCCCTCGACACTGTCCCCATCAAATACTCCCAGGACAGGTACAGCATGGGGTTCGATCCATAGTAAAGCCCCCTCTACACTGTCCCCATCAACACTCCCAGGAAAGGTACAGCACGGGGTTAGATACAGAGTAAAGTTCCCTCTACACTGTCCCCATCAAACACTCCCAGGACAGGTACAACATAGGGTTAGATTCAGAGTAAAGCCCCCTCTACACTGTCCCCATCAAACACTCCCAGGACAGGTACAGCATGGGGTTAGATACAGAGTAAAGCTCCCTCTACACTGTCCCCATCAAACACTCCCAGGACAGGTACAGCACGGGATTAGATACAGAATAAAGCTCCCTCTACACTGTCCCCATTAAACACTTGCAGGACAGGTACAGCACGGGGTTAGATACAGAATAAAGCTCCCTCTACACTGTCCCCATCAAACACTCCCAGGACAGGTACAGCACAGGGTTAGATACAGAGTAAAGTTCCCTCTACACTGTCCCCATCAAATACTCCCAGGACAGGTACAGCACGGGGTTAGATACATAGTAAAGCCCCCTCTACACTGTCCCCATCAACACTCCCAGGACAGGTACAGCACGGGGTTAGATACAGAGTAAAGTTCTATCTACACTGTCCCCATCAAACACTCCCAGGACAGGTACAACATGGGGTTAGATACAGAGTAAAGCCCCCTCTTCACTGTCCCCATCAAACACTCCCAGGACAGGTACAGCACGGGGTTAGATACAGAGTAAAGCTCCCTCTACACTGTCCCCATCAAACACTCCCAGGACAGGTACAGCACGGGGCTAGATACAGAGTAAAGCCCCCTCTACACTGTCCCCATCAAACACTCCCAGGACAGGTACAGCACGGGGTTAGATACAGAGTAAAGCTCCATCTAAACTGTCCCCATCAAACACTCCCAGGACAGGTACAGCACGGGGTGAGATACAGAGTAATGCTCCCTCCACACTGTCCCCATCAAACAGTCCCAGGACAGGTACAGCACGGTGTTAGATACAGAGTAAAGCTCCCTCTACACTGTCCCCATCAAACACTCCCAGGACAGGTACAGCACGGGGTTAGATACAGAGTAAAGCTCCCTCTACACTGTCCCCATCAAACACTCCCAGGGCAGGTACAGCACGGGGTTAGATACAGAGTAAAGCTCCCTCTACACTGTCCCCATCAAACACTCCCAGGACAGGTACAGCACGGGATTAGATACAGAGTAAAGCTCCCTCTACACTGTCCCCATTAAACACTCGCAGGACAGGTACAGCACGGGGTTAGATACAGAATAAAGCTCCCTCTACACTGTCCCCATCAAACACTCCCAGGACAGGTACAGCACAGGGTTAGATACAGAGTAAAGTTCCCTCGACACTGTCCCCATCAAATACTCCCAGGACAGGTACAGCATGGGGTTCGATCCATAGTAAAGCCCCCTCTACACTGTCCCCATCAACACTCCCAGGACAGGTACAGCACGGGGTTAGATACAGAGTAAAGTTCCCTCTACACTGTCCCCATCAAACACTCCCAGGGCAGGTACAACATAGGGTTAGATACAGAGTAAAGCCCCCTCTACACTGTCCCCATCAAACACTCCCAGGACAGGTACAGCACGGGGTTAGATACATAGTAAAGCCCCCTCTACACTGTCCCCATCAACACTCCCAGGACAGGTACAGCACGGGGTTAGATACAGAGTAAAGTTCCCTCTACACTGTCCCCATCAAACACTCCCAGGACAGGTACAACATGGGGTTAGATACAGATTAAAGCCCCCTCTACACTGTCTCCATCAAACACTCCCAGGACAGGTACAGCACGGGGTTAGATACAGAGTAAAGCTCCCTCTACACTGTCCCCATCAAACACTCCCAGGACAGGTACAGCACGGGGCTAGATACAGAGTAAAGCCCCCTCTACACTGTCCCCATCAAACACTCCCAGGACAGGTACAGCACGGGGTTAGATACAGAGTAAAGCTCCATCTACACTGTCCCCATCAAACACTCCCAGGACAGGTACAGCACGGGGTGAGATACAGAGTAAAGCTCCCTCCACACTGTCCCCATCAAACAGTCCCAGGACAGGTACAGCACGGGGTTAGATACAGAGTAAAGCTCCCTCTACACTGTCCGCATCAAACACTCCCAGGACAGGTACAGCACGGGGTTAGATACAGAGTAAAGCTCCCTCTACACTGTCCCCATCAAACACTCCCAGGGCAGGTACAGCACGGGGTTAGATACAGAGTAAAGCTCCCTCTACACTGTCCCCATCAAACACTCCCAGGACAGGTACAGCACGGGATTAGATACAGAGTAAAGCTCCCTCTACACTGTCCCCATTAAACACTCGCAGGACAGGTACAGCACGGGGTTAGATACAGAATAAAGCTCCCTCTACACTGTCCCCATCAAACACTCCCAGGACAGGTACAGCACAGGGTTAGATACAGAGTAAAGTTCCCTCGACACTGTCCCCATCAAATACTCCCAGGACAGGTACAGCATGGGGTTCGATCCATAGTAAAGCCCCCTCTACACTGTCCCCATCAACACTCCCAGGAAAGGTACAGCACGGGGTTAGATACAGAGTAAAGTTCCCTCTACTCTGTCCCCATCAAACACTCCCAGGACAGGTACAACATAGGGTTAGATACAGAGTAAAGCCCCCTCTACACTGTCCCCATCAAACACTCCCAGGACAGGTACAGCACGGGGTTAGATACAGAGCAAAGCTCCCTCTACACTGTCCCCATCAAACACTCCCAGGACAGGTACAGCAAGGGGATAGATACAGAGTAAAGCCCCCTCTACACTGTCCCCATCAAACACTCCCAGGACAGGTACAGCACGGGGTTAGATACAGAGCAAAACTCCATCTACACTGTCCCCATCAAACACTCCCAGGACAGGTACAGCACGGGGTTAGATACAGAGTAAAGCTCCCTCCACACTGTCCCCATCAAACAGTCCCAGGACAGGTACAGCACGGGGTTAGATACAGAGTAAAGCTCCCTCTACACTGTCCCCATTAAACACTCCCAGGACAGGTACAGCACGGGGCTAGATGCAGAGTAAAGTTCCCTCTACACTGTCCCCATCAAACAGTCCCAGCACACAGCACGGGGTTAGATACAGAGTAAACCTCCCTCTACACTGCCCCCATCAAACACTCCCAGGACAGGTACAGCACGGGGTTAGATACAGAGTAAAGCTCCCTCTACACTGTCCCCATCAAGCACGCCCAGGACAGGTACAGCACAGGGTTAGATACAGAGTAAAGCTCCCTCCACCCTGTCCCCATCAAACACGCCCAGGACATGTACAGCACGGGGTTAGATACAGAGTAAAGCACCCTCTACACTGTCCCCATCAAAAACTCCCAGGACAGGTACAGCACGGGGTTAGATACAGAGTAAAGCTCCATCTACACTGTCCCCATCAAACACTCCCAGGACAGGTACAGCACGGGGTGAGATACAGAGTAAAGCTCCCTCTACACTGTCCCCATCAAACACTCCCAGGACAGGTACAGCACGGGGTTAGATACATAGTAAAGCCCCCTCTACACTGTCCCCATCAACACTCCCAGGACAGGTACAGCACGGGGTTAGATACAGAGTAAAGTTCCCTCTACACTGTCCCCATCAAACACTCCCAGGACAGGTACAACATGGGGTTAGATACAGAGTAAAGCCCCCTCTACACTGTCCCCATCAAACACTCCCAGGACAGGTACAGCACGGGGTTAGATACAGAGTAAAGCTCCCTCTACACTGTCCCCATCAAACACTCCCAGGACAGGTACAGCACAGGGTTAGATACAGAGTAAAGTTCCCTCTACACTGTCCCCATCAAACACTCCCAGGGCAGGTACAACATAGGGTTAGATACAGAGTAAAGCCCCCTCTACACTGTCCCCATCAAACACTCCCAGGACAGGTACTGCACGGGGTTAGATACAGAGTAAAGCTCCCTCTACACTGTCCCCATCAAACACTCCCAGGACAGGTACAGCACGGGGTTAGATACATAGTAAAGCCCCCTCTACACTGTCCCCATCAACACTCCCAGGACAGGTTCAGCACGGGGTTAGATACAGAGTAAAGTTCCCTCTACACTGTCCCCATCAAACACTCCCAGGACAGGTACAACATGGGGTTAGATACAGAGTAAAGCCCCCTCTACACTGTCCCCATCAAACACTCCCAGGACAGGTACAGCACGGGGTTAGATACAGAGTAAAGCTCCCTCTACACTGTCCACATCAAACACTCCCAGGACAGGTACAGCACGGGGTTAGATACAGAGTAAAGCCCCCTCTACACTGTCCCCATCAAACACTCCCAGGACAGGTACCGCACGGGGTTAGATACAGAGTAAAGCTCCATCTACACTGTCCCCATCAAACAATCCCAGGACAGGTACAGCACGGGGTTAAATACAGAGTAAAGCTCCCTCCACACTGTCCCCATCAAACAGTCCCAGGACAGGTACAGCACGGGGTTAGATACAGAGTAAAGCTCCCTCTACACTGTCCCCATCAAACACTCCCAGGACAGGTACAGCACGGGGTTAGATACAGAGTAAAGCTCCCTCTACACTGTCCCCATCAAACACTCCCAGGACAGGTACAGCACGGGATTAGATACAGAGTAAAGCTCCCTCTACACTGTCCCCATCAAACACTCCCAGGACAGGTACAGCACGGGGTTAGATACAGAGTAAAGCTCCCTCTACACTGTCCCCATTAAACACTCGCAGGACAGGTACAGTACGGGGTTAGATACAGGGTAAAGCTCACTCTGCACTGTTCCCATCAAACACTCCCAGGACAGGTACAGCACGGGGTTAGATACAGAGTAAAGCTCCCTCTACACTGTTCCCATCAAACACTCCCAGGACAGGTACAGCACGCGGTTAGATACAGAGTAAAGCTCACTCTGCACTGTCCCCATCAAACACTCCCAGGACAGGCACAGCACGGGGTTAGATGCAGAGTAAAGCTCCCTCTGCACTGTCCCCATCAAACACTCCCAGGACAGGTACAGGACGGGGTTAGATACAGAGTAAAGCTCCCTCGACACTGCCCCATCAAACACTCCCAGGACAGGTACAGCACGGGTTAGATACAGAGTAAAGCTCCCTCTACACTGTCCCCATCAAACACTCCCAGGACAGGTACAGCACGGGGTTAGATACAGGGTAAAGCTCACTCTGCACTGTCCCCATCAAACACTCCCAGGACAGGTACGGCACGGGGTTAGATACAGAGTAAAGCTCCCTCTACACTGCCCCATCAAACACTCCCAGGACAGGTACAGCACGGGGTTAGATGCAGAGTAAAGCTCCCTCTACACTGTCCCCATCAAACACTCCCAGGACAGGTACAGCACGGGGTTAGATACAGAGTAAAGCTCCCTCTACACTGTCCCCATCAAACACTCCCAGGACAGGTACAGCATGGGGTTAGATACAGAGTAAAGCTCCCTCTACACTGTCCCCATCAAGCACTCCCAGGGCAGGTACGGCACGGGGTTAGATACAGAGTAAAGCTCCCTCTACACTGTCCCCATCAAACACTCCCAGGACAGGTACAGCACGGGGTTAGATACAGCGTAAAGCTCACTCTGCACTGTCCCCATCAAACACTCCCAGGACAGGTACAGCACGGGGTTAGATGCAGAGTAAAGCTCCTTCTGCACTGTCCCCATCAAACACTCCCAGGACAGGTACAGCACGGGGTTAGATACAGAGTAAAGCTCCCTCGACACTGCCCCATCAAACACTCCCAGGACAGGTACAGCACGGGTTAGATACAGAGTAAAGCTCCCTCTACACTGTCCCCATCAAACACTCCCAGGACAGGTACAGCACGGGGCTAGATGCAGAGTAAAGTTCCCTCTACACTGTCCCCATCAAACAGTCCCAGGACACAGCACAGGGTTAGATACAGATTAAAGCTCCCCCTACACTGCCCCCATCAAACACTCCCAGGACAGGTACAGCACGGGGTTAGACACAGAGTAAAGCTCCCTCTACACTGTCCCCATCAAGCACGCCCAGGACAGGTACAGCACAGGGTTAGATACAGAGTAAAGCTCCCTCCACCCTGTCCCCATCAAACACGCCCAGGACAGGTACAGCACGGGGTTAGATACAGAGTAAAGCACCCTCTACACTGTCCCCATCAAAAACTCCCAGGACAGGTACAGCACGGGGTTAGATACAGAGTAAAACTCCATCTACAGTGTGCCCATCAAACACTCCCAGGACAGGTACAGCACGGGGTTAGATACAGAGTAAAGCTCCCTCTACACTGTCCCCATCAAACACTCCCAGGACAGGTACAGCTGGGGCTAGATACAGAGTAAAGCTACCTCTACACTATCCCCATCAAACACTCCCAGGACAGGCACAGCCCGAGATTAGATACAGAGTAAAGCTCCCTCTACACGGTCCCCATCAAGCACTCTCAGGACAGGTGTAGCACGGGGTTAGATCCCGAGTAAAGCTCCCTCTACACTGTCCCCATCAAACACTCCCAGGACAGGTACAGCACGGGGTTAGATACAGAGTAAAGCTACCACTATGCTACACCATCAAAAACTCCCAGGACAGGTACAGCATGGGGTTAGATACAGAGTAAAGCTCCCTCTACACTGTCCCCATCAAACACTCCCAGGACAGGTACAGCACGGGGTTAGATACAGAATAAAGCTCCCTCTACACTGTCCCCATCAAACACTCCCAGGACAGGTACAGCACAGGGTTAGATACAGAGTAAAGTTCCCTCTACACTGTCCCCATCAAATACTCCCAGGACAGGTACAGCACGGGGTTAGATACATAGTAAAGCCCCCTCTACACTGTCCCCATCAACACTCCCAGGACAGGTACAGCACGGGGTTAGATACAGAGTAAAGCTCCCTCTACACTGTCCCCATCAAACACTCCCAGGACAGGTACAGCACGGGGTTAGATACAGAGTAAAGCCCCCTCTACACTGTCCCCATCAAACACTCCCAGGACAGGTACAGCACGGGGTTAGATACAGAGTAAAGCTCCCTCTACACTGTCCCCATCAAACACTCCCAGGACAGGTACAGCACGGGGCTAGATACAGAGTAAAGCCCCCTCTACACTGTCCCCATCAAACACTCCCAGGACAGGTACAGCACGGGGTTAGATACAGAGTAAAGCTCCATCTACACTGTCCCCATCAAACACTCCCAGGACAGGTACAGCACGGGGTGAGATACAGAGTAAAGCTCCCTCCACACTGTCCCCATCAAACACTCCCAGGACAGGTACAGCACGGGATTAGATACAGAGTAAAGCTCCCTCTACACTGTCCCCATTAAACACTCGCAGGACAGGTACAGCACGGGGTTAGATACAGAATAAAGCTCCCTCTACACTGTCCCCATCAAACACTCCCAGGACAGGTACAGCACAGGGTTAGATACAGAGTAAAGTTCCCTCGACACTGTCCCCATCAAATACTCCCAGGACAGCTACAGCATGGGGTTCGATCCATAGTAACGCCCCCTCTACACTGTCCCCATCAACACTCCCATGACAGGTACAGCACGGGGTTAGATACAGAGTAAAGTTCCCTCTACACTGTCCCCATCAAACACTCCCAGGGCAGGTACAACATAGGGTTAGATACAGAGTAAAGCCCCCTCTACACTGTCCCCATCAAACACTCCCAGCAAAGGTACAGCACAGGGTTAGATACAGAGTAAAGCTACCACTATGCTACACCATCAAATACCCCCAGGACAGGTACAGCATGGGGTTAGATACAGAGTAAAGCTCCCTCTACACTGTCCCCATCAAACACTCCCAGGACAGGTACAGCACGGGATTAGATACAGAGTAAAGCTCCCTCTACACTGTCCCCATTAAACACTCGCAGGACAGGCACAGCACGGGGTTAGATACAGAATAAAACTCACTCTACACTGTCCTCATCAAACACTCCCAGGACAGGTACAGCACAGGGTTAGATACAGAGTAAAGCTCCCTCTACACGGTCCCCATCAAGCACTCTCAGGACAGGTGTAGCACGGGGTTAGATCCCGAGTAAAGCTCCCTCTACACTGTCCCCATCAAACACTCCCAGGACAGGTACAGCACGGGATTAGATACAGAGTAAAGCTCCCTCTACACTGTCCCCATTAAACACTCGCAGGACAGGCACAGCACGGGGTTAGATACAGAATAAAGCTCCCTCTACACTGTCCCCATCAAACACTCCCAGGACAGGTACAGCACAGGGTTAGATACAGAGTAAAGTTCCCTCTACACTGTCCCCATCAAATACTCCCAGGACAGGTACAGCACGGGGTTAGATACATAGTAAAGCCCCCTCTACACTGTCCCCATCAACACTCCCAGGACAGGTACAGCACGGGGTTAGATACAGAGTAAAGTTCCCTCTACACTGTCCCCATCAAACACTCCCAGGACAGGTACAACATGGGGTTAGATACAGAGTAAAGCCCCCTCTACACTGCCCCCATCAAACACTCCCAGGACAGGTACAGCACGGGGTTAGATACAGAGTAAAGCTCCCTCTACACTGTCCCCATCAAACACTCCCAGGACAGGTACAGCACGGGGTTAGATACAGAGTAAAGCTCCATCTACACTGTCCCCATCAAACACTCCCAGGGCAGGTACAGCACGGGGTTAGATACAGAGTAAAGCTCCCTCTACACTGTCCCCATCAAATATTCCCAGGACAGGTACAGCACGGGGTTAGATACAGAGTAAAGCTCCCTCTGCACTGTCCCCATCAAATACTCCCAGGACAGGTACAGCACAGGGTTAGATACAGAGTAAAGCTCCCTCTGCACTGTCCCCATCAAACACTCCCAAGACAGGTACAGCACGGGGTTAGATACAGGGTAAAGCTCCCTCTACACTGTCCCCATCAAACACTCCCAGGACAGGTACACACGGGGTTAGATACAGAGTAAAGCTCGCTCTACACTGTCCCCATCAAACACTCCCAGGACAGGTACAGCACGGGGTTAGATACAGAGTAAAGCCCCCTCGACACTGTCCCCATCAAACACTCCCAGTACAGGTACACACAGGGTTAGATACAGAGTAAAGCTCCCTCTGCACTGTCCCCATCAAATACTCCCAGGACAGGTACAGCACAGGGTTAGATACAGAGTAAAGCTCCCTCTGCACTGTCCCCATCAAACACTCCCAGGACAGGTACAGCACGGGGTTAGATACAGAGTAAAGCTCCCTCTACACTGTGCCCATCAAACACTCCCAGGACAGGTACACACGGGGTTAGATACAGAGTAAAGCTCCCTCCACACTGTCCCCATCAAACAGTCCCAGGACAGGTACAGCACGGGGTTAGATACAGAGTAAAGCTCCCTCTACACTGTCCCCATTAAACACTCCCAGGACAGGTACAGCACGGGGTTTGATACAGAGTAAAGCTCCCTCTACACTGTCCCCATCAAACACTCCCATGACAGGTACAGCACGGGATTAGATACAGAGTAAAGCTCCCTCTACACTGTCCCCATTAAACTCTCGCAGGACAGGTACAGCACGGGGTTAGATACAGAATAAAGCTCCCTCTACACTGTCCCCATCAAACACTCCCAGGACAGGTACAGCACAGGGTTAGATACAGAGTAAAGTTCCCTCGACACTGTCCCCATCAAATACTCCCAGGACAGGTACAGCACGGGGTTCGATACATAGTAAAGCCCCCTCTACACTGTCCCCATCAAGACTCCCAGGACAGGTACAGCACGGGGAGAGATACAGAGTAAAGTTCCCTCCACACTGTCCCCATCAAACACTCCCAGGGCAGGTACAACATGGGGTTAGATACAGAGTAAAGCCCCCTCTACACTGTCCCCATCAAACACTCCCAGGACAGGTACAGCACGGGGTTAGATACAGAGTAAAGCTCCCTCTACACTGTCCCCATCAAACACTCCCAGGGCAGGTACAACATGGGGTTAGATACAGAGTAAAGCCCCCTCTACACTGTCCCCATCAAACACTCCCAGGACAGGTACAGCACGGGGTTAGATACAGAGTAAAGCTCCCTCTACACTGTCCCCATCAGACACTCCCAGGACAGGTACAGCACGGGGTTAGATACAGAGTAAAGCTCCCTCCACACTGTCCCCATCAAACAGTCCCAGGACAGGTACAGCACGGGGTTAGATACAGAGTAAAGCTCCCTCTACACTGTCCCCATTAAACACTCCCAGGACAGGTACAGCACGGGGTTAGATACAGAGTAAAGCTCCCTCTACACTGTCCCCATCAAACACTCCCAGGACAGGTACAGCACGGGATTAGATACAGAGTAAAGCTCCCTCTACACTGTCCCCATTAAACTCTCGCAGGACAGGTACAGCACGGGGTTAGATACAGAGTAAAGCCCCCTCTACACTGTCCCCATCAAACACTCCCAGGACAGGTACAGCACGGGGTTAGATACAGAGTAAAGCTCCCTCTACACTGTCCCCATCAAACACTCCCAGGACAGGTACAGCACGGGGTTAGATACAGAGTAAAGCTCCCTCTACACTGTCCCCATCAAACACTCCCAGGACAGGTACAGCACGGGGTTAGATACAGAGTAAAGATCCCTCTACACTGTCCCCATCAAACAGTCCCAGGACAGGTACAGCCCGAGATTAGATACAGAGTAAAGCTCCCTCTACACGGTCCCCATCAAGCACTCTCAGGACAGGTGTAGCACGGGGTTAGATCCCGAGTAAAGCTCCCTCTACACTGTCCCCATCAAACACTCCCAGGACAGGTACAGCACGGGATTAGATACAGAGTAAAGCTCCCTCTACACTGTCCCCATTAAACACTCGCAGGACAGGCACAGCACGGGGTTAGATACAGAATAAAGCTCCCTCTACACTGTCCCCATCAAACACTCCCAGGACAGGTACAGCACAGGGTTAGATACAGAGTAAAGTTCCCTCTACACTGTCCCCATCAAATACTCCCAGGACAGGTACAGCACGGGGTTAGATACATAGTAAAGCCCCCTCTACACTGTCCCCATCAACACTCCCAGGACAGGTACAGCACGGGGTTAGATACAGAGTAAAGTTCCCTCTACACTGTCCCCATCAAACACTCCCAGGACAGGTACAACATGGGGTTAGATACAGAGTAAAGCCCCCTCTACACTGTCCCCATCAAACACTCCCAGGACAGGTACAGCACGGGGTTAGATACAGAGTAAAGCTCCCTCTACACTGTCCCCATCAAACACTCCCAGGACAGGTACAGCACGGGGTTAGATACAGAGTAAAGCTCCATCTACACTGTCCCCATCAAACACTCCCAGGGCAGGTACAGCACGGGGTTAGATACAGAGTAAAGCTCCCTCTACACTGTCCCCATCAAATATTCCCAGGACAGGTACAGCACGGGGTTAGATACAGAGTAAAGCTCCCTCTGCACTGTCCCCATCAAATACTCCCAGGACAGGTACAGCACAGGGTTAGATACAGAGTAAAGCTCCCTCTGCACTGTCCCCATCAAACACTCCCAAGACAGGTACAGCACGGGGTTAGATACAGGGTAAAGCTCCCTCTACACTGTCCCCATCAAACACTCCCAGGACAGGTACACACGGGGTTAGATACAGAGTAAAGCTCGCTCTACACTGTCCCCATCAAACACTCCCAGGACAGGTACAGCACGGGGTTAGATACAGAGTAAAGCCCCCTCTACACTGTCCCCATCAAACACTCCCAGTACAGGTACACACAGGGTTAGATACAGAGTAAAGATCCCTCTGCACTGTCCCCATCAAATACTCCCAGGACAGGTACAGCACAGGGTTAGATACAGAGTAAAGCTCCCTCTGCACTGTCACCATCAAACACTCCCAGGACAGGTACAGCACGGGGTTAGATACAGAGTAAAGCTCCCTCTACACTGTGCCCATCAAACACTCCCAGGACAGGTACACACGGGGTTAGATACATAGTAAAGCTCGCTCTACACTGTCCCCATCAAACACTCCCAGGACAGGTACAGCACGGGGTTCGATACAGAGTAAAGCCCTCTCGACACTGTCCCCATCAAACACTCCCAGGACAGGTACAGCACGGGGTTTGATACAGAGTAAAGCTCCCTCTACACTGTCCCCATCAAACACTCCCATGACAGGTACAGCACGTGGGTAGATACAGAGTAAAGCTCCCTCTACACTGTCCCCATCAAACACTCCCAGGACAGGTACAGCACGGGATTAGATACAGAGTAAAGCTCCCTCTACACTGTCCCCATTAAACACTCGCAGGACAGGCACAGCACGGGGTTAGATACAGAATAAAGCTCCCTCTACACTGTCCCCATCAAACACTCCCAGGACAGGTACAGCACAGGGTTAGATACAGAGTAAAGTTCCCTCTACACTGTCCCCATCAAATACTCCCAGGACAGGTACAGCACGGGGTTAGATACATAGTAAAGCCCCCTCTACACTGTCCCCATCAACACTCCCAGGACAGGTACAGCACGGGGTTAGATACAGAGTAAAGTTCCCTCTACACTGTCCCCATCAAACACTCCTAGGACAGGTACAACATGGGGTTAGATACAGAGTAAAGCCCCCTCTACACTGTCCCCATCAAACACTCCCAGGACAGGTACAGCACGGGGTTAGATACAGAGTAAAGCTCCCTCTACACTGTCCCCATCAAACACTCCCAGGACAGGTACAGCACGGGGTTAGATACAGAGTAAAGCTCCATCTACACTGTCCCCATCAAACACTCCCAGGGCAGGTACAGCACGGGGTTAGATACAGAGTAAAGCTCCCTCTACACTGTCCCCATCAAATATTCCCAGGACAGGTACAGCACGGGGTTAGATACAGAGTAAAGCTCCCTCTGCACTGTCCCCATCAAATACTCCCAGGACAGGTACAGCACAGGGTTAGATACAGAGTAAAGCTCCCTCTGCACTGTCCCCATCAAACACTCCCAAGACAGGTACAGCACGGGGTTAGATACAGGGTAAAGCTCCCTCTACACTGTCCCCATCAAACACTCCCAGGACAGGTACACACGGGGTTAGATACAGAGTAAAGCTCGCTCTACACTGTCCCCATCAAACACTCCCAGGACAGGTACAGCACGGGGTTAGATACAGAGTAAAGCCCCCTCTACACTGTCCCCATCAAACACTCCCAGTACAGGTACACACAGGGTTAGATACAGAGTAAAGCTCCCTCTGCACTGTCCCCATCAAATACTCCCAGGACAGGTACAGCACAGGGTTAGATACAGAGTAAAGCTCCCTCTGCACTGTCACCATCAAACACTCCCAGGACAGGTACAGCACGGGGTTAGATACAGAGTAAAGCTCCCTCTACACTGTGCCCATCAAACACTCCCAGGACAGGTACACACGGGGTTAGATACAGAGTAAAGCTCGCTCTACACTGTCCCCATCAAACACTCCCAGGACAGGTACAGCACGGGGTTAGATACAGAGTAAAGCCCTCTCGACACTGTCCCCATCAAACACTCCCAGGACAGGTACAGCACGGGGTGAGATACAGAGTAAAGCTCCCTCCACACTGTCCCCATCAAACACTCCCAGGACAGGTACAGCACGGGATTAGATACAGAGTAAAGCTCCCTCTACACTGTCCCCATTAAACACTCGCAGGACAGGTACAGCACGGGGTTAGATACAGAATAAAGCTCCCTCTACACTGTCCCCATCAAACACTCCCAGGACAGGTACAGCACAGGGTTAGATACAGAGTAAAGTTCCCTCGACACTGTCCCCATCAAATACTCCCAGGACAGCTACAGCATGGGGTTCGATCCATAGTAACGCCCCCTCTACACTGTCCCCATCAACACTCCCATGACAGGTACAGCACGGGGTTAGATACAGAGTAAAGTTCCCTCTACACTGTCCCCATCAAACACTCCCAGGGCAGGTACAACATAGGGTTAGATACAGAGTAAAGCCCCCTCTACACTGTCCCCATCAAACACTCCCAGCAAAGGTACAGCACAGGGTTAGATACAGAGTAAAGCTACCACTATGCTACACCATCAAATACCCCCAGGACAGGTACAGCATGGGGTTAGATACAGAGTAAAGCTCCCTCTACACTGTCCCCATCAAACACTCCCAGGACAGGTACAGCACGGGATTAGATACAGAGTAAAGCTCCCTCTACACTGTCCCCATTAAACACTCGCAGGACAGGCACAGCACGGGGTTAGATACAGAATAAAACTCACTCTACACTGTCCTCATCAAACACTCCCAGGACAGGTACAGCACAGGGTTAGATACAGAGTAAAGCTCCCTCTACACGGTCCCCATCAAGCACTCTCAGGACAGGTGTAGCACGGGGTTAGATCCCGAGTAAAGCTCCCTCTACACTGTCCCCATCAAACACTCCCAGGACAGGTACAGCACGGGATTAGATACAGAGTAAAGCTCCCTCTACACTGTCCCCATTAAACACTCGCAGGACAGGCACAGCACGGGGTTAGATACAGAATAAAGCTCCCTCTACACTGTCCCCATCAAACACTCCCAGGACAGGTACAGCACAGGGTTAGATACAGAGTAAAGTTCCCTCTACACTGTCCCCATCAAATACTCCCAGGACAGGTACAGCACGGGGTTAGATACATAGTAAAGCCCCCTCTACACTGTCCCCATCAACACTCCCAGGACAGGTACAGCACGGGGTTAGATACAGAGTAAAGTTCCCTCTACACTGTCCCCATCAAACACTCCCAGGACAGGTACAACATGGGGTTAGATACAGAGTAAAGCCCCCTCTACACTGCCCCCATCAAACACTCCCAGGACAGGTACAGCACGGGGTTAGATACAGAGTAAAGCTCCCTCTACACTGTCCCCATCAAACACTCCCAGGACAGGTACAGCACGGGGTTAGATACAGAGTAAAGCTCCATCTACACTGTCCCCATCAAACACTCCCAGGGCAGGTACAGCACGGGGTTAGATACAGAGTAAAGCTCCCTCTACACTGTCCCCATCAAATATTCCCAGGACAGGTACAGCACGGGGTTAGATACAGAGTAAAGCTCCCTCTGCACTGTCCCCATCAAATACTCCCAGGACAGGTACAGCACAGGGTTAGATACAGAGTAAAGCTCCCTCTGCACTGTCCCCATCAAACACTCCCAAGACAGGTACAGCACGGGGTTAGATACAGGGTAAAGCTCCCTCTACACTGTCCCCATCAAACACTCCCAGGACAGGTACACACGGGGTTAGATACAGAGTAAAGCTCGCTCTACACTGTCCCCATCAAACACTCCCAGGACAGGTACAGCACGGGGTTAGATACAGAGTAAAGCCCCCTCGACACTGTCCCCATCAAACACTCCCAGTACAGGTACACACAGGGTTAGATACAGAGTAAAGCTCCCTCTGCACTGTCCCCATCAAATACTCCCAGGACAGGTACAGCACAGGGTTAGATACAGAGTAAAGCTCCCTCTGCACTGTCCCCATCAAACACTCCCAGGACAGGTACAGCACGGGGTTAGATACAGAGTAAAGCTCCCTCTACACTGTGCCCATCAAACACTCCCAGGACAGGTACACACGGGGTTAGATACAGAGTAAAGCTCCCTCCACACTGTCCCCATCAAACAGTCCCAGGACAGGTACAGCACGGGGTTAGATACAGAGTAAAGCTCCCTCTACACTGTCCCCATTAAACACTCCCAGGACAGGTACAGCACGGGGTTTGATACAGAGTAAAGCTCCCTCTACACTGTCCCCATCAAACACTCCCATGACAGGTACAGCACGGGATTAGATACAGAGTAAAGCTCCCTCTACACTGTCCCCATTAAACTCTCGCAGGACAGGTACAGCACGGGGTTAGATACAGAATAAAGCTCCCTCTACACTGTCCCCATCAAACACTCCCAGGACAGGTACAGCACAGGGTTAGATACAGAGTAAAGTTCCCTCGACACTGTCCCCATCAAATACTCCCAGGACAGGTACAGCACGGGGTTCGATACATAGTAAAGCCCCCTCTACACTGTCCCCATCAAGACTCCCAGGACAGGTACAGCACGGGGAGAGATACAGAGTAAAGTTCCCTCCACACTGTCCCCATCAAACACTCCCAGGGCAGGTACAACATGGGGTTAGATACAGAGTAAAGCCCCCTCTACACTGTCCCCATCAAACACTCCCAGGACAGGTACAGCACGGGGTTAGATACAGAGTAAAGCTCCCTCTACACTGTCCCCATCAAACACTCCCAGGGCAGGTACAACATGGGGTTAGATACAGAGTAAAGCCCCCTCTACACTGTCCCCATCAAACACTCCCAGGACAGGTACAGCACGGGGTTAGATACAGAGTAAAGCTCCCTCTACACTGTCCCCATCAGACACTCCCAGGACAGGTACAGCACGGGGTTAGATACAGAGTAAAGCTCCCTCCACACTGTCCCCATCAAACAGTCCCAGGACAGGTACAGCACGGGGTTAGATACAGAGTAAAGCTCCCTCTACACTGTCCCCATTAAACACTCCCAGGACAGGTACAGCACGGGGTTAGATACAGAGTAAAGCTCCCTCTACACTGTCCCCATCAAACACTCCCAGGACAGGTACAGCACGGGATTAGATACAGAGTAAAGCTCCCTCTACACTGTCCCCATTAAACTCTCGCAGGACAGGTACAGCACGGGGTTAGATACAGAGTAAAGCCCCCTCTACACTGTCCCCATCAAACACTCCCAGGACAGGTACAGCACGGGGTTAGATACAGAGTAAAGCTCCCTCTACACTGTCCCCATCAAACACTCCCAGGACAGGTACAGCACGGGGTTAGATACAGAGTAAAGCTCCCTCTACACTGTCCCCATCAAACACTCCCAGGACAGGTACAGCACGGGGTTAGATACAGAGTAAAGATCCCTCTACACTGTCCCCATCAAACAGTCCCAGGACAGGTACAGCCCGAGATTAGATACAGAGTAAAGCTCCCTCTACACGGTCCCCATCAAGCACTCTCAGGACAGGTGTAGCACGGGGTTAGATCCCGAGTAAAGCTCCCTCTACACTGTCCCCATCAAACACTCCCAGGACAGGTACAGCACGGGATTAGATACAGAGTAAAGCTCCCTCTACACTGTCCCCATTAAACACTCGCAGGACAGGCACAGCACGGGGTTAGATACAGAATAAAGCTCCCTCTACACTGTCCCCATCAAACACTCCCAGGACAGGTACAGCACAGGGTTAGATACAGAGTAAAGTTCCCTCTACACTGTCCCCATCAAATACTCCCAGGACAGGTACAGCACGGGGTTAGATACATAGTAAAGCCCCCTCTACACTGTCCCCATCAACACTCCCAGGACAGGTACAGCACGGGGTTAGATACAGAGTAAAGTTCCCTCTACACTGTCCCCATCAAACACTCCCAGGACAGGTACAACATGGGGTTAGATACAGAGTAAAGCCCCCTCTACACTGTCCCCATCAAACACTCCCAGGACAGGTACAGCACGGGGTTAGATACAGAGTAAAGCTCCCTCTACACTGTCCCCATCAAACACTCCCAGGACAGGTACAGCACGGGGTTAGATACAGAGTAAAGCTCCATCTACACTGTCCCCATCAAACACTCCCAGGGCAGGTACAGCACGGGGTTAGATACAGAGTAAAGCTCCCTCTACACTGTCCCCATCAAATATTCCCAGGACAGGTACAGCACGGGGTTAGATACAGAGTAAAGCTCCCTCTGCACTGTCCCCATCAAATACTCCCAGGACAGGTACAGCACAGGGTTAGATACAGAGTAAAGCTCCCTCTGCACTGTCCCCATCAAACACTCCCAAGACAGGTACAGCACGGGGTTAGATACAGGGTAAAGCTCCCTCTACACTGTCCCCATCAAACACTCCCAGGACAGGTACACACGGGGTTAGATACAGAGTAAAGCTCGCTCTACACTGTCCCCATCAAACACTCCCAGGACAGGTACAGCACGGGGTTAGATACAGAGTAAAGCCCCCTCTACACTGTCCCCATCAAACACTCCCAGTACAGGTACACACAGGGTTAGATACAGAGTAAAGATCCCTCTGCACTGTCCCCATCAAATACTCCCAGGACAGGTACAGCACAGGGTTAGATACAGAGTAAAGCTCCCTCTGCACTGTCACCATCAAACACTCCCAGGACAGGTACAGCACGGGGTTAGATACAGAGTAAAGCTCCCTCTACACTGTGCCCATCAAACACTCCCAGGACAGGTACACACGGGGTTAGATACATAGTAAAGCTCGCTCTACACTGTCCCCATCAAACACTCCCAGGACAGGTACAGCACGGGGTTCGATACAGAGTAAAGCCCTCTCGACACTGTCCCCATCAAACACTCCCAGGACAGGTACAGCACGGGGTTTGATACAGAGTAAAGCTCCCTCTACACTGTCCCCATCAAACACTCCCATGACAGGTACAGCACGTGGGTAGATACAGAGTAAAGCTCCCTCTACACTGTCCCCATCAAACACTCCCAGGACAGGTACAGCACGGGATTAGATACAGAGTAAAGCTCCCTCTACACTGTCCCCATTAAACACTCGCAGGACAGGCACAGCACGGGGTTAGATACAGAATAAAGCTCCCTCTACACTGTCCCCATCAAACACTCCCAGGACAGGTACAGCACAGGGTTAGATACAGAGTAAAGTTCCCTCTACACTGTCCCCATCAAATACTCCCAGGACAGGTACAGCACGGGGTTAGATACATAGTAAAGCCCCCTCTACACTGTCCCCATCAACACTCCCAGGACAGGTACAGCACGGGGTTAGATACAGAGTAAAGTTCCCTCTACACTGTCCCCATCAAACACTCCTAGGACAGGTACAACATGGGGTTAGATACAGAGTAAAGCCCCCTCTACACTGTCCCCATCAAACACTCCCAGGACAGGTACAGCACGGGGTTAGATACAGAGTAAAGCTCCCTCTACACTGTCCCCATCAAACACTCCCAGGACAGGTACAGCACGGGGTTAGATACAGAGTAAAGCTCCATCTACACTGTCCCCATCAAACACTCCCAGGGCAGGTACAGCACGGGGTTAGATACAGAGTAAAGCTCCCTCTACACTGTCCCCATCAAATATTCCCAGGACAGGTACAGCACGGGGTTAGATACAGAGTAAAGCTCCCTCTGCACTGTCCCCATCAAATACTCCCAGGACAGGTACAGCACAGGGTTAGATACAGAGTAAAGCTCCCTCTGCACTGTCCCCATCAAACACTCCCAAGACAGGTACAGCACGGGGTTAGATACAGGGTAAAGCTCCCTCTACACTGTCCCCATCAAACACTCCCAGGACAGGTACACACGGGGTTAGATACAGAGTAAAGCTCGCTCTACACTGTCCCCATCAAACACTCCCAGGACAGGTACAGCACGGGGTTAGATACAGAGTAAAGCCCCCTCTACACTGTCCCCATCAAACACTCCCAGTACAGGTACACACAGGGTTAGATACAGAGTAAAGCTCCCTCTGCACTGTCCCCATCAAATACTCCCAGGACAGGTACAGCACAGGGTTAGATACAGAGTAAAGCTCCCTCTGCACTGTCACCATCAAACACTCCCAGGACAGGTACAGCACGGGGTTAGATACAGAGTAAAGCTCCCTCTACACTGTGCCCATCAAACACTCCCAGGACAGGTACACACGGGGTTAGATACAGAGTAAAGCTCGCTCTACACTGTCCCCATCAAACACTCCCAGGACAGGTACAGCACGGGGTTAGATACAGAGTAAAGCCCTCTCGACACTGTCCCCATCAAACACTCCCAGGACAGGTACAGCACGGGGTTTGATACAGAGTAAAGCTCCCTCTACACTGTCCCCATCAAACACTCCCATGACAGGTACAGCACGTGGGTAGATACAGAGTAAAGCTCCCTCTACACTGTCCCCATCAAACACTCCCAGGACAGGTACAGCACGGGGTTAGATACAGAGTAAAGCTCCCTCCACACTGTCCCCATCAAACAGTCCCAGGACAGGTACAGCACGGGGTTAGATACAGAGTAAAGCTCCCTCTACACTGTCCCCATTAAACACTCCCAGGACAGGTACAGCACGGGGTTAGATACAGAGTAAAGCTCCCTCTACACTGTCCCCATCAAACACTCCCAGGACAGGTACAGCACGGGATTAGATACAGAGTAAAGCTCCCTCTACACTGTCCCCATTAAACTCTCGCAGGACAGGTACAGCACGGGGTTAGATACAGAATAAAGCTCCCTCTACACTGTCCCCATCAAACACTCCCAGGACAGGTACAGCACAGGGTTAGATACAGAGTAAAGTTCCCTCGACACTGTCCCCATCAAATACTCCCAGGACAGGTACAGCACGGGGTTCGATACATAGTAAAGCCCCCTCTACACTGTCCCCATCAAGACTCCCAGGACAGGTACAGCACGGGGTGAGATACAGAGTAAAGTTCCCTCCACACTGTCCCCATCAAACACTCCCAGGGCAGGTACAACATGGGGTTAGATACAGAGTAAAGCCCCCTCTACACTGTCCCCATCAAACACTCCCAGGACAGGTACAGCACGGGGTTAGATACAGAGTAAAGCTCCCTCTACACTGTCCCCATCAAACACTCCCAGGACAGGTACAGCACGGGGTTAGATACAGAGTAAAGCTCCCTCTACACTGTCCCCATCAAACACTCCCAGGACAGGTACAGCACGGGGTTAGATACAGAGTAAAGATCCCTCTACACTGTCCCCATCAAACAGTCCCAGGACAGGTACAGCCCGAGATTAGGTACAGAGTAAAGCTCCCTCTACACGGTCCCCATCAAGCACTCTCAGGACAGGTGTAGCACGGGGTTAGATCCCGAGTAAAGCTCCCTCTACACTGTCCCCATCAAACACTCCCAGGACAGGTACAGCACGGGGTTAGATACAGAGTAAAGCTACCACTATGCTACACCATCAAAAACTCCCAGGACAGGTACAGCATGGGGTTAGATACAGAGTAAAGCTCCCTCTACACTGTCCCCATCAAACACTCCCAGGACAGGTACAGCACGGGGTTAGATACAGAATAAAGCTCCCTCTACACTGTCCCCATCAAACACTCCCAGGACAGGTACAGCACAGGGTTAGATACAGAGTAAAGTTCCCTCTACACTGTCCCCATCAAATACTCCCAGGACAGGTACAGCACGGGGTTAGATACATAGCAAAGCCCCCTCTACACTGTCCCCATCAACACTCCCAGGACAGGTACAGCACGGGGTTAGATACAGAGTAAAGCTCCCTCTACACTGTCCCCATCAAACACTCCCAGGACAGGTACAGCACGGGGTTAGATACAGAGTAAAGCCCCCTCTACACTGTCCCCATCAAACACTCCCAGGGCAGGTACAGCACGGGGTTAGATACAGAGTAAAGCTCCCTCTACACTGTCCCCATCAAACACTCCCAGGACAGGTACAGCACGGGGCTAGATACAGAGTAAAGCCCCCTCTACACTGTCCCCATCAAACACTCCCAGGACAGGTACAGCACGGGGTTAGATACAGAGTAAAGCTGCATCTACACTGTCCCCATCAAACACTCCCAGGACAGGTACAGCACGGGGTGAGATACAGAGTAAAGCTCCCTCCACACTGTCCCCATCAAACACTCCCAGGACAGGTACAGCACGGGATTAGATACAGAGTAAAGCTCCCTCTACACTGTCCCCATTAAACACTCGCAGGACAGGCACAGCACGGGGTTAGATACAGAATAAAGCTCCCTCTACACTGTCCCCATCAAACACTCCCAGGACAGGTACAGCACAGGGTTAGATACAGAGTAAAGTTCCCTCTACACTGTCCCCATCAAATACTCCCAGGACAGGTACAGCACGGGGTTAGATACATAGTAAAGCCCCCTCTACACTGTCCCCATCAACACTCCCAGGACAGGTACAGCACGGGGTTAGATACAGAGTAAAGTTCCCTCTACACTGTCCCCATCAAACACTCCCAGGACAGGTACAACATGGGGTTAGATACAGAGTAAAGCCCCCTCTACACTGTCCCCATCAAACACTCCCAGGACAGGTACAGCACGGGGTTAGATACAGAGTAAAGCTCCCTCTACACTGTCCCCATTAAACTCTCGCAGGACAGGTACAGCACGGGGTTAGATACAGAATAAAGCTCCCTCTACACTGTCCCCATCAAACACTCCCAGGACAGGTACAGCACAGGGTTAGATACAGAGTAAAGTTCCCTCGACACTGTCCCCATCAAATACTCCCAGGACAGGTACAGCACGGGGTTCGATACATAGTAAAGCCCCCTCTACACTGTCCCCATCAAGACTCCCAGGACAGGTACAGCACGGGGTTAGATACAGAGTAAAGTTCCCTCTACACTGTCCCCATCAAACACTCCCAGGGCAGGTACAACATGGGGTTAGATACAGAGTAAAGCCCCCTCTACACTGTCCCCATCAAACACTCCCAGGACAGGTACAGCACGGGGTTCGATACAGAGTAAAGCTCCTTCTACACTGTCCCCATCAAACACTCCCAGGACAGGTACAGCACGGGGTTAGATACAGAGTAAAGCTCCCTCTACACTGTCCCCATCAAACACTCCCAGGACAGGTACAGCACGGGGTTAGATACAGAGTAAAGATCCCTCTACACTGTCCCCATCAAACACTCCCAGGACAGGTACAGCACGGGGTTAGATACAGAGTAAAGCTCCCTCTACACTGTCCCCATGAAATACTCCCAGGACAGGTACAGCACGGGGTTAGATACAGAGTAAAGCTCCCTCTGCACTGTCCCCATCAAATACTCCCAGGACAGGTACAGCACAAGGTTAGATACAGAGTAAAGCTCCCTCTGCACTGTCCCCATCAAACACTCCCAGGACAGGTACAGCACGGGGTTAGATACAGAGTAAAGCTCCCTCTACACTGTCCCCATCAAATATTCCCAGGACAGGTACAGCACGGGGTTAGATACAGAGTAAAGCTCCCTCTGCACTGTCCCCATCAAATACTCCCAGGACAGGTACAGCACAGGGTTAGATACAGAGTAAAGCTCCCTCTGCACTGTCCCCATCAAACACTCCCAGGACAGGTACAGCACGGGGTTAGATACAGGGTAAAGCTCCCTCTACACTGTCCCCATCAAACACTCCCAGGACAGGTACACACGGGGTTAGATACAGAGTAAAGCTCGCTCTACACTGTCCCCATCAAACACTCCCAGGACAGGTACAGCACGGGGTTAGATACAGAGTAAAGCCCCCTCTACACTGTCCCCATCAAACACTCCCAGTACAGGTACACACAGGGTTAGATACAGAGTAAAGCTCCCTCTGCACTGTCCCCATCAAATACTCCCAGGACAGGTACAGCACAGGGTTAGATACAGAGTAAAGCTCCCTCTGCACTGTCCCCATCAAACACTCCCAGGACAGGTACAGCACGGGGTTAGATACAGAGTAAAGCTCCCTCTACACTGTGCCCATCAAACACTCCCAGGACAGGTACACACGGGGTTAGATACAGAGTAAAGCTCGCTCTACACTGTCCCCATCAAACACTCCCAGGACAGGTACAGCACGGGGTTAGATACAGAGTAAAGCCCCCTCGCCACTGTCCCCATCAAACACTCCCAGGACAGGTACAGCACGGGGTTTGATACAGAGTAAAGCTCCCTCTACACTGTCCCCATCAAACACTCCCAGGACAGGTACAGCACGTGGGTAGATACAGAGTAAAGCTCCCTCTACACTGTCCCCATCAAACACTCCCAGGACAGGTACAGCACGGGGTTAGATACAGAGTAAAGCTCCCTCCACACTGTCCCCATCAAACAGTCCCAGGACAGGTACAGCACGGGGTTAGATACAGAGTAAAGCTCCCTCTACACTGTCCCCATTAAACACTCCCAGGACAGGTACAGCACGGGGTTAGATACAGAGTAAAGCTCCCTCTACACTGTGCCCATCAAACACTCCCAGGACAGGTACACACGGGGTTAGATACAGAGTAAAGCTCGCTCTACACTGTCCCCATCAAACACTCCCAGGACAGGTACAGCACGGGGTTAGATCCAGAGTAAAGCCCTCTCGACACTGTCCCCATCAAACACTCCCAGGACAGGTACAGCACGGGGTTTGATACAGAGTAAAGCTCCCTCTACACTGTCCCCATCAAACACTCCCATGACAGGTACAGCACGTGGGTAGATACAGAGTAAAGCTCCCTCTACACTGTCCCCATCAAACACTCCCAGGACAGGTACAGCACGGGGTTAGATACAGAGTAAAGCTCCCTCCACACTGTCCCCATCAAACAGTCCCAGGACAGGTACAGCACGGGGTTAGATACAGAGTAAAGCTCCCTCTACACTGTCCCCATTAAACACTCCCAGGACAGGTACAGCACGGGGTTAGATACAGAGTAAAGCTCCCTCTACACTGTCCCCATCAAACACTCCCAGGACAGGTACAGCACGGGATTAGATACAGAGTAAAGCTCCCTCTACACTGTCCCCATTAAACTCTCGCAGGACAGGTACAGCACGGGGTTAGATACAGAATAAAGCTCCCTCTACACTGTCCCCATCAAACTCTCCCAGGACAGGTACAGCACAGGGTTAGATACAGAGTAAAGTTCCCTCGACACTGTCCCCATCAAATACTCCCAGGACAGGTACAGCACGGGGTTCGATACATAGTAAAGCCCCCTCTACACTGTCCCCATCAAGACTCCCAGGACAGGTACAGCACGGGGTGAGATACAGAGTAAAGTTCCCTCCACACTGTCCCCATCAAACACTCCCAGGGCAGGTACAACATGGGGTTAGATACAGAGTAAAGCCCCCTCTACACTGTCCCCATCAAACACTCCCAGGACAGGTACAGCACGGGGTTAGATACAGAGTAAAGCTCCCTCTACACTGTCCCCATCAAACACTCCCAGGACAGGTACAGCACGGGGTTAGATACAGAGTAAAGCTCCCTCTACACTGTCCACATCAAACACTCCCAGGACAGGTACAGCACGGGGTTAGATACAGAGTAAAGATCCCTCTACACTGTCCCCATCAAACAGTCCCAGGACAGGTACAGCCCGAGATTAGGTACAGAGTAAAGCTCCCTCTACACGGTCCCCATCAAGCACTCTCAGGACAGGTGTAGCACGGGGTTAGATCCCGAGTAAAGCTCCCTCTACACTGTCCCCATCAAACACTCCCAGGACAGGTACAGCACGGGGTTAGATACAGAGTAAAGCTACCACTATGCTACACCATCAAAAACTCCCAGGACAGGTACAGCATGGGGTTAGATACAGAGTAAAGCTCCCTCTACACTGTCCCCATCAAACACTCCCAGGACAGGTACAGCACGGGGTTAGATACAGAATAAAGCTCCCTCTACACTGTCCCCATCAAACACTCCCAGGACAGGTACAGCACAGGGTTAGATACAGAGTAAAGTTCCCTCTACACTGTCCCCATCAAATACTCCCAGGACAGGTACAGCACGGGGTTAGATACATAGCAAAGCCCCCTCTACACTGTCCCCATCAACACTCCCAGGACAGGTACAGCACGGGGTTAGATACAGAGTAAAGCTCCCTCTACACTGTCCCCATCAAACACTCCCAGGACAGGTACAGCACGGGGTTAGATACAGAGTAAAGCCCCCTCTACACTGTCCCCATCAAACACTCCCAGGGCAGGTACAGCACGGGGTTAGATACAGAGTAAAGCTCCCTCTACACTGTCCCCATCAAACACTCCCAGGACAGGTACAGCACGGGGCTAGATACAGAGTAAAGCCCCCTCTACACTGTCCCCATCAAACACTCCCAGGACAGGTACAGCACGGGGTTAGATACAGAGTAAAGCTGCATCTACACTGTCCCCATCAAACACTCCCAGGACAGGTACAGCACGGGGTGAGATACAGAGTAAAGCTCCCTCCACACTGTCCCCATCAAACACTCCCAGGACAGGTACAGCACGGGATTAGATACAGAGTAAAGCTCCCTCTACACTGTCCCCATTAAACACTCGCAGGACAGGCACAGCACGGGGTTAGATACAGAATAAAGCTCCCTCTACACTGTCCCCATCAAACACTCCCAGGACAGGTACAGCACAGGGTTAGATACAGAGTAAAGTTCCCTCTACACTGTCCCCATCAAATACTCCCAGGACAGGTACAGCACGGGGTTAGATACATAGTAAAGCCCCCTCTACACTGTCCCCATCAACACTCCCAGGACAGGTACAGCACGGGGTTAGATACAGAGTAAAGTTCCCTCTACACTGTCCCCATCAAACACTCCCAGGACAGGTACAACATGGGGTTAGATACAGAGTAAAGCCCCCTCTACACTGTCCCCATCAAACACTCCCAGGACAGGTACAGCACGGGGTTAGATACAGAGTAAAGCTCCCTCTACACTGTCCCCATTAAACTCTCGCAGGACAGGTACAGCACGGGGTTAGATACAGAATAAAGCTCCCTCTACACTGTCCCCATCAAACACTCCCAGGACAGGTACAGCACAGGGTTAGATACAGAGTAAAGTTCCCTCGACACTGTCCCCATCAAATACTCCCAGGACAGGTACAGCACGGGGTTCGATACATAGTAAAGCCCCCTCTACACTGTCCCCATCAAGACTCCCAGGACAGGTACAGCACGGGGTTAGATACAGAGTAAAGTTCCCTCTACACTGTCCCCATCAAACACTCCCAGGGCAGGTACAACATGGGGTTAGATACAGAGTAAAGCCCCCTCTACACTGTCCCCATCAAACACTCCCAGGACAGGTACAGCACGGGGTTAGATACAGAGTAAAGCTCCTTCTACACTGTCCCCATCAAACACTCCCAGGACAGGTACAGCACGGGGTTAGATACAGAGTAAAGCTCCCTCTACACTGTCCCCATCAAACACTCCCAGGACAGGTACAGCACGGGGTTAGATACAGAGTAAAGATCCCTCTACACTGTCCCCATCAAACACTCCCAGGACAGGTACAGCACGGGGTTAGATACAGAGTAAAGCTCCCTCTACACTGTCCCCATGAAATACTCCCAGGACAGGTACAGCACGGGGTTAGATACAGAGTAAAGCTCCCTCTGCACTGTCCCCATCAAATACTCCCAGGACAGGTACAGCACAAGGTTAGATACAGAGTAAAGCTCCCTCTGCACTGTCCCCATCAAACACTCCCAGGACAGGTACAGCACGGGGTTAGATACAGAGTAAAGCTCCCTCTACACTGTCCCCATCAAATATTCCCAGGACAGGTACAGCACGGGGTTAGATACAGAGTAAAGCTCCCTCTGCACTGTCCCCATCAAATACTCCCAGGACAGGTACAGCACAGGGTTAGATACAGAGTAAAGCTCCCTCTGCACTGTCCCCATCAAACACTCCCAGGACAGGTACAGCACGGGGTTAGATACAGGGTAAAGCTCCCTCTACACTGTCCCCATCAAACACTCCCAGGACAGGTACACACGGGGTTAGATACAGAGTAAAGCTCGCTCTACACTGTCCCCATCAAACACTCCCAGGACAGGTACAGCACGGGGTTAGATACAGAGTAAAGCCCCCTCTACACTGTCCCCATCAAACACTCCCAGTACAGGTACACACAGGGTTAGATACAGAGTAAAGCTCCCTCTGCACTGTCCCCATCAAATACTCCCAGGACAGGTACAGCACAGGGTTAGATACAGAGTAAAGCTCCCTCTGCACTGTCCCCATCAAACACTCCCAGGACAGGTACAGCACGGGGTTAGATACAGAGTAAAGCTCCCTCTACACTGTGCCCATCAAACACTCCCAGGACAGGTACACACGGGGTTAGATACAGAGTAAAGCTCGCTCTACACTGTCCCCATCAAACACTCCCAGGACAGGTACAGCACGGGGTTAGATACAGAGTAAAGCCCCCTCGACACTGTCCCCATCAAACACTCCCAGGACAGGTACAGCACGGGGTTTGATACAGAGTAAAGCTCCCTCTACACTGTCCCCATCAAACACTCCCAGGACAGGTACAGCACGTGGGTAGATACAGAGTAAAGCTCCCTCTACACTGTCCCCATCAAACACTCCCAGGACAGGTACAGCACGGGGTTAGATACAGAGTAAAGCTCCCTCCACACTGTCCCCATCAAACAGTCCCAGGACAGGTACAGCACGGGGTTAGATACAGAGTAAAGCTCCCTCTACACTGTCCCCATTAAACACTCCCAGGACAGGTACAGCACGGGGTTAGATACAGAGTAAAGCTCCCTCTACACTGTCCCCATCAAACACTCCCAGGACAGGTACAGCACGGGATTAGATACAGAGTAAAGCTCCCTCTACACTGTCCCCATTAAACTCTCGCAGGACAGGTACAGCACGGGGTTAGATACAGAATAAAGCTCCCTCTACACTGTCCCCATCAAACACTCCCAGGACAGGTACAGCACAGGGTTAGATACAGAGTAAAGTTCCCTCGACACTGTCCCCATCAAATACTCCCAGGACAGGTACAGCACGGGGTTCGATACATAGTAAAGCCCCCTCTACACTGTCCCCATCAAGACTCCCAGGACAGGTACAGCACGGGGTTAGATACAGAGTAAAGTTCCCTCTACACTGTCCCCATCAAACACTCCCAGGGCAGGAACAACATGGGGTTAGATACAGAGTAAAGCCCCCTCTACACTGTCCCCATCAAACACTCCCAGGACAGGTACAGCACGGGGTTAGATACAGAGTAAAGCTCCCTCTACACTGTCCCCATCAAACACTCCCAGGACAGGTACAGCACGGGGTTAGATACAGAGTAAAGCTCCCTCTACACTGTCCCCATCAAACACTCCCAGGACAGGTACAGCACGGGGTTAGATACAGAGTAAAGATCCCTCTACACTGTCCCCATCAAACACTCCCAGGACAGGTACAGCACGGGGTTAGATACAGAGTAAAGCTCCCTCTACACTGTCCCCATCAAATACTCCCAGGACAGGTACAGCACGGGGTTAGATACAGAGTAAAGCTCCCTCTGCACTGTCCCCATCAAATACTCCCAGGACAGGTACAGCACAGGGTTAGATACAGAGTAAAGCTCCCTCTGCACTGTCCCCATCAAACACTCCCAGGACAGGTACAGCACGGGGTTAGATACAGAGTAAAGCTCCCTCGACACTGTCCCCATCAAATATTCCCAGGACAGGTACAGCACGGGGTTAGATACAGAGTAAAGCTCCCTCTGCACTGTCCCCATCAAATACTCCCAGGACAGGTACAGCACAGGGTTAGATACAGAGTAAAGCTCCCTCTGCACTGTCCCCATCAAACACTCCCAGGACAGGTACAGCACGGGGTTAGATACAGGGTAAAGCTCCCTCTACACTGTCCCCATCAAACACTCCCAGGACAGGTACACACGGGGTTAGATACAGAGTAAAGCTCGCTCTACACTGTCCCCATCAAACACTCCCAGGACAGGTACAGCACGGGGTTAGATACAGAGTAAAGCCCCCTCTACACTGTCCCCATCAAACACTCCCAGTACAGGTACACACAGGGTTAGATACAGAGTAAAGCTCCCTCTGCACTGTCCCCATCAAATACTCCCAGGACAGGTACAGCACAGGGTTAGATACAGAGTAAAGCTCCCTCTGCACTGTCCCCATCAAACACTCCCAGGACAGGTACAGCACGGGGTTATATACAGAGTAAAGCTCCCTCTACACTGTGCCCATCAAACACTCCCAGGACAGGTACACACGGGGTTAGATACAGAGTAAAGCTCGCTCTACACTGTCCCCATCAAACACTCCCAGGACAGGTACAGCACGGGGTTAGATACAGAGTAAAGCCCCCTCTACACTGTCCCCATCAAACACTCCCAGGACAGGTACAGCACGGGGTTTGATACAGAGTAAAGCTCCCTCTACACTGTCCCCATCAAACACTCCCAGGACAGGTACAGCACGTGGGTAGATACAGAGTAAAGCTCCCTCTACACTGCCCCCATCAAACACTCCCAGGACAGGTACAGCACGGGGTTTGATACAGAGTAAAGCCCCCTCTACACTGTCCCCATCAAACACTCCCAGGACAGGAACAGCACGTGGTTAGATACAGAGTAAAGCTCCCTCTACACTGTCCCCATCCAACACTCCCTGGACAGGTACAGCACGGGGTTAGATACAGAGTAAAGCTCCCTCTACACTGTCCCCATCAAACACTCCCAGGACAGGTACAGCACGGGGTTAGATACAGAGTAAGCCCCCTCTACACTGTCCCCATCAAACACTCCCAGGACAGGTACAGCACGGGGTTTGATACAGAGTAAAGCTCCCTCTACACTGTCCCTATCAAACACTCCCAGGTCAGGGACAGCACGGGGTTAGATACTGAGTAAAACTCCCTCTACACTGTCCCCATCAAACACTCCCACGACAGGTACAGCACATGGTTAGATACAGAGTAAAGCTCCCTCTACACTGTCCCCATCAAACACTCCCAGGACAGGTACAGCACGGGGTTAGATACAGAGTAAAGCTCCCTCTACACTGTCCCCATCAAACACTCCCAGGTCAGGGACAGCACGGGGTTAGATACAGAGTAAAGCTCCCTCTACACTGTCCCCATCAAACACTCCCAGGACAGATACAGCACGGGGTTAGATACAGAGTAAAGATCCCTCTACACTGTCCCCATCAAACACTCCCAGGACAGGTACAGCACGGGGTTAGATACAGAGTAAAGCTCCCTCTACACTGTCCCCATCAAATACTCCCAGGACAGGTACAGCACGGGGTTAGATACAGAGTAAAGCTCCCTCTGCACTGTCCCCATCAAATACTCCCAGGACAGGTACAGCACAGGGTTAGATACAGAGTAAAGCTCCCTCTGCACTGTCCCCATCAAACACTCCCAGGACAGGTACAGCACGGGGTTAGATACAGAGTAAAGCTCCCTCTACACTGTCCCCATCAAACACTCCCAGGACAGGTACAGCACGGGGTTAGATACAGAGTAAAGCTCCCTCTACACTGTCCCCATCAAACACTCCCAGGTCAGGGACAGCACGGGGTTAGATACAGAGTAAAGCTCCCTCTACACTGTCCCCATCAAACACTGCCAGGACAGGTACAGCACGGGGTTAGATATAGAGTAAAGCTCCCTCTACACTGTCCCCATCAAATACTCCCAGGTCAGGTATAGCACGGGGTTAGATCCAGAGTAAAGCACCCTCTGCACTGTCCCCATCAAATACTCCCAGGACAGGTACAGCACAGGGTTAGATACAGAGTAAAGCTCCCTCTGCACTGTCCCCATCAAACACTCCCAGGACAGGTACAGCACGGGGTTAGATACAGAGTAAAGCTCCCTCTACACTGTCCCCATCAAATACTCCCAGGACAGGTACAGCACGGGGTTAGATACAGAGTAAAGCTCCCTCTGCACTGTCCCCATCAAATACTCCCAGGACAGGTACAGCACAGGGTTAGATACAGAGTAAAGCTCCCTCTGCACTGTCCCCATCAAACACTCCCAGGACAGGTACAGCACGGGGTTAGATACAGGGTAAAGCTCCCTCTACACTGTCCCCATCAAACACTCCCAGGACAGGTACACACGGGGTTAGATACAGAGTAAAGCTCGCTCTACACTGTCCCCATCAAACACTCCCAGGACAGGTACAGCACGGGGTTAGATACAGAGTAAAGCCCCCTCTACACTGTCCCCATCAAACACTCCCAGGACAGGTACACACAGGGTTAGATACAGAGTAAAGCTCCCTCTGCACTGTCCCCATCAAATACTCCCAGGACAGGTACAGCACAGGGTTAGATACAGAGTAAAGCTCCCTCTGCACTGTCCCCATCAAACACTCCCAGGACAGGTACAGCACGGGGTTAGATACAGAGTAAAGCTCCCTCTACACTGTCCCCATCAAACACTCCCAGGACAGGTACACACGGGGTTAGATACAGAGTAAAGCTCGCTCTACACTGTCCCCATCAAACACTCCCAGGACAGGTACAGCACGGGGTTAGATACAGAGTAAAGCCCCCTCTACACTGTCCCCATCAAACACTCCCAGGACAGGTACAGCACGGGGTTAGATACAGAGTAAAGCTCCCTCTACACTGTCCACCATCAAACACTCCCAGGTCAGGGACAGCACGGGGTTAGATACAGAGTAAAGCTCCCTCTACACTGTCCCCATCAAACACTCCCAGGACAGGTACAGCACGGGGTTAGATACAGAGTAAAGATCCCTCTACACTGTCCCCATCAAACACTCCCAGGACAGGTACAGCACGGGGTTAGATACAGAGTAAAGCTCCCTCTACACTGTCCCCATCAAATACTCCCAGGACAGGTACAGCACGGGGTTAGATACAGAGTAAAGCTCCCTCTGCACTGTCCCCATCAAATACTCCCAGGACAGGTACAGCACAGGGTTAGATACAGAGTAAAGCTCCCTGTGCACTGTCCCCATCAAACACTCCCAGGACAGGTACAGCACGGGGTTCGATACAGAGTGAAGCTCCCTCTACACTGTCCCCATCAAATACTCCCAGGACAGGTACAGCACGGGGTTAGATACAGAGTAAAGCTCCCTCTGCACTGTCCCCATCAAATACTCCCAGGACAGGTACAGCACAGGGTTAGATACAGAGTAAAGCTCCCTCTGCACTGTCCCCATCAAACACTCCCAGGACAGGTACAGCACGGGGTTAGATACAGGGTAAAGCTCCCTCTACACTGTCCCCATCAAACACTGCCAGGACAGGTACACACAGGGTTAGATACAGAGTAAAGCTCGCTCTACACTGTCCCCATCAAACACTCCCAGGACAGGTACAGCACGGGGTTAGATACAGAGTAAAGCCCCCTCTACACTGTCCCCATCAAACACTCCCAGGACAGGTACACACAGGGTTAGATACAGAGTAAAGCTCCCTCTGCACTGTCCCCATCAAATACTCCCAGGACAGGTACAGCACAGGGTTAGATACAGAGTAAAGCTCCCTCTGCACTGTCCCCATCAAACACTCCCAGGACAGGTACAGCACGGGGTTAGATACAGAGTAAAGCTCCCTCTACACTGTCCCCATCAAACACTCCCAGGACAGGTACACACGGGGTTAGATACAGAGTAAAGCTCGCTCTACACTGTCGTCATCAAACACTCCCAGGTCAGGGACAGCACGGGGTTAGATACAGAGTAAAGCTCCCTCTACACTGTCCCCATCAAACACTCCCAGGACAGGTACACACGGGGTTAGATACAGAGTAAAGCTCCCTCTACACTGTCCACCATCAAACACTCCCAGGTCAGGGACAGCACGGGGTTAGATACAGAGTAAAGCTCCCTCTACACTGTCCCCATCAAACACTCCCAGGACAGGTACAGCACGGGGTTAGATACAGAGTAAAGATCCCTCTACACTGTCCCCATCAAACACTCCCAGGACAGGTACAGCACGGGGTTAGATACAGAGTAAAGCTCCCTCTACACTGTCCCCATGAAATACTCCCAGGACAGGTACAGCACGGGGTTAGATACAGAGTAAAGCTCCCTCTGCACTGTCCCCATCAAATACTCCCAGGACAGGTACAGCACAGGGTTAGATACAGAGTAAAGCTCCCTCTGCACTGTCCCCATCAAACACTCCCAGGACAGGTACAGCACGGGGTTCGATACAGAGTGAAACTCCCTCTACACTGTCCCCATCAAATACTCCCAGGACAGGTACAGCACGGGGTTAGATACAGAGTAAAGCTCCCTCTGCACTGTCCCCATCAAATACTCCCAGGACAGGTACAGCACAGGGTTAGATACAGAGTAAAGCTCCCTCTGCACTGTCCCCATCAAACACTCCCAGGACAGGTACAGCACGGGGTTAGATACAGGGTAAAGCTCCCTCTACACTGTCCCCATCAAACACTCCCAGGACAGGTACAGCACGGGGTTAGATACAGAGTAAAGCCCCCTCTACACTGTCCCCATCAAACACTCCCAGGACAGGTACACACAGGGTTAGATACAGAGTAAAGCTCCCTCTACACTGTCCCCATCAAACACTCCCAGGACAGGTACAGAACGGGGTTAGATACAGAGTAAAGCTCCCTCTACACTGTCCCCATCAAACACTCCCAGGACAGGTACAGCACGGGGTTAGATACAGAGTAAAGCTCCCTCTACACTGTCCCCATCAAACACTCCCAGGACAGGTACAGCACGGGGTTAGATACAGAGTAAAGCTCCCTCTACACTGTCTCCCATCAAACACTCCCAGAACAGGTACAGCACGGGGTTAGATACAGAGTAAAGATCCCTCTACACTGTCCCCATCAAACACTCCCAGGACAGGTACAGCACGGGGTTAGATACAGAGAAAAGCTCCCTCTACACTGTCCCCATCAAATACTCCCAGGACAGGTACAGCACGGGGTTAGATACAGAGTAAAGCTCCCTCTGCACTGTCCCCATCAAATACTCCCAGGACAGGTACAGCACAGGGTTAGATACAGAGTAAAGCTCCCTCTGCACTGTCCCCATCAAACACTCCCAGGACAGGTACAGCACGGGGTTAGATACAGAGTAAAGCTCCCTCTACACTGTCCCCATCAAACACTCCCAGGACAGGTACAGCACGGGGTTAGATACAGAGTAAAGCTCCCTCTACACTGTCCCCATCAAACACTCCCAGGTCAGGGACAGCACGGGGTTAGATACAGAGTAAAGCTCCCTCTACACTGTCCCCATCAAACACTCCCAGGACAGGTACAGCACGGGGTTAGATACAGAGTAAAGATCCCTCTACACTGTCCCCATCAAACACTGCCAGGACAGGTACAGCACGGGGTTAGATATAGAGTAAAGCTCCCTCTACACTGTCCCCATCAAATACTCCCAGGACAGGTACAGCACGGGGTTAGATCCAGAGTAAAGCACCCTCTGCACTGTCCCCATCAAATACTCCCAGGACAGGTACAGCACAGGGTTAGATACAGAGTAAAGCTCCCTCTGCACTGTCCCCATCAAACACTCCCAGGACAGGTACAGCACGGGGTTAGATACAGAGTAAAGCTCCCTCTACACTGTCCCCATCAAATACTCCCAGGACAGGTACAGCACGGGGTTAGATACAGAGTAAAGCTCCCTCTGCACTGTCCCCATCAAATACTCCCAGGACAGGTACAGCACAGGGTTAGATACAGAGTAAAGCTCCCTCTGCACTGTCCCCATCAAACACTCCCAGGACAGGTACAGCACGGGGTTAGATACAGGGTAAAGCTCCCTCTACACTGTCCCCATCAAACACTCCCAGGACAGGTACACACGGGGTTAGATACAGAGTAAAGCTCGCTCTACACTGTCCCCATCAAACACTCCCAGGACAGGTACAGCACGGGGTTAGATACAGAGTAAAGCCCCCTCTACACTGTCCCCATCAAACACTCCCAGGACAGGTACACACAGGGTTAGATACAGAGTAAAGCTCCCTCTGCACTGTCCCCATCAAATACTCCCAGGACAGGTACAGCACAGGGTTAGATACAGAGTAAAGCTCCCTCTGCACTGTCCCCATCAAACACTCCCAGGACAGGTACAGCACGGGGTTAGATACAGAGTAAAGCTCCCTCTACACTGTCCCCATCAAACACTCCCAGGACAGGTACACACGGGGTTAGATACAGAGTAAAGCTCGCTCTACACTGTCCCCATCAAACACTCCCAGGACAGGTACAGCACGGGGTTAGATACAGAGTAAAGCCCCCTCTACACTGTCCCCATCAAACACTCCCAGGACAGGTACAGCACGGGGTTAGATACAGAGTAAAGCTCCCTCTACACTGTCCCCATCAAACACTCCCAGGTCAGGGACAGCACGGGGTTAGATACAGAGTAAAGCTCCCTCTACACTGTCCCCATCAAACACTCCCAGGACAGGTACAGCACGGGGTTAGATACAGAGTAAAGATCCCTCTACACTGTCCCCATCAAACACTCCCAGGACAGGTACAGCACGGGGTTAGATACAGAGTAAAGCTCCCTCTACACTGTCCCCATCAAATACTCCCAGGACAGGTACAGCACGGGGTTAGATACAGAGTAATGCTCCCTCTGCACTGTCCCCATCAAATACTCCCAGGACAGGTACAGCACAGGGTTAGATACAGAGTAAAGCTCCCTCTGCACTGTCCCCATCAAACACTCCCAGGACAGGTACAGCACGGGGTTCGATACAGAGTGAAGCTCCCTCTACACTGTCCCCATCAAATACTCCCAGGACAGGTACAGCACGGGGTTAGATACAGAGTAAAGCTCCCTTTGCACTGTCCCCATCAAATACTCCCAGGACAGGTACAGCACAGGGTTAGATACAGAGTAAAGCTCCCTCTGCACTGTCCCCATCAAACACTCCCAGGACAGGTACAGCACGGGGTTAGATACAGGGTAAAGCTCCCTCTACACTGTCCCCATCAAACACTGCCAGGACAGGTACACACAGGGTTAGATACAGAGTAAAGCTCGCTCTACACTGTCCCCATCAAACACTCCCAGGACAGGTACAGCACGGGGTTAGATACAGAGTAAAGCCCCCTCTACACTGTCCCCATCAAACACTCCCAGGACAGGTACACACAGGGTTAGATACAGAGTAAAGCTCCCTCTGCACTGTCCCCATCAAATACTCCCAGGACAGGTACAGCACAGGGTTAGATACAGAGTAAAGCTCCCTCTGCACTGTCCCCATCAAACACTCCCAGGACAGGTACAGCACGGGGTTAGATACAGAGTAAAGCTCCCTCTACACTGTCCCCATCAAACACTCCCAGGACAGGTACAGCACAGGGTTAGATACAGAGTAAAGCTCCCTCTGCACTGTCCCCATCAAACACTCCCAGGACAGGTACAGCACGGGGTTTGATACAGAGTAAAGCTCCCTCTACACTGTCCCTATCAAACACTCCCAGGTCAGGGACAGCACGGGGTTAGATACTGAGTAAAACTCCCTCTACACTGTCCCCATCAAACACTCCCAGGACAGGTACAGCACGGGGTTAGATACAGAGTAAAGCTCCCTCTACACTGTCCCCATCAAACACTCCCAGGACAGGTACAGCACGGGGTTAGATACAGAGTAAAGCTCCCTCTACACTGTCCCCATCAAACACTCCCAGGTCAGGGACAGCACGGGGTTAGATACAGAGTAAATCTCCCTCTACACTGTCCCCATCAAACACTCCCAGGATAGGTACAGCACGGGGTTAGATACAGAATAAATCTCCCACTACACTGTCCCCATCAAACACTCCCAGATCAGGTACAGCACGGGGTTATATACAGAGTAAAGCTCCCTCTCCACTGTCCCCATCAAACACTCCCAGGACAGGTACAGCACTGGGTTAGATACAGAGTAAAGCTCCCTCTTCACTGTCCCCATCAAACACTCCCAGGACAGGAACAGCACGAGGTTAGATACAGAGTAAAGCTCCCTCTACACTGTCCCCATCAAACACTCCCAGGACAGGTACAGAACGGGGTTAGATACAGAGTAAAGCTCCCTCTACACTGTCCCCATCAAACACTCCCAGGACAGGTACAGCACGGGGTTAGATACAGAGTAAAGCTCCCTCTACACTGTCCCCATCAAACACTCCCAGGACAGGTACAGCACGGGGTTAGATACAGAGTAAAGCTCCCTCTACACTGTCTCCCATCAAACACTCCCAGAACAGGTACAGCACGGGGTTAGATACAGAGTAAAGCTCCCTCTACACTGTCCCCATCAAACACTCCCAGGACAGGTACAGCACGGGGTTAGATACAGAGTAAAGCTCCCTCTACACTGTCCCCATCAAACACTCCCAGGACAGGTACAGCACGGGGTTAGATACAGAGTAAAGCTCCCCCTACACTGTCCCCATCAAACACTCCCAGGACAGGTACAGCACGGGGTTAGATACAGAGTAAAGCTCCCTCTACACTGTCCCCATCAAACACTCCCAGGACAGGTACAGCACGGGGTTAGATACAGAGTAAAGCTCCCTCTACACTGTCCCCATCAAACACTCCCAGGACAGGTACAGCATGGGGTTAGATACAGAGTAAAGCTCCCTCTACACTGTCCCCATCAAACACTCCCAGGACAGGTACAGCACGGGGTTAGATACAGAGTAAAGCTCCCTCTACACTGTCCCCATCAAACACTCCCAGGACAGGTACACACGGGGTTAGATACAGAGTAAATCTCCCTCTACACTGTCCCCATCAAACACTCCCAGGTCAGGTACAGCACGGGGTTAGATACAGAGTAAAGCTCCCTCTACACTACCCCATCAAACACACCCAGGACAGGTACAGCACGGGGTTAGATACAGAGTAAAGCTCCCTCTACACTGCCCCCATCAAACACTCCCAGGACAGGTACAGCACGGGGTTAGATACAGAGTAAAGCTCCCTCTACACTGTCCCCATCAAACACTCCCAGGACAGGTACAGCACGGGGTTAGATACAGAGTAAAGCTCCCTCTACACTACCCCATCAAACACACCCAGGACAGGTACAGCACGGGGTTAGATACAGAGTAAAGCTCCCTCTACACTGTCCCCATCAAACACTCCCAGGACAGGTACAGCACGGGGTTAGATACAGAGTAAAGCTCCCTCTACAAGGTCCCCATCAAACACTCCCAGGACAGGTACAGCACGGGGTTAGATACAGAGTAAAGCTCCCTCTACACTGTCCCCATCAAACACTCCCAGGACAGGTACACACGGGGTTAGATACAGAGTAAAGCTCCCTCTACACTGCCCCCATCAAACACTCCTGGGAGAGTTGCTTACAAATGGCCTCACTCAATCCCTCTGATTCGCAGACTTTCATTCAATATTCTGTTTGGTGGCCCTGAGTACCCAGAGGGTGAAAGGTCAATGTTTTGCCTGCTGACCCTGGCCACCGAGGATCGGAAGGGGCCTTCCGCCATTGGTTCTTACCGTCATCCAATGTGATGCCCTGGATGGATATGGTCCGGAACGGCACCTCGCAATCCGGAACGTCTGACTCTGTTTCTGCCTCCGCTGGTGTTGGCTTCCCCGACGCCACTTCCGTTGGCCCCTTGCCGCTGTCACCACCCCGTCCGATCTCCCGAGACTCCGATTCTGGGAACGGGCGGCCCTCCGCCGCGTCCAAAAGGGTCGGAGGTGAGGAATTATGGGGAGGTGCGACCTTTTGCGCGCACATCCCACGACCCTCGTCCTGGAAGGCACACGGGCTGTAAGCTGGGGCCTGACCCTGGGCGGCGACGCTGGGATCGGGGCGGCGAGGTGGTGAGCCGGGGAGGCCGAAGCGATCTCCCGGGCCTGGACGGTAGGAGCCGGTTGCCGAGCAGGGCAATGCCCAATGGGGAGGCGAATAGGAGCAGGAAGGCCCCAGTGGGGGATGGGCCAAAGGTTGGCCACGGTCTGCTTGGGTCAAAGGGTAGCTGTGGTTGCGCTGGGCCAAGGGGTGGCCGCGATTGGCTTGGGTGCTGGGGTAGCACGGGCTGGACGGGCTGAAGGGCTGGGTCAAGGGTCGCCCGTCGTCGCACTGGCTCAAAGGTTGGCCGGGCTCGGATCGGGTCAACGTGGGCGCGAATCCGGGAGCGCAGGGCTCGTTCCAGCCTGCGTGGATCAGGAACCCGTGAGGCGGGAAAGGGCTGGCTCTGCCATAGAGCTGGGACCCCGGGCACGCCGGGTTGGAGAGGGAGATGGACGGCGACGACATCGGCCCCTGGTCAGAGGCTGAGGCGGGTAGCGGGTATTCGACGGGGGAACGGAGGGGAGTGGTGAGGCCTAACTCAAAGGCCTGGTAGGGTTCTTCTTTGATGGGAACTAGAAGCAGAATGAAGAGAAGCGGGTGGTTAGAAACCGGTAATTATTTATCAGCTTTGCTTTCCATCAGCTCTGCGTGCCATAGCGACGCTCACGCTCGACAAGGCGGAGACTGTGAGTTGGAGTCTCTGTGTCATAGAATCATAGAATTTACAGTGCAGATGGAGGCCATTCAGCCCATCGAGTCTGCACCGGCCCTTGAAACGAGCACTCTACTTAAGCCCATGCCCCCACCCTATCCCCAGAACCCCCACCTAACCTTTTGGACACTAAGGTTTCCTGGCGTGTAGATAATTTATGAGGGACGTGTCATGGGAGTGTCCCTTGAAGAAATGCTTTGTATTATCAAATGGCTTCAGTGATGTAATTGTATGGGTGGAGCTGGGCTGTGGCTCTGGGTTTTTAGTTTCTTTTTTCAGCTGGGAGCTGGGCTGTGGCTCTGAGTTTTACTTTTGGAAGCTGTCTTGTCTCTCTCTCTGCATGTTAAAAGGTGTCTCCAGATCACTTGATAACTTCAAAGTAGTAAATGTTTTCTGGAAGGAATTCAAACCTACTGTTTTGGTAAAAGGGTTTTTTGGTTCATGGATGTTGTTATTGAATTGGAACAGTTAAGGGGAATTAATTAAGGGTTATATATAGAGTACTGTAGCTGTGTGGGGTCTTTATGTTTGTAGTTGATAAATATTCTTACTGTGTGTGTTTATACAAATGTCATGTACGAATTAAGCAAATTCGTAGAATAAAGCTTATTTTTTGATTAAAAGCACCTAAGACCTCTGTTGAATAACATCTGAAAGGCCGGCTCTTGTGCTCATCGTAACCAAAATCAATACCAGTTGTAGGTCAGGTGAACTCCATGATATACTTTGGAGTTTGCTAAACCCAGGCCCATAACAATGGTGCTTAGTATTGGATGAACAAGTCATGGGACATGTTAGTGGGAGGGAGCCGAACCACATTGACTCCATCTACACCTCTTTTTTTTTTTCTTCTGTAAATTTTAGAGTACCCTATTCATTTTTTCCAATTAAGGGGCAATTTAGCGTGGCCAATCCACCTACCCTGCACATCTTTGGATTGTGGGGGCGAAACCCACGCAGACACGGGGAGAATGTGCAAACTCCACACGGACAGTGACCCAGAGCCGGGATCGAAGCTGGGTCCTCGGCGCCATGAGGCAGCAGCGCTAACCCACTGCGCCACCGTGCTGCCAGGCTCCATCTACACTTCTTGCTGCCTGGGGAAAGCGGGCAGCATAACCAAAGGCCCCTCCCTCCCGGGTTACTCACTCTTCCAACTTCTTCCATCGGGCAGGAGATACAGAAGTCTGAGAACACGCACGAACAGACTCAAAAACAGCTCCTTCCCCGCTGTCACCAGACTCCTAAACGGCCCTCTTATGGACTGAACTGATCTCTCCACAGTCTCCTCTGCGACAGACAAACCTGATCATTAACACCATCAAAGAACAGCCAGGTGCGGCTATGCAGAGCTAAGTCGCATGTTCGGCAGCTCCCACTTGGAACGGGCTTTTGGGCTGTTTGCAGGGCCCCCAACGGAATTTTTTCGACATTTCCCGGTCTGGGAAGAAGACTGCAACATTCCCCCGACAGTGTCCCCCAGGAATGGTATGTCTCTTGGTTACCAGACCCGGCAGAAACAGTAAAAGATTTGTCTGGAGCTGCAGGAATAGACAAAAGCCTCTTCCAGCTTGCAGGCGGGGGAAGGGCAAGCTTAAAGGCTTCAAGCTGACTTGAGGGCCTTTATTAAAGGTCATTTCTAGCAGCAGAGGGAACAACTGTGAAAGATCTCACCAGGGCCATTGAAGAAGCGGGGACGAGGTTTCCGGTGGCGGCCATGGAGGAGTAGGTCGCGCATTCGGCAGCTCCCGTCTGGAACGGACACTTAGACCTTTTTCAGGAGTTTCCACTGACTTTTTGGGGCAGATTGGTGAAGCGAACACTGCCAAAAGGATTCCCTCTCGAGACTTCCGGTTGCGGCTATGCGGAGCTAAGTCGCACATTCGGCGGCTCCCGCAAAAACGGACTTTTGGGCTCTTTTCTGGCCCCCAAGGGCACTTTTTCGACGTTTCCCGGTGTGGGAAGGAGTTAATAATAGCTCCCCTTCAGTATATGGCTTTAATTAGGAGCGGGGCGACAAAAAAAGGCGGTGGTGGACCCGAAGAAGGGAGGGAAGTAGGACAAAATGGCGGAGGGCGGAGACCAGGCAGCGTGGAGGCAGTGGGCGGAGGAGCAACAGGAGGGTATCCAGCGCTGCCTCAGAGAGATTAAAACGGACCTGCTAGAGCCGATGTAGGCTTCTATTAATAAGCTGCTGGAGACCCAGACGGCCCAGGGGGTGGCGATCCGAGAGGCTCAACAAAAGATCTCTGACAATGAGGACGAGATCTTAGTCCTGGCGGTAAAGGTGGAGGCGCACGAGGCGCTCCACAAGAAATGGCAGGAGCGGTTCGAGGAGATGGAGAATCGGTCGAGGCGGAAGAATCTGTGGATTCTGGGCCTCCCGGAGGGGCTGGAGGGGTTGGACGTGGGGGTCTATTTGGTCACCATGTTAAACTCGCTGATGGGAGCGGGGTCCTTCCAGGGGCCCCTGGAGCTGGAAGGGGCCCATAGAGTGTTGGCGAGGAGGCCCAAGGCTAACGAGCCTCCGCGGGCGGTGCTGGTGCGGTTCCATCGGTTCGTCGATCGGGAGTGTGTGCTCAGGTGGGCCAAGAAGGAGAGGAGCAGCAGGTGGGAGAACACGGAGGTTCGGATATATCAGGACTGGAGTTTGGAGGTGGCGAAGAGGAGGGCCGGGTACAATCGAGCGAAGGCGGTGCTGTACAGGAAGGGGGTGAAGTTTGGCATGTTGCAGCCGGCGCGACTGTGGGTTACCTACAAGGACCGGCACCATTATTTTGAGTCTCCGGAGGAGGCGTGGGCCTTTGTTCAGGCCGAGAAGCTGGACACAGACTGAGGGTCGGGATGGGCGATTGGGGACTGTGGTGGATATGTTATGCCTATTTTTGGTTCGGGGGGGGGGGGGGCCTTTGCATTGTTTTGGGTTTCTTTTTCTCTGTGTTTTTCTCTTTCGGGTTGGGGAGGGTGGATGGGGCGGGTTGGGCACTGTTTTGGTTGGTGGCGGGGCCTGGTAGGTGGAGAGGGCGGGATTTTTTCCCACGCTGAAGACAGGGGGGCGGGGGGGGGGAGCGAGGATTGTTTCTCGTGCTTAGAACGGAACGGAGGGGGGAGGGGGAGAGCCTGTGGATGGGGAGCGGGAGTGGCCGGGGTCAGCAGGAAGCAGCTGACTTGCGGAAGTGCAATGGGGGGAGTAAACCAGCTAGGATGGGTCCGAGCCGGGGTGGGGGGGAGGGGAGATCGAGTTGCTGCTGCTATGGTCAAGGAGGAGCTGGAGCGAGTGGGGTGGGTCGAGACGGGGGTATGCCGCTGTGGGGGACGGGCCGGGTGTGGGGTGCGGGCGCGTGGCTGGCCGAGGAGGGGTCATGGCTAGTCGGCGGGGGAGGGGGGCGGGTTGCCCCCTGATCCGGCTGATAACCTGGAATGTAAGGGGACTGAATGGGCCGGTTAAGCGGGCCCGGGTGTTCGCGCACCTGAAGGGGCTGAAGGCGGATGTGGTCATGCTCCAGGAGACACACCTGAAGGTGGCAGACCAGGTAAGATTGAGGAAAGGGTGGGTAGGTCAGGTGTTTCACTCGGGGCTAGATGCCAAAAATCGAGGGGTGGTGATCTTGGTGGGAAAGAAGGTGTCATTCGAGGCGTCGAGCATTGTGGCAGATAATGGCGGTAGGTACATAATGGTAAGTGGTAAGTTGCAGGGAGAGAGGGTGGTACTGGCCAATGTGTATGCCCCGAACTGGGACGATGCGGGTTTTATGCGGCGTATGTTGGGTCGGATCCCAGACTTGGAAGTGGGGGGCCTGATAATGGGGGGAGACTTTAACACGGTGTTGGATCCTGCACTGGATCGCTCCAGGTCTAGGACGGGTAGGAAGCCGGCGGCGGCTAGAGTGCTGAGGGGGTTTATGGACCAAGTGGGAGGGGTGGACCCTTGGAGATTTGCAAGGCCGGGGGCGAGGGAATTTTCATTCTTCTCACATGTCCATAAGGCTTATTCTCGAATTGACTTTTTCATTTTGAGTAGGGCGCTGATAGCGAGAGTAGAGGATACCGAGTAATCGGCAATAGCCATTTCGGACCATGCCTGCATTGGGTGGACTTGGCGATGGGGGAGGAGAGGGACCAGCGCCCGCTGTGGCGCTTGGAGGTGGGGCCGTTGACGGACGAGGAGGTGAGCGAGCGGGTCTGAGGAAGTATAGAGAGGTACTTGGAGACCAACGACAATGGGGAGGTCTGAGTGGGGATGGTATGGGAGGCACTGAAGGCGGTGGTGAGGGGAGAGCTGATCTCCATTAGGACCCACAAGGAGCGGAGGGAGCGGGGGGAGAGGGAGAGGCTGGTGGGGGAGATGGTGAGGGTAGACAGGAGGTATGCGGAAGAGCCTGAGGAAGGATTGTTGAGGAAGAGGCGCAGCCTCCAGGCCGAATTCGACCTGGTGACCACCAGGAAGGCGGAGGTGCAGTGGAGGAAGGCCCAGGAGGCGGTCTACGAGTATGGGGAAAAGGCAAGCCGGATGCTGGCGCATCAGTTTCGGAAGCGGGACGCAGCTAGGGAGATCGGGGGAGTTAAGGATAGGGGAGGGAGTGTGGTGCGGAGTGGGGTTGGCATCAATGGGGTCTTCAGGGACTTCTACGAGGAATTGTACCGATCCGAGCCCCCATGGGAGGAGGGAGGGATGGGCCGCTTCCTGGACCAATTGAGGTTTCCAAAGGTGGAAGAGGGACTGGTGGCGGGACTGGGGGCCACGATTGGGCTGGAGGAGCTGATCAAAGGTATAGGGGCACCACGGTAGCATAGTGGATAGCACAATTGCTTCACAGCTCCAGGGTCCCAGGTTCGATTCCAGCTTGGGTCACTGTCTGTGCGGAGTCTGCACATCCTCCCCGTGTGTGCGTGGGTTTCCTCCGGGTGCTCCGGTTTCCTCCCACAGTCCAAAGATGTGCGGGTTAGGTGGATTGGCCATGATAAATTGCCCTTAGTAACCACAATTGCCCTTAATGTTGGCTGGGGTCACTGGGTTATGGGGATAGGGTGGAGGTGTTGACCTTGGGTGGGGTGCTCTTTCCAAGAGCCGGTGCAGACTCGATGGGCCGAATGGCCTCCTTCAGCACTGTAAATTCTATGATGAAGCATGCAGGCGGGGAAGGCACCGGGGCCGGAAGGTTTCCCAGTCGAATTCTATAAAAAATATATGGACCTGTTGGGCCCGCTGTTAGTTAGGACCTTTAATGAGGCAAGGGAGGGGGGGGGCTTTACCCCCGACGATGTCCCGGGCACTGATCTCCTTGATCCTGAAGCGGGACAAGGATCCCCTGCAATGTGGGTCTTACAGACCGATTTCCTTGCTAAATGTAGATGCCAAGGTGCCGGCGAAGGTCTTAGCCACGAGGATTGAGGATTGTGTGCCGCAGATCATCCACGAAGACCAGACGGGGTTTGTGAAGGGGAGACAGTTGAACGCGAATGTGCGGAGGCTTTTGAACGTTATCATGATGCCGGCGAGGGAGGGGGAGGCAGAGATAGTGGTGGCGATGGACGCTGAGAAAGCCTTCGATAGGGTAGAGTGGGGGTACCTGTGGGAGGTGCTGAAGAGGTTCGGGTTTGGGGAGGGGTTTGTCAGGTGGGTTAGGCTGTTGTACGAGGTCCCGATGGCGAGTGTGGCCACAAATAGGAGGAGGTCCGAGTACTTTCGGTTGCACCGAGGGACGAGGCAGGGGTGTCCCCTGTCCCCCCTGCTCTTCGCACTGGCGATTGAGCCCGTGGCTATGGCACTGAGAGAGTCGAGGAACTGGAGGGGGTTGGTGCGGGGTGGGGAGGAGCATAGGGTGTCGCTTTATGCGGACGACCTGCTGCTGTATGTGGCGGACCCGGTGGGAGGAATGCCAGAGGTAATGAGGATCCTTAGGGAATTCGGGGACTTTTCGGGGTACAAGCTCAATATGGGGGAGAGCGAGCTGTTCGTAGTTCAGCTAGGGGACCAGGAGAGGGGGATTGGCGAGCTCCCACTAAAAAGGGCGGAGAGGAGCTTCAGATATTTGGGGGTCCAGGTGGCCAGGAGCTGGGGGGCCCTGCATAGGCTTAACTTTACAAGGCTGGTGGAGCAAATGGAGGAGGAGTTCAAGAGCTGGGACGCGTTGCCGCTGTCCCTGGCGGGTAGGGTGCAGTCAATCAAAATGACGGTGCTCCCAAGGTTTCTGTTCCTGTTCCAGTGCCTCCCCATGTTTATCCCGAAGGCTTTTGTCAGGCGGGTTAACAGGAGTATAATGGGGTTTGTGTGGGCGCGAGGGACTCCGAGGGTGAGAAGGGTGTTCCTGGAGCGGAGTCTAGACGGGGGGGGGGGGGGCTGGCGCTGCCCAACCTCTGTGGGTACTACTGGGCCACCAATGCGACGATGGTGCGCAAGTGGGTGATGGAGGGGGTGGGGGCTGCATGGAAGAGGCTGGAGACGGCGTCCTGTGTGGGTACGAGTCTGGGGGCGCTGGCAACGGCGCCGCTGCCGCTCCCTCCAAGGAGGTATACCACGAGCCCGGTGGTGGTGGCAGCCCTCAAAATCTGGGGGCAGTGGAGGCGGCATAGGGGGGAAGTTGGGGCCTCGGCGTGGACCCCATTACGGGGGAACCACCGGTTCACCCCAGGAAGAACAGGTGGAGGGTTTGCGGGGTGACACAGGGCAGGGATACGAAAGTTAGGGGACCTGTTTGTGGACGGGAAGTTCGCGAGTTTGGGTGAGCTGGAGGAGAAGTACGGGCTCCCCCCGGGAAACACCTTCAGGTACTTACAGGTAAGGGCGTTTGTCAAACGGCAGGTGGTGGAATTCCCACGGCTACTGCCACACACAGTACAGGACAGGGTGCTCTCGGGGGGGTGGGTGGGTGGGAGTGGGGAAGATCTCGGAAACTTACCAGGTGATGCAGGAGGAGGAGGAGGCCTCGGTGGTGGAGTTGAAAGATAAGTGGGAGGAGGAGTTGGGAGAGAAGATCGAAGAGGGGACGTGGGCAGATGCCCTAGGGAGGGTGAACTCTTCCTCTTCGTGCGCGAGGCTCAGCCTCATACAGTTTAAGGTGCTGCACAGGGCACACATGACCGGGACAAGGATGAGCCGGTTCTTTGGGCGTGAGGACAGGTGTGTTGGGTGCTCAGGGAGCCCAGCAAATCACACCCATATGTTCTGGGCATGCCCAGCGCTGGAGGAATTTTGGAAGGGCGTAGCGAGGACGGTGTCGAGGGTGGTAGGATCCAGGGTCAGACCGGGCTGGGGGCTCGCAATATTTGGGGTGGCAGAGGAGCCGGGAGTGCAGGAGGCGAAAGAGGCCGGAATTCTGGCCTTTGCGTCCCTGGTAGCCCGGCGAAGGATTCTCCTTCAGTGGAAAGATGCGAGGCCCCCAAGCGTGGAATCCTGGATCAGCGATATGGCAGGGTTCATTAAATTGGAGAGGGTGAAATTCGCCTTGCGAGGGTCGGTACAAGGGTTCTTTAGGCGGTGGCAACCGTTCTTAGACTTCCTGGCAGAACGCTAGACATTGGTCAATGGCAGCAGCAGCTCGGGGGGTGGGGGGGGGGGGGGTTTACTTTATGTTTGTTTATGTTATTTACACTGGAGGGTCTGAGGGGGTGTATACACCTGTTGTGTTAAGTCGGGGTGTTAATGTTAATTTATTATTTAGGCACGGGGGGGAGGGGTTTGGGGGGTTGCTTTTTTAGATTGTGTTTTGTACTTAACCCTGTTGGGTTCTTTTTTCTTTCTCATTTTGTTATTGATATTTTATGAAAACCTTTAATAAAAATTATTTAAAAAAAAAACACCATCAAAGACCAGAATCATCACAGAATCGCTACAGTGCAGAAGGAGGCCATTCGGCCCATCGAGTCTGCACCGACCCTTGAAAGAGCACCTTACCTAAGCCCACTCCCTCACCCTATCCTCATAACCCAGTAACCCCACCTAACCTTTTTAGACACTAAGGGCAATTTATCACGGCCAATCCACCTAACCTGCACATCTTTGGACAGTGGGAGGAAACCGGAGCCCCCGGAGGAAACCCACGCAGACACGGGGAGGACGTGCAGACTCCGCACAGACAGTGACCCAAGGTCGGAATTGAAGCCGGGGTCCCTGACGCTGTGAGGCAGCAGTGTTAACCACTGTGCCATCATTCTGCCATCACGATATGTCAGCCAGCGTCACCCACATCCTGTCACTGAATAAAAACCCATTGCACCCCATGACCACACTTTAGGAGAGGAGTCTGAGGGAGGGGAGACTGAAGGAGGGGAGACCTGAGGGGAGGGGAGAAGGGGGAGAGGGGAGACTGAGGGTGGGGAGGCTGAGGAGGGGAGACCGAGAGAGCGAGGAGGCTGGGGGAGAGGGGCTGAGGGGAGGGAGGCTGAGGGTGGGGATGCCGAGGGAGGGGTTTCCGAGGGAGGGGTTGCCGAGGGAGGGGAGGCGGATGGTTGGGAGGAAGAGAGATGGGAGGCTGAGGGAGGCGAGTCTGGAGGAAGGGAGACTGGGGGCTGAGGGAGCGGAGACCTGAGGGATGGGAGGCTGGGGAAGGGGAGGCAGAGTGATGGGAGGATAAGGAAGGACGAACTGAGTAACATGGGAGAGCCAGTTCTGTATCTATCTTGCCAGCTCATCTCTGATCCTGTACAACTTCACCTTCTGTACCATGAGGGACCCTGTCAAAGGCCTCACTGAAGTCCATGTAGACAACATCCACTGCCCTACCTTCATCAATCATCTTTGTCACTTCCTTGAAAAACTCTATCAAGTTAGTGAGACACGACCTCCCCTTCACAAAACCATGCTGCCTCTCACTAATACGTCCATTCGCTTCCAAATGGGAGTAGATCCTGTCTCGAAGAATTCTTTCCAATAATTTCCCTCCCACTGATGTAAGGCTCACCGGCCTGCAGTTCCCTGGATTATCCTTGCTACCCTTCTTAAACAGAGGAACAACATTGGCTATTCTCCAGTCCTCCGGGACCTCCCTGTAGCCAGCGAGGAGACAAAGATTTCTCTCAAGGCCTCAGCAATTTCCTCCCTTCCCTCTCTCAGTATTCTGGGGTAGATCCCATCAGGCCCTGGGGACTTGTCTACCTTAATGTTTTTCAAGACCCTAAATACTTCCTCCTTTTGATCTCAATGTGACCCAGGCTCTCTACACATCTTCCCCAGACTCATCATCCACCAAGTTCTTCTCTTTGGTGAATACAGAGTGGGGGGGGGGGGCAGGGAGTGAGGGAGGCGAGAGATCACTACCACCACTCAGGAGTAGTGGCGCCCCACATCCTGTGCACAGATTCAGGGCGACCTGGTCATTCCCCTTCCCAAGACTGTCCTCCCTCAGCCTCCCTCCCTCAGCCTCCCCTCCCTCAGCCTCCCCTCCCTCAGCCTTCCATCCCTCAGCCTCCCATCCCTCAGCCTCCCATCCCTCAGCCTCCCATCCCTCAGCCTCCCATCCCTCAGCCTCCCATCCCTCAGCCTCCCATCCCTCAGCCTCCCATCCCTCAGCCTCCCATCCCTCAGCCTCCCATCCCTCAGCCTCCCATCCCTCAGCCTCCCCTCCCTCAGCCTCCCCTCCCTCTGCCTCCCCTCCCTCTGCCTCCTCTCGCTCTGCCATCCCTCAGCCTCCCATCCCTCAGCCTCCCATCCCTCAGCCTCCCATCCCTCAGCCTCCCATCCCTCAGCCTCCCATCCCTCAGCCTCCCATCCCTCAGCCTCCCATCCCTCAGCCTCCCATCCCTCAGCCTCCCATCCCTCAGCCTCCCATCCCTCAGCCTCCCATCCCTCAGCCTCCCATCCCTCAGCCTCCCATCCCTCAGCCTCCCATCCCTCAGCCTCCCATCCCTCAGCCTCCCATCCCTCAGCCTCCCATCCCTCAGCCTCCCATCCCTCAGCCTCCCATCCCTCAGCCTCCCATCCCTCAGCCTCCCATCCCTCAGCCTCCCATCCCTCAGCCTCCCATCCCTCAGCCTCCCATCCCTCAGCCTCCGCTCCCTCAGCCTCCGCTCCCTCAGCCACCGCTCCCTCAGCCACCGCTCCCTCAGCCACCGCTCCCTCAGCCACCGCTCCCTCAGCCACCGCTCCCTCTGCCTCCCCTCCCTCTGCCTCCCCTCCCTCTGCCTCCCCTCCCTCTGCCTCCCCTCCCTCTGCCTCCCCTCCCTCTGCCTCCCCTCCCTCTGCCTCCCCTCCCTCTGCCTCCCCTCCCTCTGCCTCCCCTCCCTCTGCCTCCCCTCCCTCTGCCTCCTCTCCCTCTGCCTCCTCTCCCTCTGCCTCCTCTCCCTCAGCCTCCTCTCCCTCAGCCTCCTCTCCCTCAGCCTCCTCTCCCTCAGCCTCCTCTCCCTCAGCCTCCCCTCCCTCAGCCTCCCCTCCCTCAGCCTCCTCTCCCTCAGCCTCCTCTCCCTCAGCCTCCCCTCCCTCAGCCTCCCCTCCCTCAGCCTCCCCTCCCTCAGCCTCCCCTCCCTCAGCCTCCCCTCCCTCAGCCTCCCCTCCCTCAGCCTCCCCTCCCTCAGCCTCCCCTCCCTCAGCCTTCTCTCCCTCAGCCTTCTCTCCCTCAGCCTCCCAACCCTCAGGTCTCCCCTCCCCCAGTCTCTCCTCCCCCAGATTCCCCTCCCCAGACTCTCCTCCCTCAGCCTCCCATCCCTCCGCCCCTCCTCCTTCAGCCTCCCCTCCCTCAGCCTCCCCTCCCTCAGCCTCCCCTCCCTCAGCCTCCCCTCCCTCAGCCTCCCCTCCCTCAGCCTCCCCTCCCTCAGCCTCCCCTCACCCACCTCCCGTCCCCCCCCCGTCCCCCCGTCCCTCAGCCTCCCGTCCCTCTCTGTGAGTGCGGGAGAGGTGGTGGAAGTCTGGCCGGACTCAGCCGGAGCGATGAGCAAGTGGGCATGGCGCCAATGTGAAGTCAGCCTGACGGTCAGCAGCAGTCCACGCGAATGGCGGTCGATGGCGGGCACTCACCGGGCAGATACTGGAAGGCCTGGCACGGACTGCGTTTCCTCTTGCCGTTGCAGACCAGGAAAAGGACCGGGGCGGCTCTGCTGAGGGTCCGGTTACGATACGGGGGCACCTCGGCCACGATCAGGGACTGCACAGAATGGGAGGACAGAGTAAGAGAAACTACAGAGAGCTCAGTAAACAGTGAGAGCACAGAACACACCGGGAGATACAATCAAAGATACCTGGGAGTGAGTTACAGACTGGAATCTAATCGAGGGGTTCGGGTGGTTTATATATAGAATAACAGATACCCGGGAGTGAGTTACAGACTGGAATCTAATCGAGGGGTTTGGGTGGTTTATATATAGAATAACAGATACCCGGGAGTGAGTTACAGACTGGAATCTAATCGAGGGGTTCGGGTGGTTTATATATAGAATAACATACCTGGGAGTGAGTTACAGACTGGAAGCTAATTGAGGGGTTTGGGTGGTTTATATATAGAATAACAGATACCCGGGAGTGAGTTACAGACTGGAATCTAATCGAGGGGTTCGTGTGGTTTATATATAGAATAACAGATACCGGGGAGTGAGTTACAGACTGGAATCTAATCGAGGGGTTTGGGAGGTTTATATATAGAATAACAGATACCCGGGAGTGAGTTACAGACTGGAATCTAATCGAGGGGTTTGGGTGGTTTATATATAGAATAACAGATACCCGGGAGTGAGTTACAGACTGGAATCTAATCGAGGGGTTCGGGTAGATTATATATAGAACAACAGATACCCGGGAGTGAGTTACAGACTGGAATCTAATCGAGGGGTTTGGGTGGTTTATATATAGAATAACAGATACCCGGGAGTGAGTTACAGACTGGAATCTAATCGAGGGGTTCGGGTGGTTTGTATATAGAATAACAGATACCCGGGAGTGAGTTACAGACTGGAATCTAATCGAGGGGTTAGGGTGGTTTATATATAGAATAACAGATACCCGGGAGTGAGTTACAGACTGGAATCTAATCGAGGGGTTTGGATGGTTTATATATAGAAGAACAGATACCCGGGAGTGAGTTACAGACTGGAATCTAATCGAGGGGTTTGGGTGGTTTATATATAGAATAACAGATACCCGGGAGTGAGTTACAGACTGGAATCTAATCGAGGGGTTTGGGTGGTTTATATATAGAATAACAGATACCCGGGAGTGAGTTACAGACTGGAATCTAATCGAGGGGTTTGGGTGGTTTATATATAGAATAACAGTTACCCGGCAGTGAGTTACAGACTGGAATCTAATCGAGGGGTTAGGGTGGTTTATATATAGAATAACAGATACCCGGGAGTGAGTTACAGACTGGAATCTAATCGAGGGGTTCGGGTGGTTTATATATAGAATAACATACCTGGGAGTGAGTTACAGACTGGAATCTAATCGAGGGGTTTGGGTGGTTTATATATAGAATAACAGATACCTGGGAGTGAGTTACAGACTGGAATCTAATCGAGGGGTTTGGGTGGTTTATATACAGAATAACAGATACCCGGGAGTGAGTTACAGACTGGAATCTAATCGAGGGGTTTGGGTGGTTTATATATAGAATAACAGATGCCCGGGAGTGAGTTACAGACTGGAATCTAATCGAGGGGTTAGGGTGGTTTATATATAGAATAACATACCTGGGAGTGAGTTACAGACTGGAATCTAATCGAGGGGTTTGGGTGGTTTATATATAGAATAACAGATACCCGGGAGTGAGTTACAGACTGGAATCTAATCGAGGGGTTCGGGTAGTTTATATATAGAACAACAGATACCCGGGAGTGAGTTACAGACTGGAATCTAATCGAGGGGTTTGGGTGGTTTATATATAGAATAACAGATACCCGCGAGTGAGTTACAGACTGGGATCTAATCGAGGGGTTTGGGTGGTTTATATATAGAATAACAGATACCTGGGAGTGAGTTACAGACTGGAATCTAATCGAGGGGTTCGGGTAGTTTATATATAGAATAACAGATACCCGGGAGTGAGTTACAGACTGGAATCTAATCAAGGGGTCTGGGTGGTTTATATATAGAATAACAGATACCCGGGAGTGAGTTACAGACTGGAATCTAATCGAGGGGTTTGGGTGGTTGATATATAGAATAACAGATACCCGGGAGTGAGTTACAGACTGGAATCTAATCGAGGGGTTTGGGTGGTTTATATATAGAATAACAGTTACCCGGCAGTGAGTTACAGACTGGAATCTAATCGAGGGGTTAGGGTGGTTTATATATAGAATAACAGATACCCGGGAGTGAGTTACAGACTGGAATCTAATCGAGGGGTTCGGGTGGTTTATATATAGAATAACATACCTGGGAGTGAGTTACAGACTGGAATCTAATCGAGGGGTTTGGGTGGTTTATATATAGAATAACAGATACCTGGGAGTGAGTTACAGACTGGAATCTAATCGAGGGGTTCGGGTGGTTTATATACAGAATAACAGATACCCGGGAGTGAGTTACAGACTGGAATCTAATCGAGGGGTTTGGGTGGTTTATATATAGAATAACAGATACCCGGGAGTGAGTTACAGACTGGAATCTAATCGAGGGGTTAGGGTGGTTTATATATAGAATAACATACCTGGGAGTGAGTTACAGACTGGAATCTAATCGAGGGGTTTGGGTGGTTTATATATAGAATAACAGATACCCCGGTGTGAGTTACAGACTGGAATCTAATCGAGGGGTTGGGTGGTTTATATATAGAATAACAGATACCCGGGAGTGAGTTACAGACTGGAATCTAATCGAGGGGTTCGGGTAGTTTATATATAGAATACCAGATACCCGCGAGTGAGTTACAGACTGGGATCTAATCGAGGGGTTTGGGTGGTTTATATATAGAATAACAGATACCTGGGAGTGAGTTACAGACTGGAATCTAATCGAGGGGTTCGGGTAGTTTATATATAGAATAACAGATACCCGGGAGTGAGTTACAGACTGGAATCTAATCAAGGGGTCTGGGTGGTTTATATATAGAATAACAGATACCCGGGAGTGAGTTACAGACTGGAATCTAATCGAGGGGTTTGGGTGGTTTATATATAGAATAACAGATACCCGGGAGTGTGTTACAGACTGGAATCTAATCGAGGGGTTTGGATGGTTTATATATAGAATAACAGTTACCCGGCAGTGAGTTACAGACTGGAATCTAATCGAGGGGTTAGGGTGGTTTATATATAGAATAACAGATACCCGGGAGTGAGTTACAGACTGGAATCTAATCGAGGGGTTCGGGTGGTTTATATATAGAATAACATACCTGGAAGTGAGTTACAGACTGGAATCTAATCGAGGGGTTTGGGTGGTTTATATATAGAATAACAGATACCTGGGAGTGAGTTACAGACTGGAATCTAATCGAGGGGTTTGGGTGGTTTATATACAGAATAACAGATACCCGGGAGTGAGTTACAGACTGGAATCTAATCGAGGTGTTTGGGTGGTTTATATATAGAATAACAGATACCCGGGAGTGAGTTACAGACTGGAATCTAATCGAGGGGTTAGGGTGGTTTATATATAGAATAACATACCTGAGAGTGAGTTACAGACTGGAATCTAATCGAGGGGTTTGGGTGGTTTATATATAGAATAACAGATACCCGGGAGTGAGTTACAGACTGGAATCTAATCGAGGGGTTCGGGTAGTTTATATATAGAACAACAGATACCCGGGAGTGAGTTACAGACTGGAATCTAATCGAGGGGTTTGGGTGGTTTATATATAGAATAACAGATACCCGCGAGTGAGTTACAGACTGGGATCTAATCGAGGGGTTTGGGTGGTTTATATATAGAATAACAGATACCTGGGAGTGAGTTACAGACTGGAATCTAATCGAGGGGTTCGGGTAGTTTATATATAGAATAACAGATACCCGGGAGTGAGTTACAGACTGGAATCTAATCAAGGGGTCTGGGTGGTTTATATATAGAATAACAGATACCCGGGAGTGAGTTACAGACTGGAATCTAATCGAGGGGTTCGGGTAGATTATATATAGAATAACAGATACCCGGGAGTGAGTTACAGACTGGAATCTAATCGAGGGGATCGGGTGGTTTATATATAGAATAACAGATACCCGGGAGTGAGTTACAGACTGGAATCTAATCGAGGGGTTTGGGTGGTTTATATATAGAATAACAGATACCCGGGAGTGAGTTACAGACTGGAATCTAATCGAGGGGTTTGGGTGGTTTATATATAGAATAACAGTTACCCGGGAGTGAGTTACAGACTGGAATCTAATCGAGGGGTTCGGGTAGTTTATATATAGAACAACAGATACCCGGGAGTGAGTTACAGACTGGAATCTAATCGAGGGGTTTGGGTGGTTTATATATAGAATAACAGATACCCGGGAGTGAGTTACAGACTGGAATCTAATCGAGGGGTTTGGGTGGTTTATATATAGAATAACAGATACCCGGGAGTGAGTTACAGACTGGAATCTAATCAAGGGGTCTGGGTGGTTTATATATAGAATAACAGATACCCGGGAGTGAGTTACAGACTGGAATCTAATCGAGGGGTTCGGGTAGATTATATATAGAACAACAGATACCCGGGAGTGAGTTACAGACTGGAATCTAATCGAGGGGTTTGGGTGGTTTATATATAGAATAACAGATACCCGGGAGTGAGTTACAGACTGGAATCTAATCGAGGGGTTCGGGTGGTTTGTATATAGAATAACAGATACCCGGGAGTGAGTTACAGACTGGAATCTAATCGAGGGGTTAGGGTGGTTTATATATAGAATAACAGATACCCGGGAGTGAGTTACAGACTGGAATCTAATCGAGGGGTTTGGATGGTTTATATATAGAAGAACAGATACCCGGGAGTGAGTTACAGACTGGAATCTAATCGAGGGGTTTGGGTGGTTTATATATAGAATAACAGATACCCGGGAGTGAGTTACAGACTGGAATCTAATCGAGGGGTTTGGGTGGTTTATATATAGAATAACAGATACCCGGGAGTGTGTTACAGACGGGATTCTAATCGAGGGGTTTGGATGGTTTATATATAGAATAACAGATACCCGGGAGTGAGTTACAGACGGGATTCTAATCGAGGTATTCGGGTGGTTTATATATAGAATAACAGATACCCGGGAGTGAGTTACAGACTGGAACCTAATCGAGGGGTTTGGGTGGTTTATATATAGAATAACAGATACCCGGGAGTGAGTTACAGATGGGATTCTAATCGAGGGGTTCGGGTGGTTTATATATAGAATAACAGATACCCGGGAGTGAGTTACAGACTGGAATCTAATCGAGGGGTTTGGGTGGTTTATATACAGAATAACAGATACCCGAGAGTGAGTTACAGACTGGAATCTAATCGAGGGGTTTGGGTGGTTTATATATAGAATAACAGATACCAAGGAGTGAGTTGCAGACTGGAATCTCATCGAGGGGTTCGGGTGGTTTATATATAGAATAACAGATATCCGGGAGTGAGTTACAGACTGGAATCTAATCGAGGGGTTAGGGTGGTTTATATATAGAATAACAGATACCCGGGAGTGAGTTACAGACTGGAATCTAATCGAGGGGTTCGGGTGGTTTATATATAGAATAACATACCTGGGAGTGAGTTACAGACTGGAATCTAATCGAGGGGTTTGGGTGGTTTATATATAGAATAACAGATACCTGGGAGTGAGTTACAGACTGGAATCTAATCGAGGGGTTCGGGTGGTTTATATACAGAATAACAGATACCCGGGAGTGAGTTACAGAGTGGAATCTAATCGAGGGGTTTGGGTGGTTTATATATAGAATAACAGATACCCGGGAGTGAGTTACAGACTGGAATCTAATCGAGGGGTTAGGGTGGTTTATATATAGAATAACATACCTGGGAGTGAGTTACAGACTGGAATCTAATCGAGGGGTTTGGGTGGTTTATATATAGAATAACAGATACCAGCGCGTGAGTTACAGACTGGAATCTAATCGAGGGGTTTGGGTGGTTTATATATAGAATAACAGTTACCCGGGAGTGAGTTACAGACTGGAATCTAATCGAGGGGTTCGGGTAGTTTATATATAGAACAACAGATACCCGGGAGTGATTTACAGACTGGAATCTAATCGAGGGGTTTGGGTGGTTTATATATAGAATAACAGATACCCGCGAGTGAGTTACAGACTGGGATCTAATCGAGGGGTTTGGGTGGTTTATATATAGAATAACAGATACCCGGGAGTGAGTTACAGACTGGAATCTAATCGAGGGGTTCGGGTAGTTTATATATAGAACAACAGATACCCGGGAGTGAGTTACAGACTGGAATCTAATCGAGGGGTTTGGGTGGTTTATATATAGAATAACAGATACCCGCGAGTGAGTTACAGACTGGGATCTAATCGAGGGGTTTGGGTGGTTTATATATAGAATAACAGATACCTGGGAGTGAGTTACAGACTGGAATGTAATCGAGGGGTTCGGGTAGTTTATATATAGAATAACAGATACCCGGGAGTGAGTTACAGACTGGAATCTAATCAAGGGGTCTGGGTGGTTTATATATAGAATAACAGATACCCGGGAGTGAGTTACAGACTGGAATCTAATCGAGGGGTTCGGGTAGATTATATATAGAATAACAGATACCCGGGAGTGAGTTACAGACTGGAATCTAATCGAGGGGTTCGGGTGGTTTATATATAGAATAACAGATACCCGGGAGTGAGTTACAGACTGGAATCTAATCGAGGGGTTTGGGTGGTTTATATATAGAATAACAGATACCCGGGAGTGAGTTACAGACTGGAATCTAATCGAGGGGTTTGGGTGGTTTATATATAGAATAACAGTTACCCGGGAGTGAGTTACAGACTGGAATCTAATCGAGGGGTTCGGGTGGTTTATATATAGAATAACAGATATCCGGGAGTGAGTTACAGACTGGAATCTAATCGAGGGGTTAGGGTGGTTTATATATAGAATAACAGATACCCGGGAGTGAGTTACAGACTGGAATCTAATCGAGGGATTCGGGTGGTTTATATATAGAATAACATACCTGGGAGTGAGTTACAGACTGGAATCTAATCGAGGGGTTTGGGTGGTTTATATATAGAATAACAGATACCTGGGAGTGAGTTACAGACTGGAATCTAATCGAGGGGTTCGGGTGGTTTATATACAGAATAACAGATACCCGGGAGTGAGTTACAGACTGGAATCTAATCGAGGGGTTAGGGTGGTTTATATATAGAATAACAGATACCCGGGAGTGAGTTACAGACTGGAATCTAATCGAGGGGTTCGGGTGGTTTATATATAGAATAACATACCTGGGAGTGAGTTACAGACTGGAATCTAATCGAGGGGTTTGGGTGGTTTATATATAGAATAACAGATACCTGGGAGTGAGTTACAGACTGGAATCTAATCGAGGGGTTCGGGTGGTTTATATACAGAATAACAGATACCCGGGAGTGAGTTACAGACTGGAATCTAATCGAGGGGTTTGGGTGGTTTATATATAGAATAACAGATACCCGGGAGTGAGTTACAGACTGGAATCTAATCGAGGGGTTAGGGTGGTTTATATATAGAATAACATACCTGGGGGTGAGTTACAGACTGGAATCTAATCGAGGGGTTTGGGTGGTTTATATATAGAATAACAGATACCCGGGAGTGAGTTACAGACTGGAATCTAATCGAGGGGTTTGGGTGGTTTATATATAGAATAACAGTTACCCGGGAGTGAGTTACAGACTGGAATCTAATCGAGGGGTTCGGGTAGTTTATATATAGAACAACAGATACCCGGGAGTGATTTACAGACTGGAATCTAATCGAGTGGTTTGGGTGGTTTATATATAGAATAACAGATACCCGCGAGTGAGTTACAGACTGGGATCTAATCGAGGGGTTTGGGTGGTTTATATATAGAATAACAGATACCCGGGAGTGAGTTACAGACTGGAATCTAATCGAGGGGTTCGGGTAGTTTATATATAGAACAACAGATACCCGGGAGTGAGTTACAGACTGGAATCTAATCGAGGGGTTTGGGTGGTTTATATATAGAATAACAGATACCCGCGAGTGAGTTACAGACTGGGATCTAATCGAGGGGTTTGGGTGGTTTATATATAGAATAACAGATACCTGGGAGTGAGTTACAGACTGGAATCTAATCGAGGGGTTCGGGTAGTTTATATATAGAATAACAGATACCCGGGAGTGAGTTACAGACTGGAATCTAATCAAGGGGTCTGGGTGGTTTATATATAGAATAACAGATACCCGGGAGTGAGTTACAGACTGGAATCTAATCGAGGGGTTCGGGTAGATTATATATAGAATAACAGATACCCGGGAGTGAGTTACAGACTGGAATCTAATCGAGGGGTTCGGGTGGTTTATATATAGAATAACAGATACCCGGGAGTGAGTTACAGACTGGAATCTAATCGAGGGGTTTGGGTGGTTTATATATAGAATAACAGATACCCGGGAGTGAGTTACAGACTGGAATCTAATCGAGGGGTTTGGGTGGTTTATATATAGAATAACAGTTACCCGGGAGTGAGTTACAGACTGGAATCTAATCGAGGGGTTCGGGTAGTTTATGTATAGAACAACAGATACCCGGGAGTGAGTTACAGACTGGAATCTAATCGAGGGGTTTGGGTGGTTTATATATAGAATAACAGATACCCGCGAGTGAGTTACAGACTGGGATCTAATCGAGGGGTTTGGGTGGTTTATATATAGAATAACAGATACCCGGGAGTGAGTTACAGACTGGAATCTAATCGAGGGGTTCGGTTAGTTTATATCTCGAACAACAGATACCCGGGAGTGAGTTACAGACTGGAATCTAATCGAGGGGTTTGGGTGGTTTATATAGAGAATAACAGATACCCGCGAGTGAGTTACAGACTGGGATCTAATCGAGGGGTTTGGGTGGTTTATATATAGAATAACAGATACCCGGGAGTGAGTTACAGACTGGAATCTAATCGAGGGGTTCGGGTAGTTTATATATAGAACAACAGATACCCGGGAGTGAGTTACAGACTGGAATCTAATCGAGGGGTTTGGGTGGTTTATATATAGAATAACAGATACCCGCGAGTGAGTTACAGACTGGGATCTAATCGAGGGGTTTGGGTGGTTTATATATAGAATAACAGATACCTGGGAGTGAGTTACAGACTGGAATCTAATCGAGGGGTTCGGGTAGTTTATATATAGAATAACAGATACCCGGGAGTGAGTTACAGACTGGAATCTAATCAAGGGGTCTGGGTGGTTTATATATAGAATAACAGATACCCGGGAGTGAGTTACAGACTGGAATCTAATCGAGGGGTTCGGGTAGATTATATATAGAATAACAGATACCCGGGAGTGAGTTACAGACTGGAATCTAATCGAGGGGTTCGGGTGGTTTATATATAGAATAACAGATACCCGGGAGTGAGTTACAGACTGGAATCTAATCGAGGGGTTTGGGTGGTTTATATATAGAATAACAGATACCCGGGAGTGAGTTACAGACTGGAATCTAATCGAGGGGTTTGGGTGGTTTATATATAGAATAACAGTTACCCGGGAGTGAGTTACAGACTGGAATCTAATCGAGGGGTTCGGGTGGTTTATATATAGAATAACAGATATCCGGGAGTGAGTTACAGACTGGAATCTAATCGAGGGGTTAGGGTGGTTTATATATAGAATAACAGATACCCGGGAGTGAGTTACAGACTGGAATCTAATCGAGGGGTTCGGGTGGTTTATATATAGAATAACATACCTGGGAGTGAGTTACAGACTGGAATCTAATCGAGGGGTTTGGGTGGTTTATATATAGAATAACAGATACCTGGGAGTGAGTTACAGAGTGGAATCTAATCGAGGGGTTCGGGTGGTTTATATACAGAATAACAGATACCCGGGAGTGAGTTACAGACTGGAATCTAATCGAGGGGTTAGGGTGGTTTATATATAGAATAACAGATACCCGGGAGTGAGTTACAGACTGGAATCTAATCGAGGGGTTCGGGTGGTTTATATATAGAATAACATACCTGGGAGTGAGTTACAGACTGGAATCTAATCGAGGGGTTTGGGTGGTTTATATATAGAATAACAGATACCTGGGAGTGAGTTACAGACTGGAATCTAATCGAGGGGTTCGGGTGGTTTATATACAGAATAACAGATACCCGGGAGTGAGTTACAGACTGGAATCTAATCGAGGGGTTTGGGTGGTTTATATATAGAATAACAGATACCCGGGAGTGAGTTACAGACTGGAATCTAATCGAGGGGTTAGGGTGGTTTATATATAGAATAACATACCTGGGAGTGAGTTACAGACTGGAATCTAATCGAGGGGTTTGGGTGGTTTATATATAGAATAACAGATACCCGGGAGTGAGTTACAGACTGGAATCTAATCGAGGGGTTTGGGTGGTTTATATATAGAATAACAGATACCCGCGAGTGAGTTACAGACTGGGATTTAATCGAGGGGTTTGGGTGGTTTATATATAGAATAACAGATACCCGGGAGTGAGTTACAGACTGGAATCTAATCGAGGGGTTCGGGTAGTTTATATCTCGAACAACAGATACCCGGGAGTGAGTTACAGACTGGAATCTAATCGAGGTGTTTGGGTGGTTTATATAGAGAATAACAGATACCCGCGAGTGAGTTACAGACTGGGATCTAATCGAGGGGTTTGGGTGGGTTATATATAGAATAACAGATACCCGGGAGTGAGTTACAGACTGGAATCTAATCGAGGGGTTCGGGTAGTTTATATATAGAACAACAGATACCCGGGAGTGAGTTACAGACTGGAATCTAATCGAGGGGTTTGGGTGGTTTATATATAGAATAACAGATACCCGCGAGTGAGTTACAGACTGGGATCTAATCGAGGGGTTTGGGTGGTTTATATATAGAATAACAGATACCTGGGAGTGAGTTACAGACTGGAATCTAATCGAGGGGTTCGGGTAGTTTATATATAGAATAACAGATACCCGGGAGTGAGTTACAGACTGGAATCTAATCAAGGGGTCTGGGTGGTTTATATATAGAATAACAGATACCCGGGAGTGAGTTACAGACTGGAATCTAATCGAGGGGTTCGGGTAGATTATATATAGAATAACAGATACCCGGGAGTGAGTTACAGACTGGAATCTAATCGAGGGGTTCGGGTGGTTTATATATAGAATAACAGATACCCGGGAGTGAGTTACAGACTGGAATCTAATCGAGGGGTTTGGGTGGTTTATATATAGAATAACAGATACCCGGGAGTGAGTTACAGACTGGAATCTAATCGAGGGGTTTGGGTGGTTTATATATAGAATAACAGTTACCCGGGAGTGAGTTACAGACTGGAATCTAATCGAGGGGTTCGGGTGGTTTATATATAGAATAACAGATATCCGGGAGTGAGTTACAGACTGGAATCTAATCGAGGGGTTAGGGTGGTTTATATATAGAATAACAGATACCCGGGAGTGAGTTACAGACTGGAATCTAATCGAGGGGTTCGGGTGGTTTATATATAGAATAACATACCTGGGAGTGAGTTACAGACTGGAATCTAATCGAGGGGTTTGGGTGGTTTATATATAGAATAACAGATACCTGGGAGTGAGTTACAGACTGGAATCTAATCGAGGGGTTCGGGTGGTTTATATACAGAATAACAGATACCCGGGAGTGAGTTACAGACTGGAATCTAATCGAGGGGTTAGGGTGGTTTATATATAGAATAACAGATACCCGGGAGTGAGTTACAGACTGGAATCTAATCGAGGGGTTCGGGTGGTTTATATATAGAATAACATACCTGGGAGTGAGTTACAGACTGGAATCTAATCGAGGGGTTTGGGTGGTTTATATATAGAATAACAGATACCTGGGAGTGAGTTACAGACTGGAATCTAATCGAGGGGTTCGGGTGGTTTATATACAGAATAACAGATACCCGGGAGTGAGTTACAGACTGGAATCTAATCGAGGGGTTTGGGTGGTTTATATATAGAATAACAGATACCCGGGAGTGAGTTACAGACTGGAATCTAATCGAGGGGTTAGGGTGGTTTATATATAGAATAACATACCTGGGAGTGAGTTACAGACTGGAATCTAATCGAGGGGTTTGGGTGGTTTATATATAGAATAACAGATACCCGGGAGTGAGTTACAGACTGGAATCTAATCGAGGGGTTTGGGTGGTTTATATATAGAATAACAGTTACCCGGGAGTGAGTTACAGACTGGAATCTAATCGAGGGGTTCGGGTAGTTTATATATAGAACAACAGATACCCGGGAGTGATTTACAGACTGGAATCTAATCGAGGGGTTTGGGTGGTTTATATATAGAATAACAGATACCCGCGAGTGAGTTACAGACTGGGATCTAATCGAGGGGTTTGGGTGGTTTATATATAGAATAACAGATACCCGGGAGTGAGTTACAGACTGGAATCTAATCGAGGGGTTCGGGTAGTTTATATATAGAACAACAGATACCCGGGAGTGAGTTACAGACTGGAATCTAATCGAGGGGTTTGGGTGGTTTATATATAGAATAACAGATACCCGCGAGTGAGTTACAGACTGGGATCTAATCGAGGGGTTTGGGTGGTTTATATATAGAATAACAGATACCTGGGAGTGAGTTACAGACTGGAATCTAATCGAGGGGTTCGGGTAGTTTATATATAGAATAACAGATACCCGGGAGTGAGTTACAGACTGGAATCTAATCAAGGGGTCTGGGTGGTTTATATATAGAATAACAGATACCCGGGAGTGAGTTACAGACTGGAATCTAATCGAGGGGTTCGGGTAGATTATATATAGAATGACAGATACCCGGGAGTGAGTTACAGACTGGAATCTAATCGAGGGGTTTGGGTGGTTTATATATAGAATAACAGATACCCGGGACTGAGTTGCAGACTGGAATCTAATCGAGGGGTTTGGGTGGTTTATATATAGAATAACAGATACCCGGGAGTGAGTTACAGACTGGAATCTAATCGAGGGGTTTGGGTGGTTTATATATAGAATAACAGTTACCCGGGAGTGAGTTACAGACTGGAATCTAATCGAGGGGTTCGGGTAGTTTATGTATAGAACAACAGATACCCGGGAGTGAGTTACAGACTGGAATCTAATCGAGGGGTTTGGGTGGTTTATATATAGAATAACAGATACCCGCGAGTGAGTTACAGACTGGGATCTAATCGAGGGGTTTGGGTGGTTTATATATAGAATAACAGATACCCGGGAGTGAGTTACAGACTGGAATCTAATCGAGGGGTTCGGGTAGTTTATATCTCGAACAACAGATACCCGGGAGTGAGTTACAGACTGGAATCTAATCGAGGGGTTTGGGTGGTTTATATAGAGAATAACAGATACCCGCGAGTGAGTTACAGACTGGAATCTAATCAAGGGGTTTGGGTGGTTTATATATAGAATAACAGATACCTGGGAGTGAGTTACAGACTGGAATCTAATCGAGGGGTTCGGGTAGTTTATATATAGAATAACAGATACCCGGGAGTGAGTTACAGACTGGAATCTAATCAAGGGGTCTGGGTGGTTTATATATAGAATAACAGATGCCCGGGAGTGAGTTACAGACTGGAATCTAATCGAGGGGTCTGGGTGGTTTATATATAGAATAACAGATGCCCGGGAGTGAGTTACAGACTGGAATCTAATCAAGGGGTCTGGGTGGTTTATATATAGAATAACAGATGCCCGGGAGTGAGTTACAGACTGGAATCTAATCGAGGGGTTCGGGTGGTTTATATATAGAATAACAGATACCCGGGAGTTTGGGTGGCTTATCGGATGAGGATTCTCTTCTGTCGACTATGCGGTGGTGCGGGGGGGGGGGGGGTGGCTGACTTGGTGAGCTGGCCTCCTTCCAAATGTTTATCGCATTCTGCTGACTGTGTGCTGGCCTGCCCCCTGCAGGCTTTGGTGGATATGGCACCTGTGATGGGGATTAGTTCGGCCGCCGGCCCTCACCTCCGTGCTCTTTGTCCTGTCCACCGTGGCCTCGACCTCCCACTGCGGCCGGCCTTCTGCGTTGAGGAAAGAGATGGGTTTGAGGAATGGGTTTGAGGCGTAACCATCGCTCCCATGAAATGTTACTGTCCATCCCCATGCCCCTCTTTGCCGCCGTAGGCCCGGCCAAAGCACTGCTCCCAAAACTCCAGACCAGCCCCCCCCACCCCCCTCCCCCTTTTCCGCCCCCTCACCCTCTCGCTCGCCGGCTGTCTCCCCTCTCGGGCGACCCCTGCGTTTTAAAATCTTCAACCTTTTTTCTCTCGAATCCGTCCAGAGCCTCGCCAACTTCCCATCTCCTTAATCTTCTCCACCCTCCGAACTCCTCCGAACCCAGCCCCTTGAGCAAACACCTCCCCACTCTGTTTCTAATCGCTCCACCAACAGCCTGGGGCTTCCGAGCTCTGGAATTCCTTCCCCTGAACCTCTCTCTCTGCCTCATCGTCCCTTGTTGGACACAGAGTCGCTCCCATGCAGAAGGAGGCCATTCGGCCTATCGAGTCTGCACCGAACCTAGGGCAGCACGGTAGCATTGTGGATAGCACAGTTGCTTCACAGCTCCAGGGTCCCAGGTTCGATTCCCGGCTTGGGTCACTGTCTGTGCGGAGTCTGCACGTCCTCCCCGTGTGTGTGCGTGGGTTTCCTCCGGGTGCTCCGGTTTCCTCCCACAGTCCAAAGATGTGCAGGTTAGGTGGATTGGCCGTGATAAATTGCCCTTAGTGTCCAAAATTGCCCTTAGTGTTGGGTGGGGTTACTGGGTTATGAGGATAGGGTGGAGATGTTCAACTTGGGTAGGGAGCTCTTTCCAAGAGCCGGTGCAGACTCGATGGGCCGAATGGCCTCCTTCTGCACTGGAAATTCTATGATAATCTATGAACCTCTGAAAGAACACCAAAGAGAAAATGCTGGATAATCTCAGGTCTGGCAGCATTTGTTGGGAGAGAAAAGAGCTAACGTTTCGAGTCTAGATGACCCTTTGTCACACCTCACCTCAGCCCGCTCCCCTGCCCTACCCTCATCCTCCCACCTAACCTGCACATCTTTGGACTGTGGGAGGAAACCGGAGCACCCGGAGGAAACCCACGCAGACACAGGGAGGATGTGCAGACTCCGCACAGACAGTGACCCAAGGCCGGAATTGAACCTGGGCCCCTGGTGCTGGGAGGCAGCAGTCCCTCACCACGGTGCCAGCAACTGCCCACGTGTCCTCTTTGAGGAAAACCAGTCTCTTTGACCGACCTGGTCACTGCCTGTCCCAATATCAGCCAATGGGCCTCACATCCTCACGTTGGAGATCCCCTGGGACAATGCATCACGTGTGAGGGTGCTGGGCTCACGCCAACTGCATTCAAAGAGCTCGACACCATCCAGGACAAAGCAGCCCCGCTTTGATCGGCACCCCATCCACAAACATTCACTCCCTCCACCACCGACGCACAGTGACAGCAGCGTGTGTACCATCTACAAGATGCACCGCAGCGACTCACCAAGGCTCCTTCGACAGCACCTTCCAAACCCACCACCTCTACCATCTAGAAGGACAAGGGGCAGCAGACACATGGGGAACTCCACCACCTGCAAGTTCCCCTCCGAGCCCCACACTCACCATCCTGACTGGGAAATATATCGGCCGTTCCTTCACTGTCGCCGGGTCACAATCCTGGACCTCCCTCCCTGACAGCACTGTGGGTGTTACCCACACCACACAGGGACTGCAGCCGGTTCGAGAAGGCGGCTCACCCACCACCTTCTCAAGGGGCAATTAGGGACGGGCAATAAATGCTGGGCCCGGCCAGCGACGCCCACATCCCGTAAATGAATTCAAAACAGATCCAGTGCACACCACCATGTATTCGGCAACATTAACACAGGAGACTGGCCTCAGGTTAGTTTCATAGAGGGGAGGGGAGGCAGAGGGAGGGGAGGATGAGGGAAGTGAGGCTGACACCAGGGGCTCAAGTGAGAGGAAGTAGGGAGGGGAGAGAGGTGGAGCAAAGGGAAATGGAGGGAGTGGAGCCTGAGGGAGGAGGCGCTGAGGGAGGGGAGATTGAGGGAGGAGAGACTGAGGGAGAGGAGAGTGAGGGATGGGAGACTGAGGGAGGGCAGTGTGAGAGAGGGGAGAGGGAGGGAGGGGGGCTGAGGCAGGAGAGGGTGAGGGAGGGGAGAGTTGAGGCACAGGAGGCTGAGGGAGGAGAGACTGAGGGGGAGGAGAGACTGAGGGACAAGAGAGGGAGGGAAGGAGGGAAGGGGGAATGAGGGAGAGGAGAGGGAGGGACGGGAGACTGTGGGAGCGGAGAGCGAGGGATGGGAAACTGAGGGAGGGGAGTGTGAGAGAGGGGAGAGAGGCGCTGAGGGAGGGAGGCTGAGGGAGGTGAGGGTGAGGGAGGGGAGACCGAGGGAGAGGAGAGTGAGGGACAGGAGACTGAAGGAGGGGAGTGTGAGAGAGGGGAGAGAGGTGCTCAGGGGGGGAGAGTGAGGGAGGAGAGACTGAGGGAGAGGAGAGTGAGCCAGGGGAGGCCTGAGGGAGGGGAGAGTGAGGGAAGGGAGTCTGAGGGAGAGTGAGAGAGGGGAGAGAGGTGCTCAGGGGGGGAGAGTGAGGGAGGAGAGACTGAGGGAGAGGAGAGTGAGGCAGGGGAGGCCTGAGGGAGGGGAGAGTGAGGGAAGGGAGACTGAGGGAGAGTGAGAGAGGGGAGAGAGGCGCTCAGGGAGGGGAGATTGAGGGAGGAGAGACTGAGGAAGAGGAGCGTGAGGCAGGGGAGGCTTGAGAGAGGGGAGAGTGAGGGACGGGAGACTGAGGGAGAGGAGAGCGAGGGACGGAGAGAGGGGAGAGATAGGAAGGGAGGCTGAGGGAGGAAAGAGTGAGAGAGGTAAGCCTCAGAGAGAGGAAACTGAGGGAGGAGAGAGTGAGGGAGGGTAGGCTGAGGGAGGGGAGACTGAGGCACAGGAGGCTGAGGAAGGAGAGGAGGAAGGAAGAGTTCCACAGCGCTGAGACACAGGGTGAGGTGACAACGCAGCTCCACCCGCGGGAGGACAAGGCCACGCATGACCGTTACCTGGACCTTTCTCGATGAAAATGACCTTTGACTCCGGAAGGAAATTGCAGCCGGTGAGGAGCAGCTCCTCTCCCCCAGTGACAGGGCACGAGGTGATATTGTAGCTCTCCACCTGTGGCAGCTCGTGAGCAGACCGCTGGGCTGCGGGAGGAAGGGCAGAGAGAAGAGAGTGAGGAAGGCAAAAACATTTCGACTCACCAAGGCTCCTTCGACAGCACCTTCCAAACCCACCCCCTCTACCATCGAGAAGGACAAGGGGCAGCAGACACATGGGGAACTCCACCAGCTGCAAGTTCCCCTCCGAGCCCCACACTCACCATCCTGACTGGGAAATTGTTATAACCTGCCTACTGACGATTGGCTGGGGACTAATGACTATCCCATAATCCTATGGGAGTATGAACTTCCCCAATGAGGGGGGCGGAGAAACTCCTACTATAAATAAGCTGGCCAGTCCAGGAACCAGCAGGAAGGTAGCAAGGGAAGTTACTGCTACTGTTATGTATATATTGTTATAGTAAATAAACGTTATTACTTTGTATCCTTAAAACTCGTGCTGGATTCTTCGTGGCCCTTACAAAACTGGCGACGAAGGTAAAAGTGAATAGCTGTCTACACTGCTGAAGCCACCTCCCTGGATTTTTGTTGGATACAGGTTGGAAGTTGTTTTCTATTATACCATGCCTCTGTACGGACGTTTGGGTGTTTTTGATGCTGCGCTGGAAAGCTGGAACCAGTATACACAACGGATGCGTTACTATTTCCGGGCAAACAATATCACCGAAAACGAGCGCCAGGTGGTCATATTGCTCACCGCCTGCGGGCCGCATACGTTTGGGGTGATTAGGAGCCTTACGTACCCAGCTGCGCCGGACACCAAAACGTTTGACGAACTTGTGAATATAGTGGGGCAACATTTTAACCCAATCCTGTCCACGATAGTCCAGCGTTACCGGTTTAATACCGCTGAGAGGACCCCTGGAGAATCCCTTGCCGACTTTTTTTATCCAGGCTACGCAGGATTGCGGAGTACTGTGACTATGGTGAGACCTTGTCAGAAATGTTACGCGACCGTTTGGTTTGCGGTATTAACAATGCAGCAACCCAGAGAAAGTTGTTAGCGGAGCCAACATTGACTTTTCAACAGGCAATACAAATAGTCTTGTCCCGAGAGAGCGCAGAGCGAGGAGTACAGGAGCTACAGGGAATGGAAGTGCATGCCTTGGGGCGCAACCCTTTCCGCCCAAAAACGTCCCCCCGCACTCCTGCGGTACCTTGGGCGAGGCAACGACCAGACCGATGCCAGTGGCCATCGGACATTCCTCCCCGAAGGGAGCCTTCTCCAGAGCCAATGGATGAGGAGCCATTCCGTGTCAGACTTGTAGGCGCCAACCCCGTCGCGGACGGCGGTCCTGGGGACGCCAGAGGTGCCGTCGTTCCGACCGAAACTGGGACCATCCCAGGGGCCGTAACTGGGACCAGCCCAGAGGCCGTACCTTCCATGTGGATGAACCTGCGGCGACCACTCCTGAGGACGTGGAGACGGAGGACGACTGCCTGCAGTTGCATTGTGTGGCAGCTCCCCGTGTGGCTCCCATTAAGGTGACAGTACGGGTCAATGGCCACCCGCTTGAGATGGAGTTGGACACTGGCGCAGCGGTCTCCGTGATCGCCCAGAGGACATTCGACCGCATCAAGCAGGGTATACAGACCCTTACACTAACTGACTCACAGGCCAGGTTGGCCACCTACACGGGGGAACCACTGGACATTGCAGGAACTACAATGACCCCTGTTGTCTATGGACGCCAGGAGGGGCGTTTCCCACTTATCGTGGTGCGCGGCCATGGGCCCAGCCTGTTGGGTCGGGACTGGTTGCGCCATTTGCGGTTGCAATGGCAGCACATCCTCCAAACAGTTTCTGGAGGGTTGACTGAGGTGCTAGGACGATACCCAGAGGCATTCCAGCCTGGTTTGGAGAAAATAAAAGAGGCCGTAGCCCGTATCCAAGTTGAACCAGGAGCCACGCCGCGCTATTTCCGGGCGCGCCCAGTGCCTTACGCTTTGCTCGAGAAGGTAGAAGGGGAGCTCACTCGTTTGGAGAGTTTGGGTATTATCAGGCCCGTCCGTTTTGCTGACTGGGCAGCACCAATTGTACCAGTAATGAAGCCAGATGCCACAGTTCGCTTGTGTGGCGACTATAAACTTACAGTGAATACGGTTTCCCGACTCGACCGATATCCAATGCCTCACATAGAGGATCTCTACGCGAAACTTGCAGGCGGACTCTCGTTCACAAAATTAGATATGAGTCACGCCTACCTGCAGTTGGAGCTGGACCCTGCCTCCCGACCATATGTAACAATTAACACACCAGGGCCTGTATGAATATACACGGTTGCCCTTTGGAGTATTCTCTGCCTGCGCAATTTTTCAAGGTGTTATGGAGGGCATTTTGAGAGGTTTACCACGTGTGGCTGTCTACCGAGATGATGTTTTGATTACAGGGACGTCGGAGCAAGAGCATTTGGAAAATCTGGAGGCTGTCCTTAATCGCCTTTCGGAGGCTGGAGTCCGTTTACGTCACACAGTGCGTATTTCAGGCAAAAGAAGTAGTCTACCTAGGTTATCGGGTGGACCGCGAGGGTCTGCACCCCGTCACAGAGAAGGTGCGTGCAATTCAACATGCCCCCACCCCGACTGACACTTCGCATCTTCGTTCTTTTCTCGGTCTCGTAAACTATTACGGGAAGTTCCTCCCCAATCTGGCAACTACGCTGGCCCCCTTGCACCTGCTGCTAAAGAAAAATCACACCTGGGTTTGGGGTCAGCCGCAAGAAACCGCTTTCCGGCGGGTAAAGCAACAATTATCGTCGTCTGGGTTACTAACCCACTATGATCCGGGAAAGCCTTTGCTCGTCACATGTGATGCATCCCCGTATGGTATTGGGGCTGTCCTGTCCCACAAGATGGAGAACGGGGCCGAGCGACCGATAGCTTTCGCCTCCCGCACATTGACTGCAGCGGAGAAAAAGTACGTGCAGATCGAGAAGGAGGGCCTGGCAGTGGTTTTCGTGGTGAAACGCTTCCACCAGTATGTGTACGGCCGCCATTTCACTATCGTGACTGATCATAAGCCCCTGCTGGGACTCTTCAGAGAGGATAAGCCAATACCGCCCATTGCTTCTGCACGGATCCAGCGCTGGGCTTTGTTGCTTGCTGCATATGAGTATTCTCTGGAGCACAAACCAGGTACGCAAATAGCAAATGCCGACGCACTGAGCCGATTGCCTTTATCGACCGGCCCCATGTCGACCCCCATGACCGGTGAGATGGTCGCAACCCTAAATTTTATGGACACCTTGCCTGTCACGGCATCACAGATCCATGAGTGGACCCAGACGGAGCCAGTCCTGTCAAAGGTTCGGCATATAGTCCTGTATGGTGGGCAGCATAGACAGCTCCCAGGCGAGTTGCGGGCATTTTCCTCCAAGCTGTCAGAGTTCAGCGTGGAAGACGGCATCCTCTTGTGGGGGACGCGTGTGATTGTCCTGGAAAAAGGCCAGGAGCTGATATTGTCAGACTTGCACAATGGGCATCCGGGCGCGACCAAGATGAAAATGTTGGCCCGGAGTTATGTCTGGTGGCCAGGCCTCGACACCGACATTGAGAAGGTGGCCCAAAACTGCTCCATTTGCCAGGAGCATCAGAAGCTTCCGCCGGCCGCGCCCCTACATCACTGGGAATGGCCAGGGCGGCCTTGGGCACGCTTACATGCAGATATCGCAGGCCCTTTTCAGGGATCCATGTTCCTTCTACTAATTGACTCCCAGTCCAAATGGCTGGAGGTGCATAAGATGCAGGGGACAACGTCCTGCGCAACAATTGAAAAAATGCGTTTATCATTTAGTACGCATGGCCTCCCCGAGGTGCTGGTCACGGATAACGGCACTCCATTCACGAGTGAGGAGTTTGCTAGGTTTACAAAGATGAACGGCATCCGCCATATCCGCACTGCCCCTTACCACCCGGCTTCAAATGGGTTGGCAGAGCGTGCAGTGCAAACATTCAAAAGAGGCCTAAAGAAGCAGTCTTCCGGGTCAATGGACACGAGACTGGCTCGGTTTTTGTTTACGTACAGGACCACCCCCCATACAGTGACTGGGGTAGCTCCCGCAGAACTCCTAATGGGTCGGAGACTTCGCACCCGCCTTAGTATGGTCTTCCCGGACATTGGCGCAAAAGTACGCCGCACACAAGAACGGCAGGGACAGGGATTTTCTCGGCATCGGCCGATTCGGCAGTTTGCGCCCGGTGACCCAGTATTCGTTCGGAATTTTGCTGGTGGTGCCCAATGGGTTCCTGGTGTAATCTTTCGCCAAACGGGCCCTATATCGTACCAAGTGCAAGCCCAGGGTCGTCTCCAGCGAAAACATGTAGACCACGTCCGGTCCAGAAGATCATCCCCGCAAAAGATTCCCCGCCCCCGGAGCTCAGTTCAACAGCGGCAAAGACCAGAAACAAGGGAAGGTAGTCCTCCAAATCTTCCAGTGGTGCCTCACTCGAAGCCTGCGCAGGTCATGACTGGACCGAATGGGGATAGAGACGCTGACATGACGGAGGCAGCAGACTCTGACTCTGAGATGGAGACACAGGATGAATCAGAGGGGGAATCCTCGGGTCCACAGGCCGTGGATGTACAACCGCGCCGTTCATCACGGAAGCGCCGGTCTCCATCTCGTTATACGCCGCCTGATCCAGCGCCGCGTGCAAATGGCGTCCGGCCTGCGGCCAAACGAGTTCGACGCCTTCCTTCGCCAGGGCCTACGGTGGATTCCTTGGACTTTGGGGGGGGAGGGATGTTATAACCTGCCTACTTACCATTGGCTGGGGACTAATGACTATCCCACAATCCTATGGGAGTATGAACTTCCCCATTGAGGGGGGCGGAGAAACTCCTAGTATAAATAAGCTGGCCAGTCCAGGAACCAGGAGGAAGGAGAAGGTAGCAAGGGAAGTTGCTGCTACTGTTATGTATATATGTTATAGTAAATAAACGTTATTATTTTGTATCCTTAAAACTCGTGCTGGATTCTTCGGGGCCCTTACAAAAGAAATATATCGGCCGTTCCTTCACTGTCGCCGGGTCACAATCCTGGACCTCCCTCCCTGACAGCACTGTGGGTGTTACCCACACCACACAGGGACTGCAGCCGGTTCGAGAAGGCGGCTCGCCCACCACCTCCTCAAGGGGCAATTAGGGACGGGCAATAAATGCTGGGTATTGGTCAACGAGACCCCACATCTGGTGAATGAATAAAACAAAGCACGGCAGCACAGTGGTTAGCACTGTTGCTTCCCAGCGACAGGGTCCCGAGTTGAATTCTGCTTGGGTCACTGTCTGTGCGGAGTCTGCACGTTCTCCCCGTGACTGCGTGGGTTTCCTCCGGGTGCTCCGGTTTCCTCCCACAAGTCCCGAAAGACGTGCTGTGGGGTGAATTGGACATTCTGAATTCTCCCTCTGTGACCCGGACAGTCTCCGGAATGTGGCGACTGGGGGATTTTCACAGTAACTTCATTGCAGCGTTAATGTCAGCCTACTTGTGACAATAAAGATTCTTATTATCACACTCCTGACTTGTGCGTTGTAGATGGTGGACAGGCTTTGGGGGGAGTCAGGAGATGAGTTACTCACCGCAGGATTCCCAGCCTCTGACCTGCCCTGGTAGCCACAGTGTTTATATGGCTGGGTTCAGTTCAGTTTCTGATCATTGGTAACCCCCCCAGGATGTTGACCGTGGAGGATTCAGCGACGGTAATACCTTTGGGTGTCCACGGGTGATGGTTAGATCCGCTCCCGTTGGAGATGGTCACTGCCTGGCACTTGTGTGGGGTGAAGGTCATTTCATGCACATGCCCGCACCCTCTGCGTGACGTTGTGTCAGTTGCATGGTGCGTGACCTTACAACCGCAGAGGGCAGTATTGCAGCCTGGCGGGGCCAATGATGGTCCTCAACTCTCTGTCCCTTGCTGTGTCTCTGGGATGTGTCTAGCCGGGGACATCAACGCATGCACCAGGTCGAAGCAACACTTACAGCATTCGATGGGCACCGAGGCGGCCTGGAGAGAAACCACCTTCCCATTGGGCTGTGGGATGTGAACACGGAAGACCAACTTCACTCGCGTGTTCTTCCTCCCGACGTCCGTTTCCCCTTTCCGTAACTCAATGTCGGAATTCCGAAGTTTCAGGATTCCGGCACAATCGATACTGCAGGCAAAAGAGTGGAATTACGTCCGGAGATATACACACTTTCCCCATCAAACACTCCCAGGACAGGTACAGCACGGGGTTAGATTCAGAGTAAAGCTCCCTCTGCACTGTCCCCATCAAACACTCCCAGGACAGGTACACACTGGGTTAGATACAGAGTAAAGCTCCCTCTACACTGTCCCCATCAAACACTCCCAGGACAGGTACAGCACGGGGTTAGATACAGAGTTAAGCTCCCTCTACACTGTCCCCATCAAACACTCCCAGGACAGGTACAGCACGGGGTTAGATACAGAGTAAAGCTCCCTCTACACTGTCCCCATCAAACACTCCCAGGACAGGTACACACGGGGTTAGATACAGAGTAAAGCTCCCTCTACACTGTCCCCATCAAACACTCCCAGGACAGGTACAGCACGGGGTTAGATACAGAGTTAAGCTCCCTCTACACTGTCCCCATCAAACACTCCCAGGACAGGTACAGCACGGGGTTAGATACAGAGTAAAGCTCCCTCTACACTGTCCCCATCAAACACTCCCAGGACAGGTACAGCACGGGGTTAGATACAGAGTAAAGCTCCCTCTACACTGTCCCCATCAAACACTCCCAGGACAGGTACAGCACGGGGTTAGATACAGAGTTAAGCTCCCTCTACACTGTCCCCATCAAACACTCCCAGGACAGGTACAGCACGGGGTTAGATACAGAGTAAAGCTCCCACTACACTGTCCCCATCAAACACTCCCAGGACAGGTACAGCACGGGGTTAGATACAGAGTAAAGCTCCCTCTACACTGTCCCCATCTCACACTCCCAGGACAGGCACAGCACGGGGTTAGATACAGAGTAAAGCTCCCTCTACACTGTCCCCATCAAACACTCCCAGGACAGGTACAGCACGGGGTTAGATACAGAGTAAAGCTCCCACTACACTGTCCCCATCAAACATTCCCAGGACAGGTACAGCACGGGGTTAGATACAGAGTAAAGCTCCCTCTACACTGTCCCCATCAAACACTCCCAGGACAGGTACAGCACGGGGTTAGATACAGAGTAAAGCTCCCACTACACTGTCCCCATCAAACATTCCCAGGACAGGTACAGCACGGGGTTAGATACAGAGTAAAGCTCCCTCTACACTGTCCCCATCAATCACTCCTAGGACAGGTACAGCACGGGGTTAGATACAGAGTAAAGCCCCCTCTACACTGACCACATCAAACACTCCCAGGACAGGTACAGCACGGGTTAGATACAGAGTAAAGCTCCCTCTACACTGTCCCCATCAAACATTCCCAGAACAGGTACAGCACGGGGTTAGATACAGAGTAAAGCTCCCTCTACACTGTCCCCATCAAACACTCCCAGGACTAGGTACAGCACAGGGTTAGATACAGAGTAAAGCTCCCTCTACACTGTCCCCATCAAACACTCCCAGGACAGGTACAGCACGAGGTTAGACACAGAGTAAAACTCCCTTTACACTGTCCCCATCAAACACTCCCAGGACAGGGACAGCACGGGGATAGATACAGAGTAAAGCTCCCTCTACACTGTCCCCATCAAACATTCCCAGGACAGGTACAGCACGGGGTTAGATACAGAGTAAAGCTCCCTTTACACTGTCCCCATCAAACACTCCCAGGACAGGGACAGCACGGGGTTAGATACAGAGTAAAGCTCCCTCTACACTGTCCCCATCAAACACTCCCAGGACAGATACAGCACGGGGTTAGACACAGAGTAAAGCTCCCACTACCACTGTCCCCATCAAACACTCCCAGGGCAGGTACAGCACGGGGTTAGATACAGAGTAAAGCTCCCTCTACACTGTCCCCATCAAACACTCCCAGGATAGGTACAGCACGAGGTTAGATACAGAGTAAAGCTCCCTCTACACTGTCCCCATCAAACACTCCCAGGACAGGTACAGCACGGGGTTAGATACAGAGTAAAGCTCCCTCTACACTGTCCCCATCAAACACTCCCAGGACAGGTACAGCACGGGGTGAGATACAGAATAAAGCTCCCCCTACACTGTCCCCATCAAACATTCCCAGGACAGGTACAGCACGGGGTTAGATACAGAGTAAAGCTCCCTCTACACTGTCCCCATCAAACACTCCCAGGACAGGTACAGCACGGGGTTAGATACAGAGTAAAGCTCCCTCTACACTGTCCCCATCAAACACTCCCAGGACAGGTACACACGGGGTTAGATACAGAGTAAAGCTCCCTCTTCACTGTCCCCATCAAACACTCCCAGGACAGATACAGCACGGGGTTAGATACAGAGTCAAGCTCCCTCTACACTGTCCCCATCAAACACTCCCAGGACAGGTACAGCACGGGGTTAGATACAGAGTAAAGCTCCCTCTACACTGTCCCCATCAGACATTCCCAGGACAGGTACAGCACGGGGTTAGATACAGGGTAAAGCTCCCTCCACACTGTCCCCATCAAACACTCCCAGGACAGGTACAGCACGTGGTTAGATACAGAGTAAAGCTCCCTCTACACTGCCCCAATCAAACACTCCCAGGAGAGGTACAGCACAGGGTTAGATACAGAGTAAAGCTCCCTCTACACTGCCCCCATCAAACACTCCCAGGACAGGTACAGCATGGGGTTAGATACAGAGTAAGGCTCCCTCTATACTGTCCCCATCAAACACTCCCAGTACAGGTACAGCACGAGGTTAGATACAGAGTAAAGCTCCCTCTACACTGTCCCCATCAAACACTCCCAGGACAGGTACAGCGCGGGGTTAGATACAGAGTAAAGCTCCCTCTACACTGTCCCCATCAAACACTCCCAGGACAGGTACAGCACGGGGTTAGATACAGAGTAAAGCTCCCTCCACACTGTCCCCATCAAACACTCCCAGGACAGGTACAGCACGTGGTTAGATACAGAGTAAAGCTCCCTCTACACTGCCCCAATCAAACACTCCCAAGAGAGTTACAGCACAGGGTTAGATACAGAGTAAAGCTTCCTCTACACTGTCCCCATCAAACACTCCCAGGACAGGTACAGCATGGGGTTAGATACAGAGTAAGGCTCCCTCTACACTGTCCCCATCAAACACTCCCAGGACAGGTACAGCACGAGGTTAGATACAGAGTAAAGCTCCCTCTACACTGTCCCCATCAAACATGCGCAGGACAGGGACAGCACGGGGTTAGATACAGAGTAAAGCTCCCTCTACACTGCCCCAATTAAACACTCCCAGGAGAGGTACAGCACGGGGTTAGATACAGAGTAAAGCTCCCTCTACAATGTCCCCATCAAACACTCCCAGGACTGGTACAGCACGGGGTTAGATACAGTGTAAAGCTCCCTCTACACTGTCCCCATCAAGCACTCCCAGGACAGGTACAGCACGGGGTTAGATACAGAGTAAAGCTCCCTCTACACTGTCCCCATCAAACACTCCCAGGACAGGTACAGCACGAGGTTAGATACAGAGTAAAGCTCCCTCTACACTGTCCCCATCAAACACGCGCAGGACAGGGACAGCACGGGGTTAGATACAGAGTAAAGCTCCCTCTACACTGCCCCAATTAAACACTCCCAGGAGAGGTACAGCACGGGGTTAGATACAGAGTAAAGCTCCCTCTACACTGTCCCCATCAAACACTCCCAACACTGGTACAGCACGGGGTTAGATACAGAGTAAAGCTCCCTCTACAATGTCCCCATCAAACACTCCCAGGACTGGTACAGCACGGGGTTAGATACAGTGTAAAGCTCCCTCTACACTGTCCCCATCAAGCACTCCCAGGACAGGTACAGCACGGGGTTAGATACAGAGTAAAGCTCCCTCTACACTGTCCCCATCAAACACTCCCAGGACAGGTACAGCGCGGGGTTAGATACAGAGTAAAGCTCCCTCTACACTGTCCCCATCAAACACTCCCAGGACAGGTACAGCACGGGGTTAGATACAGAGTAAAGCTCCCTCTACACTGTCCCCATCAAACATTCCCAGGACAGGTACAGCACGGGGTTAGATACAGAGTAAAGCTCCCTCCACACTGTCCCCATCAAACACTCCCAGGACAGGTACAGCACGTGGTTAGATACAGAGTAAAGCTCCCTCTACACTGCCCCAATCAAACACTCCCAAGAGAGTTACAGCACAGGGTTAGATACAGAGTAAAGCTTCCTCTACACTGTCCCCATCAAACACTCCCAGGACAGGTACAGCATGGGGTTAGATACAGAGTAAGGCTCCCTCTACACTGTCCCCATCAAACACTCCCAGGACAGGTACAGCACGAGGTTAGATACAGAGTAAAGCTCCCTCTACACTGTCCCCATCAAACACGCGCAGGACAGGGACAGCACGGGGTTAGATACAGAGTAAAGCTCCCTCTACACTGCCCCAATTAAACACTCCCAGGAGAGGTACAGCACGGGGTTAGATACAGAGTAAAGCTCCCTCTACACTGTCCCCATCAAACACTCCCAACACTGGTACAGCACGGGGTTAGATACAGAGTAAAGCTCCCTCTACAATGTCCCCATCAAACACTCCCAGGACTGGTGCAGCACGGGGTTAGATACAGTGTAAAGCTCCCTCTACACTGTCCCCATCAAGCACTCCCAGGACAGGTACAGCACGGGGTTAGATACAGAGTAAAGCTCCCTCTACACTGTCCCCATCAAACACTCCCAGGACAGGTACAGCACGAGGTTAGATACAGAGTAAAGCTCCCTCTACACTGTCCCCATCAAACACGCGCAGGACAGGGACAGCACGGGGTTAGATACAGAGTAAAGCTCCCTCTACACTGCCCCAATTAAACACTCCCAGGAGAGGTACAGCACGGGGTTAGATACAGAGTAAAGCTCCCTCTACACTGTCCCCATCAAACACTCCCAACACTGGTACAGCACGGGGTTAGATACAGAGTAAAGCTCCCTCTACAATGTCCCCATCAAACACTCCCAGGACTGGTACAGCACGGGGTTAGATACAGTGTAAAGCTCCCTCTACACTGTCCCCATCAAGCACTCCCAGGACAGGTACAGCACGGGGTTAGATACAGAGTAAAGCTCCCTCTACACTGTCCCCATCAAACACTCCCAGGACAGGTACAGCACGGGGTTAGATACAGAGTAAAGCTCCCTCTACACTGCCCCAATTAAACACTCCCAGGAGAGGTACAGCACGGGGTTAGATACAGAGTAAAGCTCCCACTACACTGTCCCCATCGAACACTCCCAACACTGGTACAGCACGGGGTTAGATACAGAGTAAAGCTCCCTCTACAATGTCCCCATCAAACACTCCCAGGACTGGTACAGCACGGGGTTAGATACAGTGTAAAGCTCCCTCTACACTGTCCCCATCAAGCACTCCCAGGACAGGTACAGCACGGGGTTAGATACAGAGTAAAGCTCCCTCTACACTGTCCCCATCAAACACTCCCAGGACAGGTACAGCACGGGGTTAGATACAGAGTAAAGCTCCCTCTACACTGTCCCCATCAAACACTCCCAGGACAGGTACAGCACGGGGTTAGATACAGAGCAAAGCTCTCTCTACACTGTCCCCATCAAACACTCCCAGGACAGGGACAGCACGAGGTTAGATACAGAGTAAAGCCCCCTCTACACTGTCCCCATCAAACACTCCCAGGACAGGTACAGCACGGGGTTAGGTACAGAGTAAAGCTCCCTCTACACTGTCCCCATCAAACTCTCCCAGGACAGGTACAGCACGGGGTTAGATACAGAGTAAAGCCCCCTCTACACTGTCCCCATCAAACATTCCCAGGACAGGTACAGCACGGGGTTAGATATAGAGTAAAGCTCCCTCTGCACTGTCCCCATCAAACACTCCCAGGACGCGTACAGCACGGGGTTAGATACAGAGTAAAGCTCCCTCTACACTGTCCCCATCAAACACTCCCAGGCCAGGTACAGCATGGGGCTAGATACAGAGTAAAGCTCCCTCTACACTGTCCCCATCAAACACTCCCAGGACAGTTACAGCACGGGGTTAGATACAGAGTAAAGCTCCCTCTACACTGTCCCCATCAAACACTCCCAGGACAGGTACAGCACGGGGTTAGATACAGAGTAATGCTCCCTCTACACTGTCCCCATCAAACACTCCCAGGACAGGTACAGCACGGGGTTAGATGCAGAGTAAAGCTCCCTCTACACTGTCCCCATCAAACACTCCCAGGACAGGTACAGCATGGGGTTAGATACAGAGTAAAGCTCCCTCTACACTGTCCCCATCAAACATTCCCAGGACAGGTACAGCACGGGGTTAGATACAGAGTAATGCTCCCTCTACACTGTCCCCATCAAACACTCCCAGGACAGGTACAGCACGGGTTAGATACAGAGTAAAGCTCCCTCTACACTGTCCCCATCAAACATTCCCAGAACAGGTACAGCACGGGGTTAGATACAGAGTAAAGCTCCCTCTACACTGTCCCCATCAAACACTCCCAGGACTAGGTACAGCACAGGGTTAGATACAGAGTAAAGCTCCCTCTACACTGTCCCCATCAAACACTCCCAGGACAGGTACAGCACGAGGTTAGACACAGAGTAAAACTCCCTTTACACTGTCCCCATCAAACACTCCCAGGACAGGGACAGCACGGGGATAGATACAGAGTAAAGCTCCCTCTACACTGTCCCCATCAAACACTCCCAGGACAGGTACAGCACGGGGTTAGATACAGAGTAAAGCTCCCTCTACACTGTCCCCATCAAACACTCCCAGGACAGGTACACACGGGGTTAGATACAGAGTAAAGCTCCCTCTTCACTGTCCCCATCAAACACTCCCAGGACAGATACAGCACGGGGTTAGATACAGAGTCAAGCTCCCTCTACACTGTCCCCATCAAACACTCCCAGGACAGGTACAGCACGGGGTTAGATACAGAGTAAAGCTCCCTCTACACTGTCCCCATCAGACATTCCCAGGACAGGTACAGCACGGGGTTAGATACAGGGTAAAGCTCCCTCCACACTGTCCCCATCAAACACTCCCAGGACAGGTACAGCACGTGGTTAGATACAGAGTAAAGCTCCCTCTACACTGCCCCAATCAAACACTCCCAGGAGAGGTACAGCACAGGGTTAGATACAGAGTAAAGCTCCCTCTACACTGTCCCCATCAAACACTCCCAGGACAGGTACAGCACGAGGTTAGATACAGAGTAAAGCTCCCTCTACACTGTCCCCATCAAACACGCGCAGGACAGGGACAGCACGGGGTTAGATACAGAGTAAAGCTCCCTCTACACTGCCCCAATTAAACACTCCCAGGAGAGGTACAGCACGGGGTTAGATACAGAGTAAAGCTCCCTCTACACTGTCCCCATCAAACACTCCCAACACTGGTACAGCACGGGGTTAGATACAGAGTAAAGCTCCCTCTACAATGTCCCCATCAAACACTCCCAGGACTGGTACAGCACGGGGTTAGATACAGTGTAAAGCTCCCTCTACACTGTCCCCATCAAGCACTCCCAGGACAGGTACAGCACGGGGTTAGATACAGAGTAAAGCTCCCTCTACACTGTCCCCATCAAACACTCCCAGGACAGGTACAGCACGGGGTTAGATACAGAGTAAAGCTCCCTCTACACTGCCCCAATTAAACACTCCCAGGAGAGGTACAGCACGGGGTTAGATACAGAGTAAAGCTCCCACTACACTGTCCCCATCGAACACTCCCAACACTGGTACAGCACGGGGTTAGATACAGAGTAAAGCTCCCTCTACAATGTCCCCATCAAACACTCCCAGGACTGGTACAGCACGGGGTTAGATACAGTGTAAAGCTCCCTCTACACTGTCCCCATCAAGCACTCCCAGGACAGGTACAGCACGGGGTTAGATACAGAGTAAAGCTCCCTCTACACTGTCCCCATCAAACACTCCCAGGACAGGTACAGCACGGGGTTAGATACAGAGTAAAGCTCCCTCTACACTGTCCCCATCAAACACTCCCAGGACAGGTACAGCACGGGGTTAGATACAGAGCAAAGCTCTCTCTACACTGTCCCCATCAAACACTCCCAGGACAGGGACAGCACGAGGTTAGATACAGAGTAAAGCCCCCTCTACACTGTCCCCATCAAACACTCCCAGGACAGGTACAGCACGGGGTTAGGTACAGAGTAAAGCTCCCTCTACACTGTCCCCATCAAACTCTCCCAGGACAGGTACAGCACGGGGTTAGATACAGAGTAAAGCCCCCTCTACACTGTCCCCATCAAACATTCCCAGGACAGGTACAGCACGGGGTTAGATATAGAGTAAAGCTCCCTCTGCACTGTCCCCATCAAACACTCCCAGGACGCGTACAGCACGGGGTTAGATACAGAGTAAAGCTCCCTCTACACTGTCCCCATCAAACACTCCCAGGCCAGGTACAGCATGGGGCTAGATACAGAGTAAAGCTCCCTCTACACTGTCCCCATCAAACACTCCCAGGACAGTTACAGCACGGGGTTAGATACAGAGTAAAGCTCCCTCTACACTGTCCCCATCAAACACTCCCAGGACAGGTACAGCACGGGGTTAGATACAGAGTAATGCTCCCTCTACACTGTCCCCATCAAACACTCCCAGGACAGGTACAGCACGGGGTTAGATGCAGAGTAAAGCTCCCTCTACACTGTCCCCATCAAACACTCCCAGGACAGGTACAGCATGGGGTTAGATACAGAGTAAAGCTCCCTCTACACTGTCCCCATCAAACATTCCCAGGACAGGTACAGCACGGGGTTAGATACAGAGTAATGCTCCCTCTACACTGTCCCCATCAAACACTCCCAGGACAGGTACAGCACGGGTTAGATACAGAGTAAAGCTCCCTCTACACTGTCCCCATCAAACATTCCCAGAACAGGTACAGCACGGGGTTAGATACAGAGTAAAGCTCCCTCTACACTGTCCCCATCAAACACTCCCAGGACTAGGTACAGCACAGGGTTAGATACAGAGTAAAGCTCCCTCTACACTGTCCCCATCAAACACTCCCAGGACAGGTACAGCACGAGGTTAGACACAGAGTAAAACTCCCTTTACACTGTCCCCATCAAACACTCCCAGGACAGGGACAGCACGGGGATAGATACAGAGTAAAGCTCCCTCTACACTGTCCCCATCAAACACTCCCAGGACAGGTACAGCACGGGGTTAGATACAGAGTAAAGCTCCCTCTACACTGTCCCCATCAAACACTCCCAGGACAGGTACACACGGGGTTAGATACAGAGTAAAGCTCCCTCTTCACTGTCCCCATCAAACACTCCCAGGACAGATACAGCACGGGGTTAGATACAGAGTCAAGCTCCCTCTACACTGTCCCCATCAAACACTCCCAGGACAGGTACAGCACGGGGTTAGATACAGAGTAAAGCTCCCTCTACACTGTCCCCATCAGACATTCCCAGGACAGGTACAGCACGGGGTTAGATACAGGGTAAAGCTCCCTCCACACTGTCCCCATCAAACACTCCCAGGACAGGTACAGCACGTGGTTAGATACAGAGTAAAGCTCCCTCTACACTGCCCCAATCAAACACTCCCAGGAGAGGTACAGCACAGGGTTAGATACAGAGTAAAGCTCCCTCTACACTGCCCCCATCAAACACTCCCAGGACAGGTACAGCATGGGGTTAGATACAGAGTAAGGCTCCCTCTATACTGTCCCCATCAAACACTCCCAGTACAGGTACAGCACGAGGTTAGATACAGAGTAAAGCTCCCTCTACACTGTCCCCATCAAACACTCCCAGGACAGGTACAGCGCGGGGTTAGATACAGAGTAAAGCTCCCTCTACACTGTCCCCATCAAACACTCCCAGGACAGGTACAGCACGGGGTTAGATACAGAGTAAAGCTCCCTCTACACTGTCCCCATCAAACACTCCCAGGACAGGTACAGCACGGGGTGAGATACAGAATAAAGCTCCCCCTACACTGTCCCCATCAAACATTCCCAGGACAGGTACAGCACGGGGTTAGATACAGAGTAAAGCTCCCTCTACACTGTCCCCATCAAACACTCCCAGGACAGGTACAGCACGGGGTTAGATACAGAGTAAAGCTCCCTCTACACTGTCCCCATCAAACACTCCCAGGACAGGTACACACGGGGTTAGATACAGAGTAAAGCTCCCTCTTCACTGTCCCCATCAAACACTCCCAGGACAGATACAGCACGGGGTTAGATACAGAGTCAAGCTCCCTCTACACTGTCCCCATCAAACACTCCCAGGACAGTTACAGCACGGGGTTAGATACAGAGTAAAGCTCCCTCTACACTGTCCCCATCAAACACTCCCAGGACAGGTACAGCACGGGGTTAGATACAGAGTAATGCTCCCTCTACACTGTCCCCATCAAACACTCCCAGGACAGGTACAGCACGGGGTTAGATGCAGAGTAAAGCTCCCTCTACACTGTCCCCATCAAACACTCCCAGGACAGGTACAGCATGGGGTTAGATACAGAGTAAAGCTCCCTCTACACTGTCCCCATCAAACATTCCCAGGACAGGTACAGCACGGGGTTAGATACAGAGTAATGCTCCCTCTACACTGTCCCCATCAAACACTCCCAGGACAGGTACAGCACGGGTTAGATACAGAGTAAAGCTCCCTCTACACTGTCCCCATCAAACATTCCCAGAACAGGTACAGCACGGGGTTAGATACAGAGTAAAGCTCCCTCTACACTGTCCCCATCAAACACTCCCAGGACTAGGTACAGCACAGGGTTAGATACAGAGTAAAGCTCCCTCTACACTGTCCCCATCAAACACTCCCAGGACAGGTACAGCACGAGGTTAGACACAGAGTAAAACTCCCTTTACACTGTCCCCATCAAACACTCCCAGGACAGGGACAGCACGGGGATAGATACAGAGTAAAGCTCCCTCTACACTGTCCCCATCAAACACTCCCAGGACAGGTACAGCACGGGGTTAGATACAGAGTAAAGCTCCCTCTACACTGTCCCCATCAAACACTCCCAGGACAGGTACACACGGGGTTAGATACAGAGTAAAGCTCCCTCTTCACTGTCCCCATCAAACACTCCCAGGACAGATACAGCACGGGGTTAGATACAGAGTCAAGCTCCCTCTACACTGTCCCCATCAAACACTCCCAGGACAGGTACAGCACGGGGTTAGATACAGAGTAAAGCTCCCTCTACACTGTCCCCATCAGACATTCCCAGGACAGGTACAGCACGGGGTTAGATACAGGGTAAAGCTCCCTCCACACTGTCCCCATCAAACACTCCCAGGACAGGTACAGCACGTGGTTAGATACAGAGTAAAGCTCCCTCTACACTGCCCCAATCAAACACTCCCAGGAGAGGTACAGCACAGGGTTAGATACAGAGCAAAGCTCCCTCTACACTGCCCCCATCAAACACTCCCAGGACAGGTACAGCATGGGGTTAGATACAGAGTAAGGCTCCCTCTATACTGTCCCCATCAAACACTCCCAGTACAGGTACAGCACGAGGTTAGATACAGAGTAAAGCTCCCTCTACACTGTCCCCATCAAACACTCCCAGGACAGGTACAGCGCGGGGTTAGATACAGAGTAAAGCTCCCTCTACACTGTCCCCATCAAACACTCCCAGGACAGGTACAGCACGGGGTTAGATACAGAGTAAAGCTCCCTCTACACTGTCCCCATCAAACACTCCCAGGACAGGTACAGCACGGGGTGAGATACAGAATAAAGCTCCCCCTACACTGTCCCCATCAAACATTCCCAGGACAGGTACAGCACGGGGTTAGATACAGAGTAAAGCTCCCTCTACACTGTCCCCATCAAACACTCCCAGGACAGGTACAGCACGGGGTTAGATACAGAGTAAAGCTCCCTCTACACTGTCCCCATCAAACACTCCCAGGACAGGTACACACGGGGTTAGATACAGAGTAAAGCTCCCTCTTCACTGTCCCCATCAAACACTCCCAGGACAGATACAGCACGGGGTTAGATACAGAGTCAAGCTCCCTCTACACTGTCCCCATCAAACACTCCCAGGACAGGTACAGCACGGGGTTAGATACAGAGTAAAGCTCCCTCTACACTGTCCCCATCAGACATTCCCAGGACAGGTACAGCACGGGGTTAGATACAGGGTAAAGCTCCCTCCACACTGTCCCCATCAAACACTCCCAGGACAGGTACAGCACGTGGTTAGATACAGAGTAAAGCTCCCTCTACACTGCCCCAATCAAACACTCCCAGGAGAGGTACAGCACAGGGTTAGATACAGAGTAAAGCTCCCTCTACACTGCCCCCATCAAACACTCCCAGGACAGGTACAGCATGGGGTTAGATACAGAGTAAGGCTCCCTCTATACTGTCCCCATCAAACACTCCCAGTACAGGTACAGCACGAGGTTAGATACAGAGTAAAGCTCCCTCTACACTGTCCCCATCAAACACTCCCAGGACAGGTACAGCGCGGGGTTAGATACAGAGTAAAGCTCCCTCTACACTGTGCCCATCAAACACTCCCAGGACAGGTACAGCACGGGGTTAGATACAGAGTAAAGCTCCCTCCACACTGTCCCCATCAAACACTCCCAGGACAGGTACAGCACGTGGTTAGATACAGAGTAAAGCTCCCTCTCCACTGCCCCAATCAAACACTCCCAAGAGAGTTACAGCACAGGGTTAGATACAGAGTAAAGCTTCCTCTACACTGTCCCCATCAAACACTCCCAGGACAGGTACAGCATGGGGTTAGATACAGAGTAAGGCTCCCTCTACACTGTCCCCATCAAACACTCCCAGGACAGGTACAGCACGAGGTTAGATACAGAGTAAAGCTCCCTCTACACTGTCCCCATCAAACACGCGCAGGACAGGGACAGCACGGGGTTAGATACAGAGTAAAGCTCCCTCTACACTGCCCCAATTAAACACTCCCAGGAGAGGTACAGCACGGGGTTAGATACAGAGTAAAGCTCCCTCTACAATGTCCCCATCAAACACTCCCAGGACTGGTACAGCACGGGGTTAGATACAGTGTAAAGCTCCCTCTACACTGTCCCCATCAAGCACTCCCAGGACAGGTACAGCACGGGGTTAGATACAGAGTAAAGCTCCCTCTACACTGTCCCCATCAAACACTCCCAGGACAGGTACAGCACGAGGTTAGATACAGAGTAAAGCTCCCTCTACACTGTCCCCATCAAACACGCGCAGGACAGGGACAGCACGGGGTTAGATACAGAGTAAAGCTCCCTCTACACTGCCCCAATTAAACACTCCCAGGAGAGGTACAGCACGGGGTTAGATACAGAGTAAAGCTCCCTCTACACTGTCCCCATCAAACACTCCCAGGACTAGGTACAGCACAGGGTTAGATACAGAGTAAAGCTCCCTCTACAATGTCCCCATCAAACACTCCCAGGACAGGTACAGCACGAGGTTAGACACAGAGTAAAACTCCCTTTACACTGTCCCCATCAAACACTCCCAGGACAGGGACAGCACGGGGATAGATACAGAGTAAAGCTCCCTCTACACTGTCCCCATCAAACACTCCCAGGACAGGTACAGCACGGGGTTAGATACAGAGTAAAGCTCCCTCTACACTGTCCCCATCAAACACTCCCAGGACAGGTACACACGGGGTTAGATACAGAGTAAAGCTCCCTCTTCACTGTCCCCATCAAACACTCCCAGGACAGATACAGCACGGGGTTAGATACAGAGTCAAGCTCCCTCTACACTGTCCCCATCAAACACTCCCAGGACAGGTACAGCACGGGGTTAGATACAGAGTAAAGCTCCCTCTACACTGTCCCCATCAGACATTCCCAGGACAGGTACAGCACGGGGTTAGATACAGGGTAAAGCTCCCTCCACACTGTCCCCATCAAACACTCCCAGGACAGGTACAGCACGTGGTTAGATACAGAGTAAAGCTCCCTCTACACTGCCCCAATCAAACACTCCCAGGAGAGGTACAGCACAGGGTTAGATACAGAGTAAAGCTCCCTCTACACTGCCCCCATCAAACACTCCCAGGACAGGTACAGCATGGGGTTAGATACAGAGTAAGGCTCCCTCTATACTGTCCCCATCAAACACTCCCAGTACAGGTACAGCACGAGGTTAGATACAGAGTAAAGCTCCCTCTACACTGTCCCCATCAAACACTCCCAGGACAGGTACAGCGCGGGGTTAGATACAGAGTAAAGCTCCCTCTACACTGTCCCCATCAAACACTCCCAGGACAGGTACAGCACGGGGTTAGATACAGAGTAAAGCTCCCTCTACACTGTCCCCATCAAACACTCCCAGGACAGGTACAGCACGGGGTGAGATACAGAATAAAGCTCCCCCTACACTGTCCCCATCAAACATTCCCAGGACAGGTACAGCACGGGGTTAGATACAGAGTAAAGCTCCCTCTACACTGTCCCCATCAAACACTCCCAGGACAGGTACAGCACGGGGTTAGATACAGAGTAAAGCTCCCTCTACACTGTCCCCATCAAACACTCCCAGGACAGGTACACACGGGGTTAGATACAGAGTAAAGCTCCCTCTTCACTGTCCCCATCAAACACTCCCAGGACAGATACAGCACGGGGTTAGATACAGAGTCAAGCTCCCTCTACACTGTCCCCATCAAACACTCCCAGGACAGGTACAGCACGGGGTTAGATACAGAGTAAAGCTCCCTCTACACTGTCCCCATCAGACATTCCCAGGACAGGTACAGCACGGGGTTAGATACAGGGTAAAGCTCCCTCCACACTGTCCCCATCAAACACTCCCAGGACAGGTACAGCACGTGGTTAGATACAGAGTAAAGCTCCCTCTACACTGCCCCAATCAAACACTCCCAGGAGAGGTACAGCACAGGGTTAGATACAGAGTAAAGCTCCCTCTACACTGCCCCCATCAAACACTCCCAGGACAGGTACAGCATGGGGTTAGATACAGAGTAAGGCTCCCTCTATACTGTCCCCATCAAACACTCCTAGTACAGGTACAGCACGAGGTTAGATACAGAGTAAAGCTCCCTCTACACTGTCCCCATCAAACACTCCCAGGACAGGTACAGCGCGGGGTTAGATACAGAGTAAAGCTCCCTCTACACTGTCCCCATCAAACACTCCCAGGACAGGTACAGCACGGGGTTAGATACAGAGTAAAGCTCCCTCCACACTGTCCCCATCAAACACTCCCAGGACAGGTACAGCACGTGGTTAGATACAGAGTAAAGCTCCCTCTACACTGCCCCAATCAAACACTCCCAAGAGAGTTACAGCACAGGGTTAGATACAGAGTAAAGCTTCCTCTACACTGTCCCCATCAAACACTCCCAGGACAGGTACAGCATGGGGTTAGATACAGAGTAAGGCTCCCTCTACACTGTCCCCATCAAACACCCCCAGGACAGGTACAGCACGAGGTTAGATACAGAGTAAAGCTCCCTCTACACTGTCCCCATCAAACACGCGCAGGACAGGGACAGCACGGGGTTAGATACAGAGTAAAGCTCCCTCTACACTGCCCCAATTAAACACTCCCAGGAGAGGTACAGCACGGGGTTAGATACAGAGTAAAGCTCCCTCTACAATGTCCCCATCAAACACTCCCAGGACTGGTACAGCACGGGGTTAGATACAGTGTAAAGCTCCCTCTACACTGTCCCCATCAAGCACTCCCAGGACAGGTACAGCACGGGGTTAGATACAGAGTAAAGCTCCCTCTACACTGTCCCCATCAAACACTCCCAGGACAGGTACAGCACGAGGTTAGATACAGAGTAAAGCTCCCTCTACACTGTCCCCATCAAACACGCGCAGGACAGGGACAGCACGGGGTTAGATACAGAGTAAAGCTCCCTCTACACTGCCCCAATTAAACACTCCCAGGAGAGGTACAGCACGGGGTTAGATACAGAGTAAAGCTCCCTCTACACTGTCCCCATCAAACACTCCCAACACTGGTACAGCACGGGGTGAGATACAGAGTAAAGCTCCCTCTACAATGTCCCCATCAAACACTCCCAGGACTGGTACAGCACGGGGTTAGATACAGTGTAAAGCTCCCTCTACACTGTCCCCATCAAGCACTCCCAGGACAGGTACAGCACGGGGTTAGATACAGAGTAAAGCTCCCTCTACACTGTCCCCATCAAACACTCCCAGGACAGGTACAGCGCGGGGTTAGATACAGAGTAAAGCTCCCTCTACACTGTCCCCATCAAACACTCCCAGGACAGGTACAGCACGGGGTTAGATACAGAGTAAAGCTCCCTCTACACTGTCCCCATCAAACATTCCCAGGACAGGTACAGCACGGGGTTAGATACAGAGTAAAGCTCCCTCCACACTGTCCCCATCAAACACTCCCAGGACAGGTACAGCACGTGGTTAGATACAGAGTAAAGCTCCCTCTACACTGCCCCAATCAAACACTCCCAAGAGAGTTACAGCACAGGGTTAGATACAGAGTAAAGCTTCCTCTACACTGTCCCCATCAAACACTCCCAGGACAGATACAGCATGGGGTTAGATACAGAGTAAGGCTCCCTCTACACTGTCCCCATCAAACACTCCCAGGACAGGTACAGCACGAGGTTAGATACAGAGTAAAGCTCCCTCTACACTGTCCCCATCAAACACGCGCAGGACAGGGACAGCACGGGGTTAGATACAGAGTAAAGCTCCCTCTACACTGCCCCAATTAAACACTCCCAGGAGAGGTACAGCACGGGGTTAGATACAGAGTAAAGCTCCCTCTACACTGTCCCCATCAAACACTCCCAACACTGGTACAGCACGGGGTTAGATACAGAGTAAAGCTCCCTCTACAATGTCCCCATCAAACACTACCAGGACTGGTACAGCACGGGGTTAGATACAGTGTAAAGCTCCCTCTACACTGTCCCCATCAAGCACTCCCAGGACAGGTACAGCACGGGGTTAGATACAGAGTAAAGCTCCCTCTACACTGTCCCCATCAAACACTCCCAGGACAGGTACAGCACGAGGTTAGATACAGAGTAAAGCTCCCTCTACACTGTCCCCATCAAACACGCGCAGGACAGGGACAGCACGGGGTTAGATACAGAGTAAAGCTCCCTCTACACTGCCCCAATTAAACACTCCCAGGAGAGGTACAGCACGGGGTTAGATACAGAGTAAAGCTCCCTCTACACTGTCCCCATCAAACACTCCCAACACTGGTACAGCACGGGGTTAGATATAGAGTAAAGCTCCCTCTACAATGTTCCCATCAAACACTCCCAGGACTGGTACAGCACGGGGTTAGATACAGTGTAAAGCTCCCTCTACACTGTCCCCATCAAGCACTCCCAGGACAGGTACAGCACGGGGTTAGATACAGAGTAAAGCTCCCTCTACACTGTCCCCATCAAACACTCCCAGGACAGGTACAGCACGGGGTTAGATACAGAGTAAAGCTCCCTCTACACTGCCCCAATTAAACACTCCCAGGAGAGGTACAGCACGGGGTTAGATACAGAGTAAAGGTCCCACTACACTGTCCCCATCGAACACTCCCAACACTGGTACAGCACGGGGTTAGATACAGAGTAAAGCTCCCTCTACAATGTCCCCATCAAACACTCCCAGGACTGGTACAGCACGGGGTTAGATACAGTGTAAAGCTCCCTCTACACTGTCCCCATCAAGCACTCCCAGGACAGGTACAGCACGGGGTTAGATACAGAGTAAAGCTCCCTCTACACTGTCCCCATCAAACACTCCCAGGACAGGTACAGCACGGGGTTAGATACAGAGTAAAGCTCCCTCTACACTGTCCCCATCAAACACTCCCAGGACAGGTACAGCACGGGGTTAGATACAGAGCAAAGCTCTCTCTACACTGTCCCCATCAAACACTCCCAGGACAGGGACAGCACGAGGTTAGATACAGAGTAAAGCCCCCTCTACACTGTCCCCATCAAACACTCCCAGGACAGGTACAGCACGGGGTTAGGTACAGAGTAAAGCTCCCTCTACACTGTCCCCATCAAACTCTCCCAGGACAGGTACAGCACGGGGTTAGATACAGAGTAAAGCCCCCTCTACACTGTCCCCATCAAACATTCCCAGGACAGGTACAGCACGGGGTTAGATATAGAGTAAAGCTCCCTCTGCACTGTCCCCATCAAACACTCCCAGGACGCGTACAGCACGGGGTTAGATACAGAGTAAAGCTCCCTCTACACTGTCCCCATCAAACACTCCCAGGCCAGGTACAGCATGGGGCTAGATACAGAGTAAAGCTCCCTCTACACTGTCCCCATCAAACACTCCCAGGACAGTTACAGCACGGGGTTAGATACAGAGTAAAGCTCCCTCTACACTGTCCCCATCAAACACTCCCAGGACAGGTACAGCACGGGGTTAGATACAGAGTAATGCTCCCTCTACACTGTCCCCATCAAACACTCCCAGGACAGGTACAGCACGGGGTTAGATGCAGAGTAAAGCTCCCTCTACACTGTCCCCATCAAACACTCCCAGGACAGGTACAGCATGGGGTTAGATACAGAGTAAAGCTCCCTCTACACTGTCCCCATCAAACATTCCCAGGACAGGTACAGCACGGGGTTAGATACAGAGTAAAGCTCCCTCTACACTGTCCCCATCAAACACTCCCAGGACAGATACAGCACGGGGTTAGACACAGAGTAAAGCTCCCACTACCACTGTCCCCATCAAACACTCCCAGGGCAGGTACAGCACGGGGTTAGATACAGAGTAAAGCTCCCTCTACACTGTCCCCATCAAACACTCCCAGGACAGGTACAGCATGGGGTTAGATACAGAGTAAAGCTCCCTTTACACTGTCCCCATCAAACACTCCCAGGACAGGGACAGCACGGGGTTAGATACAGAGTAAAGCTCCCTCTACACTGTCCCCATCAAACACTCCCAGGACAGATACAGCACGGGGTTAGACACAGAGTAAAGCTCCCACTACCACTGTCCCCATCAAACACTCCCAGGGCAGGTACAGCACGGGGTTAGATACAGAGTAAAGCTCCCTCTACACTGTCCCCATCAAACACTCCCAGGATTGGTACAGCACGGGGTTAGATACAGAGTAAAGCTCCCTCTACACTGTCCACATCAAACACTCCCAGGACAGGTACAGCACGGGGTTAGATACAGAGTAAAGCTCCCTCTACACTGTCCCCATCAAACACTCCCAGGACAGGTACAGCACGGGGTGAGATACAGAATAAAGCTCCCCCTACACTGTCCCCATCAAACATTCCCAGGACAGGTACAGCACGGGGTTAGATACAGAGTAAAGCTCCCTCTACACTGTCCCCATCAAACACTCCCAGGACAGGTACAGCACGGGGTTAGATACAGAGTAAAGCTCCCTCTACACTGTCCCCATCAAACACTCCCAGGACAGGTACACACGGGGTTAGATACAGAGTAAAGCTCCCTCTTCACTGTCCCCATCAAACACTCCCAGGACAGATACAGCACGGGGTTAGATACAGAGTCAAGCTCCCTCTACACTGTCCCCATCAAACACTCCCAGGACAGGTACAGCACGGGGTTAGATACAGAGTAAAGCTCCCTCTACACTGTCCCCATCAGACATTCCCAGGACAGGTACAGCACGGGGTTAGATACAGGGTAAAGCTCCCTCCACACTGTCCCCATCAAACACTCCCAGGACAGGTACAGCACGTGGTTAGATACAGAGTAAAGCTCCCTCTACACTGCCCCAATCAAACACTCCCAGGAGAGGTACAGCACAGGGTTAGATACAGAGTAAAGCTCCCTCTACACTGCCCCCATCAAACACTCCCAGGACAGGTACAGCATGGGGTTAGATACAGAGTAAGGCTCCCTCTACACTGTCCCCATCAAACACTCCCAGGACAGGTACAGCACGGGGTTAGATACAGAGTAAAGCTCCCTCTACGCTGTCCCCATCAAACACTCCCAGGACAGGGACAGCATGGGGTTAGATACAGAGTAAAGCTCCCTCTACACTGTCCCCATCAAACACTCCTAGGACAGGGACAGCACGGTGCTAGATACAGAGTAAAGCTCCCTCTACACTGTCCCCATCAAACACTCCCAGGACAGGTACAGCACGGGGTTAGATACAGAGTAAAGCTCCCTCTACACTGCCCCAATTAAACACTCCCAGGAGAGGTACAGCACGGGGTTAGATACAGAGTAAAGCTCCCTCTACACTGTCCCCATCAAACACTCCCAACACTGGTACAGCACGGGGTTAGATACAGAGTAAAGCTCCCTCTACAATGTCCCCATCAAACACTCCCAGGACTGGTACAGCACGGGGTTAGATACAGTGTAAAGCTCCCTCTACACTGTCCCCATCAAGCACTCCCAGGACAGGTACAGCACGGGGTTAGATACAGAGTAAAGCTCCCTCTACACTGTCCCCATCAAACACTCCCAGGACAGGTACAGCACGGGGTTAGATACAGAGTAAAGCTCCCTCTACACTGTCCCCATCAAACACTCCCAGGACAGGTACAGCACGGGGTTAGATACAGAGCAAAGCTCTCTCTACACTGTCCCCATCAAACACTCCCAGGACAGGGACAGCACGAGGTTAGATACAGAGTAAAGCCCCCTCTACACTGTCCCCATCAAACACTCCCAGGACAGGTACAGCACGGGGTTAGGTACAGAGTAAAGCTCCCTCTACACTGTCCCCATCAAACACTCCCAGGACAGGTACAGCACGGGGTTAGATACAGAGTAAAGCCCCCTCTACACTGTCCCCATCAAACATTCCCAGGACAGGTACAGCACGGGGTTAGATATAGAGTAAAGCTCCCTCTGCACTGTCCCCATCAAACACTCCCAGGACGCGTACAGCACGGGGTTAGATACAGAGTAAAGCTCCCTCTACACTGTCCCCATCAAACACTCCCAGGCCAGGTACAGCATGGGGCGAGATACAGAGTAAAGCTCCCTCTACACTGTCCCCATCAAACACTCCCAGGACAGTTACAGCACGGGGTTAGATACAGAGTAAAGCTCCCTCTACACTGTCCCCATCAAACACTCCCAGGACAGGTACAGCACGGGGTTAGATACAGAGTAATGCTCCCTCTACACTGTCCCCATCAAACACTCCCAGGACAGGTACAGCACGGGGTTAGATGCAGAGTAAAGCTCCCTCTACACTGTCCCCATCAAACACTCCCAGGACAGGTACAGCATGGGGTTAGATACAGAGTAAAGCTCCCTCTACACTGTCCCCATCAAACATTCCCAGGACAGGTACAGCACGGGGTTAGATACAGAGTAAAGCTCCCTTTACACTGTCCCCATCAAACACTCCCAGGACAGGGACAGCACGGGGTTAGATACAGAGTAAAGCTCCCTCTACACTGTCCCCATCAAACACTCCCAGGACAGATACAGCACGGGGTTAGACACAGAGTAAAGCTCCCACTACCACTGTCCCCATCAAACACTCCCAGGGCAGGTACAGCACGGGGTTAGATACAGAGTAAAGCTCCCTCTACACTGTCCCCATCAAACACTCCCAGGATAGGTACAGCACGGGGTTAGATACAGAGTAAAGCTCCCTCTACACTGTCCACATCAAACACTCCCAGGACAGGTACAGCACGGGGTTAGATACAGAGTAAAGCTCCCTCTACACTGTCCCCATCAAACACTCCCAGGACAGGTACAGCACGGGGTGAGATACAGAATAAAGCTCCCCCTACACTGTCCCCATCAAACATTCCCAGGACAGGTACAGCACGGGGTTAGATACAGAGTAAAGCTCCCTCTACACTGTCCCCATCAAACACTCCCAGGACAGGTACAGCACGGGGTTAGATACAGAGTAAAGCTCCCTCTACACTGTCCCCATCAAACACTCCCAGGACAGGTACACACGGGGTTAGATACAGAGTAAAGCTCCCTCTTCACTGTCCCCATCAAACACTCCCAGGACAGATACAGCACGGGGTTAGATACAGAGTCAAGCTCCCTCTACACTGTCCCCATCAAACACTCCCAGGACAGGTACAGCACGGGGTTAGATACAGAGTAAAGCTCCCTCTACACTGTCCCCATCAGACATTCCCAGGACAGGTACAGCACGGGGTTAGATACAGGGTAAAGCTCCCTCCACACTGTCCCCATCAAACACTCCCAGGACAGGTACAGCACGTGGTTAGATACAGAGTAAAGCTCCCTCTACACTGCTCCAATCAAACACTCCCAGGAGAGGTACAGCACAGGGTTAGATACAGAGTAAAGCTCCCTCTACACTGCCCCCATCAAACACTCCCAGGACAGGTACAGCATGGGGTTAGATACAGAGTAAGGCTCCCTCTATACTGTCCCCATCAAACACTCCCAGGACAGGTACAGCACGAGGTTAGATACAGAGTAAAGCTCCCTCTACACTGTCCCCATCAAACACTCCCAGGACAGGTACAGCACGGGGTTAGATACAGAGTAAAGCTCCCTCTACACTGTCCCCATCAAACACTCCCAGGACAGGTACAGCGCGGGGTTAGATACAGAGTAAAGCTCCCTCTACACTGTCCCCATCAAACACTCCCAGGACAGGTACAGCACGGGGTTAGATACAGAGTAAAGCTCCCTCTACACTGTCCCCATCAAACATTCCCAGGACAGGTACAGCACGGGGTTAGATACAGAGTAAAGCTCCCTCCACACTGTCCCCATCAAACACTCCCAGGACAGGTACAGCACGTGGTTAGATACAGAGTAAAGCTCCCTCTACACTGCCCCAATCAAACACTCCCAAGAGAGTTACAGCACAGGGTTAGATACAGAGTAAAGCTTCCTCTACACTGTCCCCATCAAACACTCCCAGGACAGGTACAGCATGGGGTTAGATACAGAGTAAGGCTCCCTCTACACTGTCCCCATCAAACACTCCCAGGACAGGTACAGCACGAGGTTAGATACAGAGTAAAGCTCCCTCTACACTGTCCCCATCAAACACGCGCAGGACAGGTACAGCACGAGGTTAGATACAGAGTAAGGCTCCCTCTACACTGTCCCAATCAAACACTCCCAGGACAGGTACAGCACGTGGTTAGATACAGAGTAAAGCTCCCTCTACACTGCCCCAATCAAACACTCCCAAGAGAGATACAGCACAGGGTTAGATACAGAGTAAAGCTTCCTCTACACTGTCCCCATCAAACACTCCCAGGACAGGTACAGCATGGGGTTAGATACAGAGTAAGGCTCCCTCTACACTGTCCCCATCAAACACTCCCAGGACAGGTACAGCACGAGGTTAGATACAGAGTAAAGCTCCCTCTACACTGTCCCCATCAAACACTCCCAGGACAGGGACAGCACGGGGTTAGATACAGAGTAAAGCTCCCTCTACACTGCCCCAATTAAACACTCCCAGGAGAGGTACAGCACGGGGTTAGATACAGAGTAAAGCTCCCTCTACACTGTCCCCATCAAACACTCCCAACACTGGTACAGCACGGGGTTAGATACAGAGTAAAGCTCCCTCCACAATGTCCCCATCAAACACTCCCAGGACTGGTACAGCACGGGGTTAGATACAGTGTAAAGCTCCCTCTACACTGTCCCCATCAAGCACTCCCAGGACAGGTACAGCACGGGGTTAGATACAGAGTAAAGCTCCCTCTACACTGTCCCCATCAAACACTCCCAGGACAGGTACAGCACGAGGTTAGATACAGAGTAAAGCTCCCTCTACACTGTCCCCATCAAACACGCGCAGGACAGGGACAGCACGGGGTTAGATACAGAGTAAAGCTCCCTCTACACTGCCCCAATTAAACACTCCCAGGAGAGGTACAGCACGGGGTTAGATACAGAGTAAAGCTCCCTCTACACTGTCCCCATCAAACACTCCCAACACTGGTACAGCACGGGGTTAGATACAGAGTAAAGCTCCCTCTACAATGTCCCCATCAAACACTCCCAGGAATGGTACAGCACGGGGTTAGATACAGTGTAAAGCTCCCTCTACACTGTCCCCATCAAGCACTCCCAGGACAGGTACAGCACGGGGTTAGATACAGAGTAAAGCTCCCTCTACACTGTCCCCATCAAACACTCCCAGGACAGGTACAGCACGGGGTTAGATACAGAGTAAAGCTCCCTCTACACTGTCCCCATCAAACACTCCCAGGACAGGTACAGCACGGGGTTAGATACAGAGCAAAGCTCTCTCTACACTGTCCCCATCAAACACTCCCAGGACAGGGACAGCACGAGGTTAGATACAGAGTAAAGCCCCCTCTACACTGTCCCCATCAAACACTCCCAGGACAGGTACAGCACGGGGTTAGGTACAGAGTAAAGCTCCCTCTACACTGTCCCCATCAAACACTCCCAGGACAGGTACAGCACGGGGTTAGATACAGAGTAAAGCCCGCTCTACACTGTCCCCATCAAACATTCCCAGGACAGGTACAGCACGGGGTTAGATATAGAGTAAAGCTCCCTCTGCACTGTCCCCATCAAACACTCCCAGGACGCGTACAGCACGGGGTTAGATACAGAGTAAAGCTCCCTCTACACTGTCCCCATCAAACACTCCCAGGCCAGGTACAGCATGGGGCTAGATACAGAGTAAAGCTCCCTCTACACTGTCCCCATCAAACACTCCCAGGACAGTTACAGCACGGGGTTAGATACAGAGTAAAGCTCCCTCTACACTGTCCCCATCAAACACTCCCAGGACAGGTACAGCACGAGGTTAGATACAGAGTAAAGCTCCCTCTACACTGTCCCCATCAAACACGCGCAGGACAGGGACAGCACGGGGTTAGATACAGAGTAAAGCTCCCTCTACACTGCCCCAATTAAACACTCCCAGGAGAGGTACAGCACGGGGTTAGATACAGAGTAAAGCTCCCTCTACACTGTCCCCATCAAACACTCCCAACACTGGTACAGCACGGGGTTAGATACAGAGTAAAGCTCCCTCTACAATGTCCCCATCAAACACTCCCAGGACTGGTACAGCACGGGGTTAGATACAGTGTAAAGCTCCCTCTACACTGTCCCCATCAAGCACTCCCAGGACAGGTACAGCACGGGGTTAGATACAGAGTAAAGCTCCCTCTACACTGTCCCCATCAAACACTCCCAGGACAGGTACAGCATGGGGTTAGATACAGAGTAAAGCTCCCTCTACACTGTCCCCATCAAACACTCCCAGGACAGGTACAGCACGGGGTTAGATACAGAGTAAAGCTCCCACTACACTGTCCCCATCAAACATTCCCAGGACAGGTACAGCACGGGGTTAGATACAGAGTAAAGCTCCCTCTACACTGTCCCCATCAATCACTCCTAGGACAGGTACAGCACGGGGTTAGATACAGAGTAAAGCCCCCTCTACACTAACCACATCAAACACTCCCAGGACAGGTACAGCACGGGTTAGATACAGAGTAAAGCTCCCTCTACACTGTCCCCATCAAACATTCCCAGAACAGGTACAGCACGGGGTTAGATACAGAGTAAAGCTCCCTCTACACTGTCCCCATCAAACACTCCCAGGACTAGGTACAGCACAGGGTTAGATACAGAGTAAAGCTCCCTCTACACTGTCCCCATCAAACACTCCCAGGACAGGTACAGCACGAGGTTAGACACAGAGTAAAACTCCCTTTACACTGTCCCCATCAAACACTCCCAGGACAGGGACAGCACGGGGATAGATACAGAGTAAAGCTCCCTCTACACTGTCCCCATCAAACATTCCCAGGACAGGTACAGCACGGGGTTAGATACAGAGTAAAGCTCCCTTTACACTGTCCCCATCAAACACTCCCAGGACAGGGACAGCACGGGGTTAGATACAGAGTAAAGCTCCCTCTACACTGTCCCCATCAAACACTCCCAGGACAGATACAGCACGGGGTTAGACACAGAGTAAAGCTCCCACTACCACTGTCCCCATCAAACACTCCCAGGGCAGGTACAGCACGGGGTTAGATACAGAGTAAAGCTCCCTCTACACTGTCCCCATCAAACACTCCCAGGATAGGTACAGCACGGGGTTAGATACAGAGTAAAGCTCCCTCTACACTGTCCCCATCAAACACTCCCAGGACAGGTACAGCACGGGGTTAGATACAGAGTAAAGCTCCCTCTACACTGTCCCCATCAAACACTCCCAGGACAGGTACAGCACGGGGTGAGATACAGAATAAAGCTCCCCCTACACTGTCCCCATCAAACATTCCCAGGACAGGTACAGCACGGGGTTAGATACAGAGTAAAGCTCCCTCTACACTGTCCCCATCAAACACTCCCAGGACAGGTACAGCACGGGGTTAGATACAGAGTAAAGCTCCCTCTACACTGTCCCCATCAAACACTCCCAGGACAGGTACACACGGGGTTAGATACAGAGTAAAGCTCCCTCTTCACTGTCCCCATCAAACACTCCCAGGACAGATACAGCACGGGGTTAGATACAGAGTCAATCTCCCTCTACACTGTCCCCATCAAACACTCCCAGGACAGGTACAGCACGGGGTTAGATACAGAGTAAAGCTCCCTCTACACTGTCCCCATCAGACATTCCCAGGACAGGTACAGCACGGGGTTAGATACAGGGTAAAGCTCCCTCCACACTGTCCCCATCAAACACTCCCAGGACAGGTACAGCACGTGGTTAGATACAGAGTAAAGCTCCCTCTACACTGCCCCAATCAAACACTCCCAGGAGAGGTACAGCACAGGGTTAGATACAGAGTAAAGCTCCCTCTACACTGCCCCCATCAAACACTCCCAGGACAGGTACAGCATGGGGTTAGATACAGAGTAAGGCTCCCTCTATACTGTCCCCATCAAACACTCCCAGTACAGGTACAGCACGAGGTTAGATACAGAGTAAAGCTCCCTCTACACTGTCCCCATCAAACACTCCCAGGACAGGTACAGCGCGGGGTTAGATACAGAGTAAAGCTCCCTCTACACTGTCCCCATCAAACACTCCCAGGACAGGTACAGCACGGGGTTAGATACAGAGTAAAGCTCCCTCCACACTGTCCCCATCAAACACTCCCAGGACAGGTACAGCACGTGGTTAGATACAGAGTAAAGCTCCCTCTACACTGCCCCAATCAAACACTCCCAAGAGAGTTACAGCACAGGGTTAGATACAGAGTAAAGCTTCCTCTACACTGTCCCCATCAAACACTCCCAGGACAGGTACAGCATGGGGTTAGATACAGAGTAAGGCTCCCTCTACACTGTCCCCATCAAACACTCCCAGGACAGGTACAGCACGAGGTTAGATACAGAGTAAAGCTCCCTCTACACTGTCCCCATCAAACATGCGCAGGACAGGGACAGCACGGGGTTAGATACAGAGTAAAGCTCCCTCTACACTGCCCCAATTAAACACTCCCAGGAGAGGTACAGCACGGGGTTAGATACAGAGTAAAGCTCCCTCTACAATGTCCCCATCAAACACTCCCAGGACTGGTACAGCACGGGGTTAGATACAGTGTAAAGCTCCCTCTACACTGTCCCCATCAAGCACTCCCAGGACAGGTACAGCACGGGGTTAGATACAGAGTAAAGCTCCCTCTACACTGTCCCCATCAAACACTCCCAGGACAGGTACAGCACGAGGTTAGATACAGAGTAAAGCTCCCTCTACACTGTCCCCATCAAACACGCGCAGGACAGGGACAGCACGGGGTTAGATACAGAGTAAAGCTCCCTCTACACTGCCCCAATTAAACACTCCCAGGAGAGGTACAGCACGGGGTTAGATACAGAGTAAAGCTCCCTCTACACTGTCCCCATCAAACACTCCCAACACTGGTACAGCACGGGGTTAGATACAGAGTAAAGCTCCCTCTACAATGTCCCCATCAAACACTCCCAGCACTGGTACAGCACGGGGTTAGATACAGTGTAAAGCTCCCTCTACACTGTCCCCATCAAGCACTCCCAGGACAGGTACAGCACGGGGTTAGATACAGAGTAAAGCTCCCTCTACACTGTCCCCATCAAACACTCCCAGGACAGGTACAGCGCGGGGTTAGATACAGAGTAAAGCTCCCTCTACACTGTCCCCATCAAACACTCCCAGGACAGGTACAGCACGGGGTTAGATACAGAGTAAAGCTCCCTCTACACTGTCCCCATTAAACATTCCCAGGACAGGTACAGCACGGGGTTAGATACAGAGTAAAGCTCCCTCCACACTGTCCCCATCAAACACTCCCAGGACAGGTACAGCACGTGGTTAGATACAGAGTAAAGCTCCCTCTACACTGCCCCAATCAAACACTCCCAAGAGAGTTACAGCACAGGGTTAGATACAGAGTAAAGCTTCCTCTACACTGTCCCCATCAAACACTCCCAGGACAGGTACAGCATGGGGTTAGATACAGAGTAAGGCTCCCTCTACACTGTCCCCATCAAACACTCCCAGGACAGGTACAGCACGAGGTTAGATACAGAGTAAAGCTCCCTCTACACTGTCCCCATCAAACACGCGCAGGACAGGGACAGCACGGGGTTAGATACAGAGTAAAGCTCCCTCTACACTGCCCCAATTAAACACTCCCAGGAGAGGTACAGCACGGGGTTAGATACAGAGTAAAGCTCCCTCTACACTGTCCCCATCAAACACTCCCAACACTGGTACAGCACGGGGTTAGATACAGAGTAAAGCTCCCTCTACAATGTCCCCATCAAACACTCCCAGGACTGGTGCAGCACGGGGTTAGATACAGTGTAAAGCTCCCTCTACACTGTCCCCATCAAGCACTCCCAGGACAGGTACAGCACGGGGTTAGATACAGAGTAAAGCTCCCTCTACACTGTCCCCATCAAACACTCCCAGGACAGGTACAGCACGAGGTTAGATACAGAGTAAAGCTCCCTCTACACTGTCCCCATCAAACACGCGCAGGACAGGGACAGCACGGGGTTAGATACAGAGTAAAGCTCCCTCTACACTGCCCCAATTAAACACTCCCAGGAGAGGTACAGCACGGGGTTAGATACAGAGTAAAGCTCCCTCTACACTGTCCCCATCAAACACTCCCAACACTGGTACAGCACGGGGTTAGATACAGAGTAAAGCTCCCTCTACAATGTCCCCATCAAACACTCCCAGGACTGGTACAGCACGGGGTTAGATACAGTGTAAAGCTCCCTCTACACTGTCCCCATCAAGCACTCCCAGGACAGGTACAGCACGGGGTTAGATACAGAGTAAAGCTCCCTCTACACTGTCCCCATCAAACACTCCCAGGACAGGTACAGCACGGGGTTAGATACAGAGTAAAGCTCCCTCTACACTGCCCCAATTAAACACTCCCAGGAGAGGTACAGCACGGGGTTAGATACAGAGTAAAGCTCCCACTACACTGTCCCCATCGAACACTCCCAACACTGGTACAGCACGGGGTTAGATACAGAGTAAAGCTCCCTCTACAATGTCCCCATCAAACACTCCCAGGACTGGTACAGCACGGGGTTAGATACAGTGTAAAGCTCCCTCTACACTGTCCCCATCAAGCACTCCCAGGACAGGTACAGCACGGGGTTAGATACAGAGTAAAGCTCCCTCTACACTGTCCCCATCAAACACTCCCAGGACAGGTACAGCACGGGGTTAGATACAGAGTAAAGCTCCCTCTACACTGTCCCCATCAAACACTCCCAGGACAGGTACAGCACGGGGTTAGATACAGAGCAAAGCTCTCTCTACACTGTCCCCATCAAACACTCCCAGGACAGGGACAGCACGAGGTTAGATACAGAGTAAAGCCCCCTCTACACTGTCCCCATCAAACACTCCCAGGACAGGTACAGCACGGGGTTAGGTACAGAGTAAAGCTCCCTCTACACTGTCCCCATCAAACTCTCCCAGGACAGGTACAGCACGGGGTTAGATACAGAGTAAAGCCCCCTCTACACTGTCCCCATCAAACATTCCCAGGACAGGTACAGCACGGGGTTAGATATAGAGTAAAGCTCCCTCTGCACTGTCCCCATCAAACACTCCCAGGACGCGTACAGCACGGGGTTAGATACAGAGTAAAGCTCCCTCTACACTGTCCCCATCAAACACTCCCAGGCCAGGTACAGCATGGGGCTAGATACAGAGTAAAGCTCCCTCTACACTGTCCCCATCAAACACTCCCAGGACAGTTACAGCACGGGGTTAGATACAGAGTAAAGCTCCCTCTACACTGTCCCCATCAAACACTCCCAGGACAGGTACAGCACGGGGTTAGATACAGAGTAATGCTCCCTCTACACTGTCCCCATCAAACACTCCCAGGACAGGTACAGCACGGGGTTAGATGCAGAGTAAAGCTCCCTCTACACTGTCCCCATCAAACACTCCCAGGACAGGTACAGCATGGGGTTAGATACAGAGTAAAGCTCCCTCTACACTGTCCCCATCAAACATTCCCAGGACAGGTACAGCACGGGGTTAGATACAGAGTAATGCTCCCTCTACACTGTCCCCATCAAACACTCCCAGGACAGGTACAGCACGGGTTAGATACAGAGTAAAGCTCCCTCTACACTGTCCCCATCAAAATTCCCAGAACAGGTACAGCACGGGGTTAGATACAGAGTAAAGCTCCCTCTACACTGTCCCCATCAAACACTCCCAGGACTAGGTACAGCACAGGGTTAGATACAGAGTAAAGCTCCCTCTACACTGTCCCCATCAAACACTCCCAGGACAGGTACAGCACGAGGTTAGACACAGAGTAAAACTCCCTTTACACTGTCCCCATCAAACACTCCCAGGACAGGGACAGCACGGGGATAGATACAGAGTAAAGCTCCCTCTACACTGTCCCCATCAAACACTCCCAGGACAGGTACAGCACGGGGTTAGATACAGAGTAAAGCTCCCTCTACACTGTCCCCATCAAACACTCCCAGGACAGGTACACACGGGGTTAGATACAGAGTAAAGCTCCCTCTTCACTGTCCCCATCAAACACTCCCAGGACAGATACAGCACGGGGTTAGATACAGAGTCAAGCTCCCTCTACACTGTCCCCATCAAACACTCCCAGGACAGGTACAGCACGGGGTTAGATACAGAGTAAAGCTCCCTCTACACTGTCCCCATCAGACATTCCCAGGACAGGTACAGCACGGGGTTAGATACAGGGTAAAGCTCCCTCCACACTGTCCCCATCAAACACTCCCAGGACAGGTACAGCACGTGGTTAGATACAGAGTAAAGCTCCCTCTACACTGCCCCAATCAAACACTCCCAGGAGAGGTACAGCACAGGGTTAGATACAGAGTAAAGCTCCCTCTACACTGCCCCCATCAAACACTCCCAGGACAGGTACAGCATGGGGTTAGATACAGAGTAAGGCTCCCTCTATACTGTCCCCATCAAACACTCCCAGTACAGGTACAGCACGAGGTTAGATACAGAGTAAAGCTCCCTCTACACTGTCCCCATCAAACACTCCCAGGACAGGTACAGCGCGGGGTTAGATACAGAGTAAAGCTCCCTCTACACTGTCCCCATCAAACACTCCCAGGACAGGTACAGCACGGGGTTAGATACAGAGTAAAGCTCCCTCTACACTGTCCCCATCAAACACTCCCAGGACAGGTACAGCACGGGGTGAGATACAGAATAAAGCTCCCCCTACACTGTCCCCATCAAACATTCCCAGGACAGGTACAGCACGGGGTTAGATACAGAGTAAAGCTCCCTCTACACTGTCCCCATCAAACACTCCCAGGACAGGTACAGCACGGGGTTAGATACAGAGTAAAGCTCCCTCTACACTGTCCCCATCAAACACTCCCAGGACAGGTACACACGGGGTTAGATACAGAGTAAAGCTCCCTCTTCACTGTCCCCATCAAACACTCCCAGGACAGATACAGCACGGGGTTAGATACAGAGTCAAGCTCCCTCTACACTGTCCCCATCAAACACTCCCAGGACAGGTACAGCACGGGGTTAGATACAGAGTAAAGCTCCCTCTACACTGTCCCCATCAGACATTCCCAGGACAGGTACAGCACGGGGTTAGATACAGGGTAAAGCTCCCTCCACACTGTCCCCATCAAACACTCCCAGGACAGGTACAGCACGTGGTTAGATACAGAGTAAAGCTCCCTCTACACTGCCCCAATCAAACACTCCCAGGAGAGGTACAGCACAGGGTTAGATACAGAGTAAAGCTCCCTCTACACTGCCCCCATCAAACACTCCCAGGACAGGTACAGCATGGGGTTAGATACAGAGTAAGGCTCCCTCTATACTGTCCCCATCAAACACTCCCAGTACAGGTACAGCACGAGGTTAGATACAGAGTAAAGCTCCCTCTACACTGTCCCCATCAAACACTCCCAGGACAGGTACAGCGCGGGGTTAGATACAGAGTAAAGCTCCCTCTACACTGTCCCCATCAAACACTCCCAGGACAGGTACAGCACGGGGTTAGATACAGAGTAAAGCTCCCTCCACACTGTCCCCATCAAACACTCCCAGGACAGGTACAGCACGTGGTTAGATACAGAGTAAAGCTCCCTCTACACTGCCCCAATCAAACACTCCCAAGAGAGTTACAGCACAGGGTTAGATACAGAGTAAAGCTTCCTCTACACTGTCCCCATCAAACACTCCCAGGACAGGTACAGCATGGGGTTAGATACAGAGTAAGGCTCCCTCTACACTGTCCCCATCAAACACTCCCAGGACAGGTACAGCACGAGGTTAGATACAGAGTAAAGCTCCCTCTACACTGTCCCCATCAAACACGCGCAGGACAGGGACAGCACGGGGTTAGATACAGAGTAAAGCTCCCTCTACACTGCCCCAATTAAACACTCCCAGGAGAGGTACAGCACGGGGTTAGATACAGAGTAAAGCTCCCTCTACAATGTCCCCATCAAACACTCCCAGGACTGGTACAGCACGGGGTTAGATACAGTGTAAAGCTCCCTCTACACTGTCCCCCATCAAGCACTCCCAGGACAGGTACAGCACGGGGTTAGATACAGAGTAAAGCTCCCTCTACACTGTCCCCATCAAACACTCCCAGGACAGGTACAGCACGAGGTTAGATACAGAGTAAAGCTCCCTCTACACTGTCCCCATCAAACACGCGCAGGACAGGGACAGCACGGGGTTAGATACAGAGTAAAGCTCCCTCTACACTGCCCCAATTAAACACTCCCAGGAGAGGTACAGCACGGGGTTAGATACAGAGTAAAGCTCCCTCTACACTGTCCCCATCAAACACTCCCAACACTGGTACAGCACGGGGTGAGATACAGAGTAAAGCTCCCTCTACAATGTCCCCATCAAACACTCCCAGGACTGGTACAGCACGGGGTTAGATACAGTGTAAAGCTCCCTCTACACTGTCCCCATCAAGCACTCCCAGGACAGGTACAGCACGGGGTTAGATACAGAGTAAAGCTCCCTCTACACTGTCCCCATCAAACACTCCCAGGACAGGTACAGCGCGGGGTTAGATACAGAGTAAAGCTCCCTCTACACTGTCCCCATCAAACACTCCCAGGACAGGTACAGCACGGGGTTAGATACAGAGTAAAGCTCCCTCTACACTGTCCCCATCAGACATTCCCAGGACAGGTACAGCACGGGGTTAGATACAGGGTAAAGCTCCCTCCACACTGTCCCCATCAAACACTCCCAGGACAGGTACAGCACGTGGTTAGATACAGAGTAAAGCTCCCTCTACACTGCCCCAATCAAACACTCCCAGGAGAGGTACAGCACAGGGTTAGATACAGAGTAAAGCTCCCTCAACACTGCCCCCATCAAACACTCCCAGGACAGGTACAGCATGGGGTTAGATACAGAGTAAGGCTCCCTCTATACTGTCCCCATCAAACACTCCCAGTACAGGTACAGCACGAGGTTAGATACAGAGTAAAGCTCCCTCTACACTGTCCCCATCAAACACTCCCAGGACAGGTACAGCGCGGGGTTAGATACAGAGTAAAGCTCCCTCTACACTGTCCCCATCAAACACTCCCAGGACAGGTACAGCACGGGGTTAGATACAGAGTAAAGCTCCCTCCACACTGTCCCCATCAAACACTCCCAGGACAGGTACAGCACGTGGTTAGATACAGAGTAAAGCTCCCTCTGCACTGCCCCAATCAAACACTCCCAAGAGAGTTACAGCACAGGGTTAGATACAGAGTAAAGCTTCCTCTACACTGTCCCCATCAAACACTCCCAGGACAGGTACAGCATGGGGTTAGATACAGAGTAAGGCTCCCTCTACACTGTCCCCATCAAACACTCCCAGGACAGGTACAGCACGAGGTTAGATACAGAGTAAAGCTCCCTCTACACTGTCCCCATCAAACACGCGCAGGACAGGGACAGCACGGGGTTAGATACAGAGTAAAGCTCCCTCTACACTGCCCCAATTAAACACTCCCAGGAGAGGTACAGCACGGGGTTAGATACAGAGTAAAGCTCCCTCTACAATGTCCCCATCAAACACTCCCAGGACTGGTACAGCACGGGGTTAGATACAGTGTAAAGCTCCCTCTACACTGTCCCCATCAAGCACTCCCAGGACAGGTACAGCACGGGGTTAGATACAGAGTAAAGCTCCCTCTACACTGTCCCCATCAAACACTCCCAGGACAGGTACAGCACGAGGTTAGATACAGAGTAAAGCTCCCTCTACACTGTCCCCATCAAACACGCGCAGGACAGGGACAGCACGGGGTTAGATACAGAGTAAAGCTCCCTCTACACTGCCCCAATTAAACACTCCCAGGAGAGGTACAGCACGGGGTTAGATACAGAGTAAAGCTCCCTCTACACTGTCCCCATCAAACACTCCCAACACTGGTACAGCACGGGGTGAGATACAGAGTAAAGCTCCCTCTACAATGTCCCCATCAAACACTCCCAGGACTGGTACAGCACGGGGTTAGATACAGTGTAAAGCTCCCTCTACACTGTCCCCATCAAGCACTCCCAGGACAGGTACAGCACGGGGTTAGATACAGAGTAAAGCTCCCTCTACACTGTCCCCATCAAACACTCCCAGGACAGGTACAGCGCGGGGTTAGATACAGAGTAAAGCTCCCTCTACACTGTCCCCATCAAACACTCCCAGGACAGGTACAGCACGGGGTTAGATACAGAGTAAAGCTCCCTCTACACTGTCCCCATCAAACATTCCCAGGACAGGTACAGCACGGGGTTAGATACAGAGTAAAGCTCCCTCCACACTGTCCCCATCAAACACTCCCAGGACAGGTACAGCACGTGGTTAGATACAGAGTAAAGCTCCCTCTACACTGCCCCAATCAAACACTCCCAAGAGAGTTACAGCACAGGGTTAGATACAGAGTAAAGCTTCCTCTACACTGTCCCCATCAAACACTCCCAGGACAGATACAGCATGGGGTTAGATACAGAGTAAGGCTCCCTCTACACTGTCCCCATCAAACACTCCCAGGACAGGTACAGCACGAGGTTAGATACAGAGTAAAGCTCCCTCTACACTGTCCCCATCAAACACTCCCAGGACAGGTACAGCACGGGGTTAGATACAGAGTAAAGCTCCCTCTACACTGTCCCCATCAAACACTCCCAGGACAGGTACACACGGGGTTAGATACAGAGTAAAGCTCCCTCTTCACTGTCCCCATCAAACACTCCCAGGACAGATACAGCACGGGGTTAGATACAGAGTCAAGCTCCCTCTACACTGTCCCCATCAAACACTCCCAGGACAGGTACAGCACGGGGTTAGATACAGAGTAAAGCTCCCTCTACACTGTCCCCATCAGACATTCCCAGGACAGGTACAGCACGGGGTTAGATACAGGGTAAAGCTCCCTCCACACTGTCCCCATCAAACACTCCCAGGACAGGTACAGCACGTGGTTAGATACAGAGTAAAGCTCCCTCTACACTGCCCCAATCAAACACTCCCAGGAGAGGTACAGCACAGGGTTAGATACAGAGTAAAGCTCCCTCTACACTGCCCCCATCAAACACTCCCAGGACAGGTACAGCATGGGGTTAGATACAGAGTAAGGCTCCCTCTATACTGTCCCCATCAAACACTCCCAGTACAGGTACAGCACGAGGTTAGATACAGAGTAAAGCTCCCTCTACACTGTCCCCATCAAACACTCCCAGGACAGGTACAGCGCGGGGTTAGATACAGAGTAAAGCTCCCTCTACACTGTCCCCATCAAACACTCCCAGGACAGGTACAGCACGGGGTTAGATACAGAGTAAAGCTCCCTCCACACTGTCCCCATCAAACACTCCCAGGACAGGTACAGCACGTGGTTAGATACAGAGTAAAGCTCCCTCTACACTGCCCCAATCAAACACTCCCAAGAGAGTTACAGCACAGGGTTAGATACAGAGTAAAGCTTCCTCTACACTGTCCCCATCAAACACTCCCAGGACAGGTACAGCATGGGGTTAGATACAGAGTAAGGCTCCCTCTACACTGTCCCCATCAAACACTCCCAGGACAGGTACAGCACGAGGTTAGATACAGAGTAAAGCTCCCTCTACACTGTCCCCATCAAACACGCGCAGGACAGGGACAGCACGGGGTTAGATACAGAGTAAAGCTCCCTCTACACTGCCCCAATTAAACACTCCCAGGAGAGGTACAGCACGGGGTTAGATACAGAGTAAAGCTCCCTCTACAATGTCCCCATCAAACACTCCCAGGACTGGTACAGCACGGGGTTAGATACAGTGTAAAGCTCCCTCTACACTGTCCCCATCAAGCACTCCCAGGACAGGTACAGCACGGGGTTAGATACAGAGTAAAGCTCCCTCTACACTGTCCCCATCAAACACTCCCAGGACAGGTACAGCACGAGGTTAGATACAGAGTAAAGCTCCCTCTACACTGTCCCCATCAAACACGCGCAGGACAGGGACAGCACGGGGTTAGATACAGAGTAAAGCTCCCTCTACACTGCCCCAATTAAACACTCCCAGGAGAGGTACAGCACGGGGTTAGATACAGAGTAAAGCTCCCTCTACACTGTCCCCATCAAACACTCCCAACACTGGTACAGCACGGGGTGAGATACAGAGTAAAGCTCCCTCTACAATGTCCCCATCAAACACTCCCAGGACTGGTACAGCACGGGGTTAGATACAGTGTAAAGCTCCCTCTACACTGTCCCCATCAAGCACTCCCAGGACAGGTACAGCACGGGGTTAGATACAGAGTAAAGCTCCCTCTACACTGTCCCCATCAAACACTCCCAGGACAGGTACAGCGCGGGGTTAGATACAGAGTAAAGCTCCCTCTACACTGTCCCCATCAAACACTCCCAGGACAGGTACAGCACGGGGTTAGATACAGAGTAAAGCTCCCTCTACACTGTCCCCATCAAACATTCCCAGGACAGGTACAGCACGGGGTTAGATACAGAGTAAAGCTCCCTCCACACTGTCCCCATCAAACACTCCCAGGACAGGTACAGCACGTGGTTAGATACAGAGTAAAGCTCCCTCTACACTGCCCCAATCAAACACTCCCAAGAGAGTTACAGCACAGGGTTAGATACAGAGTAAAGCTTCCTCTACACTGTCCCCATCAAACACTCCCAGGACAGATACAGCATGGGGTTAGATACAGAGTAAGGCTCCCTCTACACTGTCCCCATCAAACACTCCCAGGACAGGTACAGCACGAGGTTAGATACAGAGTAAAGCTCCCTCTACACTGTCCCCATCAAACACGCGCAGGACAGGGACAGCACGGGGTTAGATACAGAGTAAAGCTCCCTCTACACTGCCCCAATTAAACACTCCCAGGAGAGGTACAGCACGGGGTTAGATACAGAGTAAAGCTCCCTCTACACTGTCCCCATCAAACACTCCCAACACTGGTACAGCACGGGGTTAGATACAGAGTAAAGCTCCCTCTACAATGTCCCCATCAAACACTACCAGGACTGGTACAGCACGGGGTTAGATACAGTGTAAAGCTCCCTCTACACTGTCCCCATCAAGCACTCCCAGGACAGGTACAGCACGGGGTTAGATACAGAGTAAAGCTCCCTCTACACTGTCCCCATCAAACACTCCCAGGACAGGTACAGCACGAGGTTAGATACAGAGTAAAGCTCCCTCTACACTGTCCCCATCAAACACGCGCAGGACAGGGACAGCACGGGGTTAGATACAGAGTAAAGCTCCCTCTACACTGCCCCAATTAAACACTCCCAGGAGAGGTACAGCACGGGGTTAGATACAGAGTAAAGCTCCCTCTACACTGTCCCCATCAAACACTCCCAACACTGGTACTGCACGGGGTTAGATACAGAGTAAAGCTCCCTCTACAATGTTCCCATCAAACACTCCCAGGACTGGTACAGCACGGGGTTAGATACAGTGTAAAGCTCCCTCTACACTGTCCCCATCAAGCACTCCCAGGACAGGTACAGCACGGGGTTAGATACAGAGTAAAGCTCCCTCTACACTGTCCCCATCAAACACTCCCAGGACAGGTACAGCACGGGGTTAGATACAGAGTAAAGCTCCCTCTACACTGCCCCAATTAAACACTCCCAGGAGAGGTACAGCACGGGGTTAGATACAGAGTAAAGCTCCCACTACACTGTCCCCATCGAACACTCCCAACACTGGTACAGCACGGGGTTAGATACAGAGTAAAGCTCCCTCTACAATGTCCCCATCAAACACTCCCAGGACTGGTACAGCACGGGGTTAGATACAGTGTAAAGCTCCCTCTACACTGTCCCCATCAAGCACTCCCAGGACAGGTACAGCACGGGGTTAGATACAGAGTAAAGCTCCCTCTACACTGTCCCCATCAAACACTCCCAGGACAGGTACAGCACGGGGTTAGATACAGAGCAAAGCTCTCTCTACACTGTCCCCATCAAACACTCCCAGGACAGGGACAGCACGAGGTTAGATACAGAGTAAAGCCCCCTCTACACTGTCCCCATCAAACACTCCCAGGACAGGTACAGCACGGGGTTAGGTACAGAGTAAAGCTCCCTCTACACTGTCCCCATCAAACTCTCCCAGGACAGGTACAGCACGGGGTTAGATACAGAGTAAAGCCCCCTCTACACTGTCCCCATCAAACATTCCCAGGACAGGTACAGCACGGGGTTAGATATAGAGTAAAGCTCCCTCTGCACTGTCCCCATCAAACACTCCCAGGACGCGTACAGCACGGGGTTAGATACAGAGTAAAGCTCCCTCTACACTGTCCCCATCAAACACTCCCAGGCCAGGTACAGCATGGGGCTAGATACAGAGTAAAGCTCCCTCTACACTGTCCCCATCAAACACTCCCAGGACAGTTACAGCACGGGGTTAGATACAGAGTAAAGCTCCCTCTACACTGTCCCCATCAAACACTCCCAGGACAGGTACAGCACGGGGTTAGATACAGAGTAATGCTCCCTCTACACTGTCCCCATCAAACACTCCCAGGACAGGTACAGCACGGGGTTAGATGCAGAGTAAAGCTCCCTCTACACTGTCCCCATCAAACACTCCCAGGACAGGTACAGCATGGGGTTAGATACAGAGTAAAGCTCCCTCTACACTGTCCCCATCAAACATTCCCAGGACAGGTACAGCACGGGGTTAGATACAGAGTAAAGCTCCCTCTACACTGTCCCCATCAAACACTCCCAGGACAGATACAGCACGGGGTTAGACACAGAGTAAAGCTCCCACTACCACTGTCCCCATCAAACACTCCCAGGGCAGGTACAGCACGGGGTTAGATACAGAGTAAAGCTCCCTCTACACTGTCCCCATCAAACACTCCCAGGACAGGTACAGCATGGGGTTAGATACAGAGTAAAGCTCCCTTTACACTGTCCCCATCAAACACTCCCAGGACAGGGACAGCACGGGGTTAGATACAGAGTAAAGCTCCCTCTACACTGTCCCCATCAAACACTCCCAGGACAGATACAGCACGGGGTTAGACACAGAGTAAAGCTCCCACTACCACTGTCCCCATCAAACACTCCCAGGGCAGGTACAGCACGGGGTTAGATACAGAGTAAAGCTCCCTCTACACTGTCCCCATCAAACACTCCCAGGATTGGTACAGCACGGGGTTAGATACAGAGTAAAGCTCCCTCTACACTGTCCACATCAAACACTCCCAGGACAGGTACAGCACGGGGTTAGATACAGAGTAAAGCTCCCTCTACACTGTCCCCATCAAACACTCCCAGGACAGGTACAGCACGGGGTGAGATACAGAATAAAGCTCCCCCTACACTGTCCCCATCAAACATTCCCAGGACAGGTACAGCACGGGGTTAGATACAGAGTAAAGCTCCCTCTACACTGTCCCCATCAAACACTCCCAGGACAGGTACAGCACGGGGTTAGATACAGAGTAAAGCTCCCTCTACACTGTCCCCATCAAACACTCCCAGGACAGGTACACACGGGGTTAGATACAGAGTAAAGCTCCCTCTTCACTGTCCCCATCAAACACTCCCAGGACAGATACAGCACGGGGTTAGATACAGAGTCAAGCTCCCTCTACACTGTCCCCATCAAACACTCCCAGGACAGGTACAGCACGGGGTTAGATACAGAGTAAAGCTCCCTCTACACTGTCCCCATCAGACATTCCCAGGACAGGTACAGCACGGGGTTAGATACAGGGTAAAGCTCCCTCCACACTGTCCCCATCAAACACTCCCAGGACAGGTACAGCACGTGGTTAGATACAGAGTAAAGCTCCCTCTACACTGCCCCAATCAAACACTCCCAGGAGAGGTACAGCACAGGGTTAGATACAGAGTAAAGCTCCCTCTACACTGCCCCCATCAAACACTCCCAGGACAGGTACAGCATGGGGTTAGATACAGAGTAAGGCTCCCTCTACACTGTCCCCATCAAACACTCCCAGGACAGGTACAGCACGGGGTTAGATACAGAGTAAAGCTCCCTCTACGCTGTCCCCATCAAACACTCCCAGGACAGGGACAGCATGGGGTTAGATACAGAGTAAAGCTCCCTCTACACTGTCCCCATCAAACACTCCTAGGACAGGGACAGCACGGTGCTAGATACAGAGTAAAGCTCCCTCTACACTGTCCCCATCAAACACTCCCAGGACAGGTACAGCACGGGGTTAGATACAGAGTAAAGCTCCCTCTACACTGCCCCAATTAAACACTCCCAGGAGAGGTACAGCACGGGGTTAGATACAGAGTAAAGCTCCCTCTACACTGTCCCCATCAAACACTCCCAACACTGGTACAGCACGGGGTTAGATACAGAGTAAAGCTCCCTCTACAATGTCCCCATCAAACACTCCCAGGACTGGTACAGCACGGGGTTAGATACAGTGTAAAGCTCCCTCTACACTGTCCCCATCAAGCACTCCCAGGACAGGTACAGCACGGGGTTAGATACAGAGTAAAGCTCCCTCTACACTGTCCCCATCAAACACTCCCAGGACAGGTACAGCACGGGGTTAGATACAGAGTAAAGCTCCCTCTACACTGTCCCCATCAAACACTCCCAGGACAGGTACAGCACGGGGTTAGATACAGAGCAAAGCTCTCTCTACACTGTCCCCATCAAACACTCCCAGGACAGGGACAGCACGAGGTTAGATACAGAGTAAAGCCCCCTCTACACTGTCCCCATCAAACACTCCCAGGACAGGTACAGCACGGGATTAGGTACAGAGTAAAGCTCCCTCTACACTGTCCCCATCAAACACTCCCAGGACAGGTACAGCACGGGGTTAGATACAGAGTAAAGCCCCCTCTACACTGTCCCCATCAAACATTCCCAGGACAGGTACAGCACGGGGTTAGATATAGAGTAAAGCTCCCTCTGCACTGTCCCCATCAAACACTCCCAGGACGCGTACAGCACGGGGTTAGATACAGAGTAAAGCTCCCTCTACACTGTCCCCATCAAACACTCCCAGGCCAGGTACAGCATGGGGCGAGATACAGAGTAAAGCTCCCTCTACACTGTCCCCATCAAACACTCCCAGGACAGTTACAGCACGGGGTTAGATACAGAGTAAAGCTCCCTCTACACTGTCCCCATCAAACACTCCCAGGACAGGTACAGCACGGGGTTAGATACAGAGTAATGCTCCCTCTACACTGTCCCCATCAAACACTCCCAGGACAGGTACAGCACGGGGTTAGATGCAGAGTAAAGCTCCCTCTACACTGTCCCCATCAAACACTCCCAGGACAGGTACAGCATGGGGTTAGATACAGAGTAAAGCTCCCTCTACACTGTCCCCATCAAACATTCCCAGGACAGGTACAGCACGGGGTTAGATACAGAGTAAAGCTCCCTTTACACTGTCCCCATCAAACACTCCCAGGACAGGGACAGCACGGGGTTAGATACAGAGTAAAGCTCCCTCTACACTGTCCCCATCAAACACTCCCAGGACAGATACAGCACGGGGTTAGACACAGAGTAAAGCTCCCACTACCACTGTCCCCATCAAACACTCCCAGGGCAGGTACAGCACGGGGTTAGATACAGAGTAAAGCTCCCTCTACACTGTCCCCATCAAACACTCCCAGGATAGGTACAGCACGGGGTTAGATACAGAGTAAAGCTCCCTCTACACTGTCCACATCAAACACTCCCAGGACAGGTACAGCACGGGGTTAGATACAGAGTAAAGCTCCCTCTACACTGTCCCCATCAAACACTCCCAGGACAGGTACAGCACGGGGTGAGATACAGAATAAAGCTCCCCCTACACTGTCCCCATCAAACATTCCCAGGACAGGTACAGCACGGGGTTAGATACAGAGTAAAGCTCCCTCTACACTGTCCCCATCAAACACTCCCAGGACAGGTACAGCACGGGGTTAGATACAGAGTAAAGCTCCCTCTACACTGTCCCCATCAAACACTCCCAGGACAGGTACACACGGGGTTAGATACAGAGTAAAGCTCCCTCTTCACTGTCCCCATCAAACACTCCCAGGACAGATACAGCACGGGGTTAGATACAGAGTCAAGCTCCCTCTACACTGTCCCCATCAAACACTCCCAGGACAGGTACAGCACGGGGTTAGATACAGAGTAAAGCTCCCTCTACACTGTCCCCATCAGACATTCCCAGGACAGGTACAGCACGGGGTTAGATACAGGGTAAAGCTCCCTCCACACTGTCCCCATCAAACACTCCCAGGACAGGTACAGCACGTGGTTAGATACAGAGTAAAGCTCCCTCTACACTGCTCCAATCAAACACTCCCAGGAGAGGTACAGCACAGGGTTAGATACAGAGTAAAGCTCCCTCTACACTGCCCCCATCAAACACTCCCAGGACAGGTACAGCATGGGGTTAGATACAGAGTAAGGCTCCCTCTATACTGTCCCCATCAAACACTCCCAGGACAGGTACAGCACGAGGTTAGATACAGAGTAAAGCTCCCTCTACACTGTCCCCATCAAACACTCCCAGGACAGGTACAGCACGGGGTTAGATACAGAGTAAAGCTCCCTCTACACTGTCCCCATCAAACACTCCCAGGACAGGTACAGCGCGGGGTTAGATACAGAGTAAAGCTCCCTCTACACTGTCCCCATCAAACACTCCCAGGACAGGTACAGCACGGGGTTAGATACAGAGTAAAGCTCCCTCTACACTGTCCCCATCAAACATTCCCAGGACAGGTACAGCACGGGGTTAGATACAGAGTAAAGCTCCCTCCACACTGTCCCCATCAAACACTCCCAGGACAGGTACAGCACGTGGTTAGATACAGAGTAAAGCTCCCTCTACACTGCCCCAATCAAACACTCCCAAGAGAGTTACAGCACAGGGTTAGATACAGAGTAAAGCTTCCTCTACACTGTCCCCATCAAACACTCCCAGGACAGGTACAGCATGGGGTTAGATACAGAGTAAGGCTCCCTCTACACTGTCCCCATCAAACACTCCCAGGACAGGTACAGCACGAGGTTAGATACAGAGTAAAGCTCCCTCTACACTGTCCCCATCAAACACGCGCAGGACAGGTACAGCACGAGGTTAGATACAGAGTAAGGCTCCCTCTACACTGTCCCAATCAAACACTCCCAGGACAGGTACAGCACGTGGTTAGATACAGAGTAAAGCTCCCTCTACACTGCCCCAATCAAACACTCCCAAGAGAGATACAGCACAGGGTTAGATACAGAGTAAAGCTTCCTCTACACTGTCCCCATCAAACACTCCCAGGACAGGTACAGCATGGGGTTAGATACAGAGTAAGGCTCCCTCTACACTGTCCCCATCAAACACTCCCAGGACAGGTACAGCACGAGGTTAGATACAGAGTAAAGCTCCCTCTACACTGTCCCCATCAAACACTCCCAGGACAGGGACAGCACGGGGTTAGATACAGAGTAAAGCTCCCTCTACACTGCCCCAATTAAACACTCCCAGGAGAGGTACAGCACGGGGTTAGATACAGAGTAAAGCTCCCTCTACACTGTCCCCATCAAACACTCCCAACACTGGTACAGCACGGGGTTAGATACAGAGTAAAGCTCCCTCCACAATGTCCCCATCAAACACTCCCAGGACTGGTACAGCACGGGGTTAGATACAGTGTAAAGCTCCCTCTACACTGTCCCCATCAAGCACTCCCAGGACAGGTACAGCACGGGGTTAGATACAGAGTAAAGCTCCCTCTACACTGTCCCCATCAAACACTCCCAGGACAGGTACAGCACGAGGTTAGATACAGAGTAAAGCTCCCTCTACACTGTCCCCATCAAACACGCGCAGGACAGGGACAGCACGGGGTTAGATACAGAGTAAAGCTCCCTCTACACTGCCCCAATTAAACACTCCCAGGAGAGGTACAGCACGGGGTTAGATACAGAGTAAAGCTCCCTCTACACTGTCCCCATCAAACACTCCCAACACTGGTACAGCACGGGGTTAGATACAGAGTAAAGCTCCCTCTACAATGTCCCCATCAAACACTCCCAGGACTGGTACAGCACGGGGTTAGATACAGTGTAAAGCTCCCTCTACACTGTCCCCATCAAGCACTCCCAGGACAGGTACAGCACGGGGTTAGATACAGAGTAAAGCTCCCTCTACACTGTCCCCATCAAACACTCCCAGGACAGGTACAGCACGGGGTTAGATACAGAGTAAAGCTCCCTCTACACTGTCCCCATCAAACACTCCCAGGACAGGTACAGCACGGGGTTAGATACAGAGCAAAGCTCTCTCTACACTGTCCCCATCAAACACTCCCAGGACAGGGACAGCACGAGGTTAGATACAGAGTAAAGCCCCCTCTACACTGTCCCCATCAAACACTCCCAGGACAGGTACAGCACGGGGTTAGGTACAGAGTAAAGCTCCCTCTACACTGTCCCCATCAAACACTCCCAGGACAGGTACAGCACGGGGTTAGATACAGAGTAAAGCCCGCTCTACACTGTCCCCATCAAACATTCCCAGGACAGGTACAGCACGGGGTTAGATATAGAGTAAAGCTCCCTCTGCACTGTCCCCATCAAACACTCCCAGGACGCGTACAGCACGGGGTTAGATACAGAGTAAAGCTCCCTCTACACTGTCCCCATCAAACACTCCCAGGCCAGGTACAGCATGGGGCTAGATACAGAGTAAAGCTCCCTCTACACTGTCCCCATCAAACACTCCCAGGACAGTTACAGCACGGGGTTAGATACAGAGTAAAGCTCCCTCTACACTGTCCCCATCAAACACTCCCAGGACAGGTACAGCACGAGGTTAGATACAGAGTAAAGCTCCCTCTACACTGTCCCCATCAAACACGCGCAGGACAGGGACAGCACGGGGTTAGATACAGAGTAAAGCTCCCTCTACACTGCCCCAATTAAACACTCCCAGGAGAGGTACAGCACGGGGTTAGATACAGAGTAAAGCTCCCTCTACACTGTCCCCATCAAACACTCCCAACACTGGTACAGCACGGGGTTAGATACAGAGTAAAGCTCCCTCTACAATGTCCCCATCAAACACTCCCAGGACTGGTACAGCACGGGGTTAGATACAGTGTAAAGCTCCCTCTACACTGTCCCCATCAAGCACTCCCAGGACAGGTACAGCACGGGGTTAGATACAGAGTAAAGCTCCCTCTACAGTGTCCCCATCAAACACTCCCAGGACAGGTACAGCATGGGGTTAGATACAGAGTAAAGCTCCCTCTACACTGCCCCAATTAAACACTCCCAGGAGAGGTACAGCACGGGGTTAGATACAGAGTAAAGCTCCCACTACACTGTCCCCATCGAACACTCCCAACACTGGTACAGCACGGGGTTAGATACAGAGTAAAGCTCCCTCTACAATGTCCCCATCAAACACTCCCAGGACTGGTACAGCACGGGGTTAGATACAGTGTAAAGCTCCCTCTACACTGTCCCCATCAAGCACTCCCAGGACAGGTACAGCACGGGGTTAGATACAGAGTAAAGCTCCCTCTACACTGTCCCCATCAAACACTCCCAGGACAGGTACAGCACGGGGTTAGATACAGAGTAAAGCTCCCTCTACACTGTCCCCATCAAACACTCCCAGGACAGGTACAGCACGGGGTTAGATACAGAGCAAAGCTCTCTCTACACTGTCCCCATCAAACACTCCCAGGACAGGGACAGCACGAGGTTAGATACAGAGTAAAGCCCCCTCTACACTGTCCCCATCAAACACTCCCAGGACAGGTACAGCACGGGGTTAGGTACAGAGTAAAGCTCCCTCTACACTGTCCCCATCAAATACTCCCAGGACAGGTACAGCACGGGGTTAGATACAGAGTAAAGCCCCCTCTACACTGTCCCCATCAAACATTCCCAGGACAGGTACAGCACGGGGTTAGATATAGAGTAAAGCTCCCTCTGCACTGTCCCCATCAAACACTCCCAGGACGCGTACAGCACGGGGTTAGATACAGAGTAAAGCTCCCTCTACACTGTCCCCATCAAACACTCCCAGGCCAGGTACAGCATGGGGCTAGATACAGAGTAAAGCTCCCTCTACACTGTCCCCATCAAACACTCCCAGGACAGTTACAGCACGGGGTTAGATACAGAGTAAAGCTCCCTCTACACTGTCCCCATCAAACACTCCCAGGACAGGTACAGCACGGGGTTAGATACAGAGTAATGCTCCCTCTACACTGTCCCCATCAAACACTCCCAGGACAGGTACAGCACGGGGTTAGATGCAGAGTAAAGCTCCCTCTACACTGTCCCCATCAAACACTCCCAGGACAGGTACAGCATGGGGTTAGATACAGAGTAAAGCTCCCTCTACACTGTCCCCATCAAACATTCCCAGGACAGGTACAGCACGGGGTTAGATACAGAGTAAAGCTCCCTTTACACTGTCCCCATCAAACACTCCCAGGACAGGGACAGCACGGGGTTAGATACAGAGTAAAGCTCCCTCTACACTGTCCCCATCAAACACTCCCAGGACAGATACAGCACGGGGTTAGACACAGAGTAAAGCTCCCACTACCACTGTCCCCATCAAACACTCCCAGGGCAGGTACAGCACGGGGTTAGATACAGAGTAAAGCTCCCTCTACACTGTCCCCATCAAACACTCCCAGGATAGGTACAGCACGGGGTTAGATACAGAGTAAAGCTCCCTCTACACTGTCCACATCAAACACTCCCAGGACAGGTACAGCACGGGGTTAGATACAGAGTAAAGCTCCCTCTACACTGTCCCCATCAAACACTCCCAGGACAGGTACAGCACGGGGTGAGATACAGAATAAAGCTCCCCCTACACTGTCCCCATCAAACATTCCCAGGACAGGTACAGCACGGGGTTAGATACAGAGTAAAGCTCCCTCTACACTGTCCCCATCAAACACTCCCAGGACAGGTACAGCACGGGGTTAGATACAGAGTAAAGCTCCCTCTACACTGTCCCCATCAAACACTCCCAGGACAGGTACACACGGGGTTAGATACAGAGTAAAGCTCCCTCTTCACTGTCCCCATCAAACACTCCCAGGACAGATACAGCACGGGGTTAGATACAGAGTCAAGCTCCCTCTACACTGTGCCCATCAAACACTCCCAGGACAGGTACAGCACGGGGTTAGATACAGAGTAAAGCTCCCTCTACACTGTCCCCATCAGACATTCCCAGGACAGGTACAGCACGGGGTTAGATACAGGGTAAAGCTCCCTCCACACTGTCCCCATCAAACACTCCCAGGACAGGTACAGCACGTGGTTAGATACAGAGTAAAGCTCCCTCTACACTGCCCCAATCAAACACTCCCAGGAGAGGTACAGCACAGGGTTAGATACAGAGTAAAGCTCCCTCTACACTGCCCCCATCAAACACTCCCAGGACAGGTACAGCATGGGGTTAGATACAGAGTAAGGCTCCCTCTATACTGTCCCCATCAAACACTCCCAGGACAGGTACAGCACGAGGTTAGATACAGAGTAAAGCTCCCTCTACACTGTCCCCATCAAACACTCCCAGGACAGGTACAGCACGGGGTTAGATACAGAGTAAAACTCCCTCTACACTGTCCCCATCAAACACTCCCAGGACAGGTACAGCACGGGGTTAGATACAGAGTAAAGCTCCCTCTACGCTGTCCCCATCAAACACTCCCAGGACAGGGACAGCATGGGGTTAGATACAGAGTAAAGCTCCCTCTACACTGTCCCCATCAAACACTCCTAGGACAGGGACAGCACGGTGCTAGATACAGAGTAAAGCTCCCTCTACACTGTCCCCATCAAACAGTCCCAGGACAGGTACAGCACGGGGTTAGATACAGAGTAAAGCTCCCTCTACACTGCCACAATTAAACACTCCCAGGAGAGGTACAGCACGGGGTTAGATACAGAGTAAAGCTCCCTCTACACTGTCCCCATCAAACACTCCCAACACTGGTACAGCACGGGGTTAGATACAGAGTAAAGCTCCCTCTACAATGTCCCCATCAAACACTCCCAGGACTGGTACAGCACGGGGTTAGATACAGTGTAAAGCTCCCTCTACACTGTCCCCATCAAGCACTCCCAGGACAGGTACAGCACGGGGTTAGATACAGAGTAAAGCTCCCTCTACACTGTCCCCATCAAACACTCCCAGGACAGGTACAGCACGGGGTTAGATACAGAGTAAAGCTCCCTCTACACTGCCCCAATTAAACACTCCCAGGAGAGGTACAGCACGGGGTTAGATACAGAGTAAAGCTCCCACTACACTGTCCCCATCGAACACTCCCAACACTGGTACAGCACGGGGTTAGATACAGAGTAAAGCTCCCTCTACAATGTCCCCATCAAACACTCCCAGGACTGGTACAGCACGGGGTTAGATACAGTGTAAAGCTCCCTCTACACTGTCCCCATCAAGCACTCCCAGGACAGGTACAGCACGGGGTTAGATACAGAGTAAAGCTCCCTCTACACTGTCCCCATCAAACACTCCCAGGACAGGTACAGCACGGGGTTAGATACAGAGTAAAGCTCCCTCTACACTGTCCCCATCAAACACTCCCAGGACAGGTACAGCACGGGGTTAGATACAGAGCAAAGCTCTCTCTACACTGTCCCCATCAAACACTCCCAGGACAGGGACAGCACGAGGTTAGATACAGAGTAAAGCCCCCTCTACACTGTCCCCATCAAACACTCCCAGGACAGGTACAGCACGGGGTTAGGTACAGAGTAAAGCTCCCTCTACACTGTCCCCATCAAACACTCCCAGGACAGGTACAGCACGGGGTTAGATACAGAGTAAAGCCCCCTCTACACTGTCCCCATCAAACATTCCCAGGACAGGTACAGCACGGGGTTAGATATAGAGTAAAGCTCCCTCTGCACTGTCCCCATCAAACACTCCCAGGACGCGTACAGCACGGGGTTAGATACAGAGTAAAGCTCCCTCTACACTGTCCCCATCAAACACTCCCAGGCCAGGTACAGCATGGGGCTAGATACAGAGTAAAGCTCCCTCTACACTGTCCCCATCAAACACTCCCAGGACAGTTACAGCACGGGGTTAGATACAGAGTAAAGCTCCCTCTACACTGTCCCCATCAAACACTCCCAGGACAGGTACAGCACGGGGTTAGATACAGAGTAATGCTCCCTCTACACTGTCCCCATCAAACACTCCCAGGACAGGTACAGCACGGGGTTAGATGCAGAGTAAAGCTCCCTCTACACTGTCCCCATCAAACACTCCCAGGACAGGTAGAGCATGGGGTTAGATACAGAGTAAAGCTCCCTCTACACTGTCCCCATCAAACATTCCCAGGACAGGTACAGCACGGGGTTAGATACAGAGTAAAGCTCCCTTTACACTGTCCCCATCAAACACTCCCAGGACAGGGACAGCACGGGGTTAGATACAGAGTAAAGCTCCCTCTACACTGTCCCCATCAAACACTCCCAGGACAGATACAGCACGGGGTTAGACACAGAGTAAAGCTCCCACTACCACTGTCCCCATCAAACACTCCCAGGGCAGGTACAGCACGGGGTTAGATACAGAGTAAAGCTCCCTCTACACTGTCCCCATCAAACACTCCCAGGATAGGTACAGCACGGGGTTAGATACAGAGTAAAGCTCCCTCTACACTGTCCACATCAAACACTCCCAGGACAGGTACAGCACGGGGTTAGATACAGAGTAAAGCTCCCTCTACACTGTCCCCATCAAACACTCCCAGGACAGGTACAGCACGGGGTGAGATACAGAATAAAGCTCCCCCTACACTGTCCCCATCAAACATTCCCAGGACAGGTACAGCACGGGGTTAGATACAGAGTAAAGCTCCCTCTACACTGTCCCCATCAAACACTCCCAGGACAGGTACAGCACGGGGTTAGATACAGAGTAAAGCTCCCTCTACACTGTCCCCATCAAACACTCCCAGGACAGGTACACACGGGGTTAGATACAGAGTAAAGCTCCCTCTTCACTGTCCCCATCAAACACTCCCAGGACAGATACAGCACGGGGTTAGATACAGAGTCAAGCTCCCTCTACACTGTCCCCATCAAACACTCCCAGGACAGGTACAGCACGGGGTTAGATACAGAGTAAAGCTCCCTCTACACTGTCCCCATCAGACATTCCCAGGACAGGTACAGCACGGGGTTAGATACAGGGTAAAGCTCCCTCCACACTGTCCCCATCAAACACTCCCAGGACAGGTACAGCACGTGGTTAGATACAGAGTAAAGCTCCCTCTACACTGCCCCAATCAAACACTCCCAGGAGAGGTACAGCACAGGGTTAGATACAGAGTAAAGCTCCCTCTACACTGCCCCCATCAAAAACTCCCAGGACAGGTACAGCATGGGGTTAGATACAGAGTAAGGCTCCCTCTATACTGTCCCCATCAAACACTCCCAGGACAGGTACAGCACGAGGTTAGATACAGAGTAAAGCTCCCTCTACACTGTCCCCATCAAACACTCCCAGGACAGGTACAGCACGGGGTTAGATACAGAGTAAAGCTCCCTCTACACTGTCCCCATCAAACACTCCCAGGACAGGTACAGCGCGGGGTTAGATACAGAGTAAAGCTCCCTCTACACTGTCCCCATCAAACACTCCCAGGACAGGTACAGCACGGGGTTAGATACAGAGTAAAGCTCCCTCTACACTGTCCCCATCAAACATTCCCAGGACAGGTACAGCACGGGGTTAGATACAGAGTAAAGCTCCCTCCACACTGTCCCCATCAAACAGTCCCAGGACAGGTACAGCACGGGGTGAGATACAGAATAAAGCTCCCCCTACACTGTCCCCATCAAACATTCCCAGGACAGGTACAGCACGGGGTTAGATACAGAGTAAAGCTCCCTCTACACTGTCCCCATCAAACCCTCCCAGGACAGGTACAGCACGGGGTTAGATACAGAGTAAAGCTCCCTCTACACTGTCCCCATCAAACCCTCCCAGGACAGGTACACAAGGGGTTAGATACAGAGTAAAGCTCCCTCTTCACTGTCCCCATCAAACACTCCCAGGACAGATACAGCACGGGGTTAGATACAGAGTCAAGCTCCCTCTACACTGTCCCCATCAAACACTCCCAGGACAGGTACAGCACGGGGTTAGATACAGAGTAAAGCTCCCTCTACACTGTCCCCATCAGACATTCCCAGGACAGGTACAGCACGGGGTTAGATACAGGGTAAAGCTCCCTCCACACTGTCCCCATCAAACACTCCCAGGACAGGTACAGCACGTGGTTAGATACAGAGTAAAGCTCCCTCTACACTGCCCCAATCAAACACTCCCAGGAGAGGTACAGCACAGGGTTAGATACAGAGTAAAGCTCCCTCTACACTGCCCCCATCAAACACTCCCAGGACAGGTACAGCATGGGGTTAGATACAGAGTAAGGCTCCCTCTATACTGTCCCCATCAAACACTCCCAGGACAGGTACAGCACGAGGTTAGATACAGAGTAAAGCTCCCTCTACACTGTCCCCATCAAACACTCCCAGGACAGGTACAGCACGGGGTTAGATACAGAGTAAAGCTCCCTCTACACTGTCCCCATCAAACACTCCCAGGACAGGTACAGCGCGGGGTTAGATACAGAGTAAAGCTCCCTCTACACTGTCCCCATCAAACACTCCCAGGACAGGTACAGCACGGGGTTAGATACAGAGTAAAGCTCCCTCTACACTGTCCCCATCAAACATTCCCAGGACAGGTACAGCACGGGGTTAGATACAGAGTAAAGCTCCCTCCACACTGTCCCCATCAAACACTCCCAGGACAGGTACAGCACGTGGTTAGATACAGAGTAAAGCTCCCTCTACACTGCCCCAATCAAACACTCCCAGGACAGGTACAGCACAGGGTTAGATACAGAGTAAAGCTTCCTCTACACTGTCCCCATCAAACACTCCCAGGACAGGTACAGCATGGGGTTAGATACAGAGTAAGGCTCCCTCTACACTGTCCCCATCAAACACTCCCAGGACAGGTACAGCACGAGGTTAGATACAGAGTAAAGCTCCCTCTACACTGTCCCCATCAAACACTCCCAACACTGGTACAGCACGGGGTTAGATACAGAGTAAAGCTCCCTCTACAATGTCCCCATCAAACACTCCCAGGACTGGTACAGCACGGGGTTAGATACAGTGTAAAGCTCCCTCTACACTGTCCCCATCAAGCACTCCCAGGACAGGTACAGCACGGGGTTAGATACAGAGTAAAGCTCCCTCTACACTGTCCCCATCAAACACTCCCAGGACAGGTACAGCACGGGGTTAGATACAGAGTAAAGCTCCCTCTACACTGTCCCCATCAAACACTCCCAGGACAGGTACAGCACGGGGTTAGATACAGAGCAAAGCTCTCTCTACACTGTCCCCATCAAACACTCCCAGGACAGGGACAGCACGAGGTTAGATACAGAGTAAAGCCCCCTCTACACTGTCCCCATCAAACACTCCCAGGACAGGTACAGCACGGGGTTAGGTACAGAGTAAAGCTCCCTCTACACTGTCCCCATCAAACACTCCCAGGACAGGTACAGCACGGGGTTAGATACAGAGTAAAGCCCGCTCTACACTGTCCCCATCAAACATTCCCAGGACAGGTACAGCACGGGGTTAGATATAGAGTAAAGCTCCCTCTGCACTGTCCCCATCAAACACTCCCAGGACGCGTACAGCACGGGGTTAGATACAGAGTAAAGCTCCCTCTACACTGTCCCCATCAAACACTCCCAGGCCAGGTACAGCATGGGGCTAGATACAGAGTAAAGCTCCCTCTACACTGTCCCCATCAAACACTCCCAGGACAGTTACAGCACGGGGTTAGATACAGAGTAAAGCTCCCTCTACACTGTCCCCATCAAACACTCCCAGGACAGGTACAGCACGAGGTTAGATACAGAGTAAAGCTCCCTCTACACTGTCCCCATCAAACACGCGCAGGACAGGGACAGCACGGGGTTAGATACAGAGTAAAGCTCCCTCTACACTGCCCCAATTAAACACTCCCAGGAGAGGTACAGCACGGGGTTAGATACAGAGTAAAGCTCCCTCTACACTGTCCCCATCAAACACTCCCAACACTGGTACAGCACGGGGTTAGATACAGAGTAAAGCTCCCTCTACAATGTCCCCATCAAACACTCCCAGGACTGGTACAGCACGGGGTTAGATACAGTGTAAAGCTCCCTCTACACTGTCCCCATCAAGCACTCCCAGGACAGGTACAGCACGGGGTTAGATACAGAGTAAAGCTCCCTCTACACTGTCCCCATCAAACACTCCCAGGACAGGTACAGCATGGGGTTAGATACAGAGTAAAGCTCCCTCTACACTGCCCCAATTAAACACTCCCAGGAGAGGTACAGCACGGGGTTAGATACAGAGTAAAGCTCCCACTACACTGTCCCCATCGAACACTCCCAACACTGGTACAGCACGGGGTTAGATACAGAGTAAAGCTCCCTCTACAATGTCCCCATCAAACACTCCCAGGACTGGTACAGCACGGGGTTAGATACAGTGTAAAGCTCCCTCTACACTGTCCCCATCAAGCACTCCCAGGACAGGTACAGCACGGGGTTAGATACAGAGTAAAGCTCCCTCTACACTGTCCCCATCAAACACTCCCAGGACAGGTACAGCACGGGGTTAGATACAGAGTAAAGCTCCCTCTACACTGTCCCCATCAAACACTCCCAGGACAGGTACAGCACGGGGTTAGATACAGAGCAAAGCTCTCTCTACACTGTCCCCATCAAACACTCCCAGGACAGGGACAGCACGAGGTTAGATACAGAGTAAAGCCCCCTCTACACTGTCCCCATCAAACACTCCCAGGACAGGTACAGCACGGGGTTAGGTACAGAGTAAAGCTCCCTCTACACTGTCCCCATCAAATACTCCCAGGACAGGTACAGCACGGGGTTAGATACAGAGTAAAGCCCCCTCTACACTGTCCCCATCAAACATTCCCAGGACAGGTACAGCACGGGGTTAGATATAGAGTAAAGCTCCCTCTGCACTGTCCCCATCAAACACTCCCAGGACGCGTACAGCACGGGGTTAGATACAGAGTAAAGCTCCCTCTACACTGTCCCCATCAAACACTCCCAGGCCAGGTACAGCATGGGGCTAGATACAGAGTAAAGCTCCCTCTACACTGTCCCCATCAAACACTCCCAGGACAGTTACAGCACGGGGTTAGATACAGAGTAAAGCTCCCTCTACACTGTCCCCATCAAACACTCCCAGGACAGGTACAGCACGGGGTTAGATACAGAGTAATGCTCCCTCTACACTGTCCCCATCAAACACTCCCAGGACAGGTACAGCACGGGGTTAGATGCAGAGTAAAGCTCCCTCTACACTGTCCCCATCAAACACTCCCAGGACAGGTACAGCATGGGGTTAGATACAGAGTAAAGCTCCCTCTACACTGTCCCCATCAAACATTCCCAGGACAGGTACAGCACGGGGTTAGATACAGAGTAAAGCTCCCTTTACACTGTCCCCATCAAACACTCCCAGGACAGGGACAGCACGGGGTTAGATACAGAGTAAAGCTCCCTCTACACTGTCCCCATCAAACACTCCCAGGACAGATACAGCACGGGGTTAGACACAGAGTAAAGCTCCCACTACCACTGTCCCCATCAAACACTCCCAGGGCAGGTACAGCACGGGGTTACATACAGAGTAAAGCTCCCTCTACACTGTCCCCATCAAACACTCCCAGGATAGGTACAGCACGGGGTTAGATACAGAGTAAAGCTCCCTCTACACTGTCCACATCAAACACTCCCAGGACAGGTACAGCACGGGGTTAGATACAGAGTAAAGCTCCCTCTACACTGTCCCCATCAAACACTCCCAGGACAGGTACAGCACGGGGTGAGATACAGAATAAAGCTCCCCCTACACTGTCCCCATCAAACATTCCCAGGACAGGTACAGCACGGGGTTAGATACAGAGTAAAGCTCCCTCTACACTGTCCCCATCAAACACTCCCAGGACAGGTACAGCACGGGGTTAGATACAGAGTAAAGCTCCCTCTACACTGTCCCCATCAAACACTCCCAGGACAGGTACACACGGGGTTAGATACAGAGTAAAGCTCCCTCTTCACTGTCCCCATCAAACACTCCCAGGACAGATACAGCACGGGGTTAGATACAGAGTCAAGCTCCCTCTACACTGTGCCCATCAAACACTCCCAGGACAGGTACAGCACGGGGTTAGATACAGAGTAAAGCTCCCTCTACACTGTCCCCATCAGACATTCCCAGGACAGGTACAGCACGGGGTTAGATACAGGGTAAAGCTCCCTCCACACTGTCCCCATCAAACACTCCCAGGACAGTTACAGCACGGGGTTAGATACAGAGTAAAGCTCCCTCTACACTGTCCCCATCAAACACTCCCAGGACAGGTACAGCACGAGGTTAGATACAGAGTAAAGCTCCCTCTACACTGTCCCCATCAAACACGCGCAGGACAGGGACAGCACGGGGTTAGATACAGAGTAAAGCTCCCTCTACACTGCCCCAATTAAACACTCCCAGGAGAGGTACAGCACGGGGTTAGATACAGAGTAAAGCTCCCTCTACACTGTCCCCATCAAACACTCCCAACACTGGTACAGCACGGGGTTAGATACAGAGTAAAGCTCCCTCTACAATGTCCCCATCAAACACTCCCAGGACTGGTACAGCACGGGGTTAGATACAGTGTAAAGCTCCCTCTACACTGTCCCCATCAAGCACTCCCAGGACAGGTACAGCACGGGGTTAGATACAGAGTAAAGCTCCCTCTACACTGTCCCCATCAAACACTCCCAGGACAGGTACAGCATGGGGTTAGATACAGAGTAAAGCTCCCTCTACACTGCCCCAATTAAACACTCCCAGGAGAGGTACAGCACGGGGTTAGATACAGAGTAAAGCTCCCACTACACTGTCCCCATCGAACACTCCCAACACTGGTACAGCACGGGGTTAGATACAGAGTAAAGCTCCCTCTACAATGTCCCCATCAAACACTCCCAGGACTGGTACAGCACGGGGTTAGATACAGTGTAAAGCTCCCTCTACACTGTCCCCATCAAGCACTCCCAGGACAGGTACAGCACGGGGTTAGATACAGAGTAAAGCTCCCTCTACACTGTCCCCATCAAACACTCCCAGGACAGGTACAGCACGGGGTTAGATACAGAGTAAAGCTCCCTCTACACTGTCCCCATCAAACACTCCCAGGACAGGTACAGCACGGGGTTAGATACAGAGCAAAGCTCTCTCTACACTGTCCCCATCAAACACTCCCAGGACAGGGACAGCACGAGGTTAGATACAGAGTAAAGCCCCCTCTACACTGTCCCCATCAAACACTCCCAGGACAGGTACAGCACGGGGTTAGGTACAGAGTAAAGCTCCCTCTACACTGTCCCCATCAAATACTCCCAGGACAGGTACAGCACGGGGTTAGATACAGAGTAAAGCCCCCTCTACACTGTCCCCATCAAACATTCCCAGGACAGGTACAGCACGGGGTTAGATATAGAGTAAAGCTCCCTCTGCACTGTCCCCATCAAACACTCCCAGGACGCGTACAGCACGGGGTTAGATACAGAGTAAAGCTCCCTCTACACTGTCCCCATCAAACACTCCCAGGCCAGGTACAGCATGGGGCTAGATACAGAGTAAAGCTCCCTCTACACTGTCCCCATCAAACACTCCCAGGACAGTTACAGCACGGGGTTAGATACAGAGTAAAGCTCCCTCTACACTGTCCCCATCAAACACTCCCAGGACAGGTACAGCACGGGGTTAGATACAGAGTAATGCTCCCTCTACACTGTCCCCATCAAACACTCCCAGGACAGGTACAGCACGGGGTTAGATGCAGAGTAAAGCTCCCTCTACACTGTCCCCATCAAACACTCCCAGGACAGGTACAGCATGGGGTTAGATACAGAGTAAAGCTCCCTCTACACTGTCCCCATCAAACATTCCCAGGACAGGTACAGCACGGGGTTAGATACAGAGTAAAGCTCCCTTTACACTGTCCCCATCAAACACTCCCAGGACAGGGACAGCACGGGGTTAGATACAGAGTAAAGCTCCCTCTACACTGTCCCCATCAAACACTCCCAGGACAGATACAGCACGGGGTTAGACACAGAGTAAAGCTCCCACTACCACTGTCCCCATCAAACACTCCCAGGGCAGGTACAGCACGGGGTTAGATACAGAGTAAAGCTCCCTCTACACTGTCCCCATCAAACACTCCCAGGATAGGTACAGCACGGGGTTAGATACAGAGTAAAGCTCCCTCTACACTGTCCACATCAAACACTCCCAGGACAGGTACAGCACGGGGTTAGATACAGAGTAAAGCTCCCTCTACACTGTCCCCATCAAACACTCCCAGGACAGGTACAGCACGGGGTGAGATACAGAATAAAGCTCCCCCTACACTGTCCCCATCAAACATTCCCAGGACAGGTACAGCACGGGGTTAGATACAGAGTAAAGCTCCCTCTACACTGTCCCCATCAAACACTCCCAGGACAGGTACAGCACGGGGTTAGATACAGAGTAAAGCTCCCTCTACACTGTCCCCATCAAACACTCCCAGGACAGGTACACACGGGGTTAGATACAGAGTAAAGCTCCCTCTTCACTGTCCCCATCAAACACTCCCAGGACAGATACAGCACGGGGTTAGATACAGAGTCAAGCTCCCTCTACACTGTGCCCATCAAACACTCCCAGGACAGGTACAGCACGGGGTTAGATACAGAGTAAAGCTCCCTCTACACTGTCCCCATCAGACATTCCCAGGACAGGTACAGCACGGGGTTAGATACAGGGTAAAGCTCCCTCCACACTGTCCCCATCAAACACTCCCAGGACAGGTACAGCACGTGGTTAGATACAGAGTAAAGCTCCCTCTACACTGCCCCAATCAAACACTCCCAGGAGAGGTACAGCACAGGGTTAGATACAGAGTAAAGCTCCCTCTACACTGCCCCCATCAAACACTCCCAGGACAGGTACAGCATGGGGTTAGATACAGAGTAAGGCTCCCTCTATACTGTCCCCATCAAACACTCCCAGGACAGGTACAGCACGAGGTTAGATACAGAGTAAAGCTCCCTCTACACTGTCCCCATCAAACACTCCCAGGACAGGTACAGCACGGGGTTAGATACAGAGTAAAACTCCCTCTACACTGTCCCCATCAAACACTCCCAGGACAGGTACAGCACGGGGTTAGATACAGAGTAAAGCTCCCTCTACGCTGTCCCCATCAAACACTCCCAGGACAGGGACAGCATGGGGTTAGATACAGAGTAAAGCTCCCTCTACACTGTCCCCATCAAACACTCCTAGGACAGGGACAGCACGGTGCTAGATACAGAGTAAAGCTCCCTCTACACTGTCCCCATCAAACAGTCCCAGGACAGGTACAGCACGGGGTTAGATACAGAGTAAAGCTCCCTCTACACTGCCACAATTAAACACTCCCAGGAGAGGTACAGCACGGGGTTAGATACAGAGTAAAGCTCCCTCTACACTGTCCCCATCAAACACTCCCAACACTGGTACAGCACGGGGTTAGATACAGAGTAAAGCTCCCTCTACAATGTCCCCATCAAACACTCCCAGGACTGGTACAGCACGGGGTTAGATACAGTGTAAAGCTCCCTCTACACTGTCCCCATCAAGCACTCCCAGGACAGGTACAGCACGGGGTTAGATACAGAGTAAAGCTCCCTCTACACTGTCCCCATCAAACACTCCCAGGACAGGTACAGCACGGGGTTAGATACAGAGTAAAGCTCCCTCTACACTGCCCCAATTAAACACTCCCAGGAGAGGTACAGCACGGGGTTAGATACAGAGTAAAGCTCCCACTACACTGTCCCCATCGAACACTCCCAACACTGGTACAGCACGGGGTTAGATACAGAGTAAAGCTCCCTCTACAATGTCCCCATCAAACACTCCCAGGACTGGTACAGCACGGGGTTAGATACAGTGTAAAGCTCCCTCTACACTGTCCCCATCAAGCACTCCCAGGACAGGTACAGCACGGGGTTAGATACAGAGTAAAGCTCCCTCTACACTGTCCCCATCAAACACTCCCAGGACAGGTACAGCACGGGGTTAGATACAGAGTAAAGCTCCCTCTACACTGTCCCCATCAAACACTCCCAGGACAGGTACAGCACGGGGTTAGATACAGAGCAAAGCTCTCTCTACACTGTCCCCATCAAACACTCCCAGGACAGGGACAGCACGAGGTTAGATACAGAGTAAAGCCCCCTCTACACTGTCCCCATCAAACACTCCCAGGACAGGTACAGCACGGGGTTAGGTACAGAGTAAAGCTCCCTCTACACTGTCCCCATCAAACACTCCCAGGACAGGTACAGCACGGGGTTAGATACAGAGTAAAGCCCCCTCTACACTGTCCCCATCAAACATTCCCAGGACAGGTACAGCACGGGGTTAGATATAGAGTAAAGCTCCCTCTGCACTGTCCCCATCAAACACTCCCAGGACGCGTACAGCACGGGGTTAGATACAGAGTAAAGCTCCCTCTACACTGTCCCCATCAAACACTCCCAGGCCAGGTACAGCATGGGGCTAGATACAGAGTAAAGCTCCCTCTACACTGTCCCCATCAAACACTCCCAGGACAGTTACAGCACGGGGTTAGATACAGAGTAAAGCTCCCTCTACACTGTCCCCATCAAACACTCCCAGGACAGGTACAGCACGGGGTTAGATACAGAGTAATGCTCCCTCTACACTGTCCCCATCAAACACTCCCAGGACAGGTACAGCACGGGGTTAGATGCAGAGTAAAGCTCCCTCTACACTGTCCCCATCAAACACTCCCAGGACAGGTAGAGCATGGGGTTAGATACAGAGTAAAGCTCCCTCTACACTGTCCCCATCAAACATTCCCAGGACAGGTACAGCACGGGGTTAGATACAGAGTAAAGCTCCCTTTACACTGTCCCCATCAAACACTCCCAGGACAGGGACAGCACGGGGTTAGATACAGAGTAAAGCTCCCTCTACACTGTCCCCATCAAACACTCCCAGGACAGATACAGCACGGGGTTAGACACAGAGTAAAGCTCCCACTACCACTGTCCCCATCAAACACTCCCAGGGCAGGTACAGCACGGGGTTAGATACAGAGTAAAGCTCCCTCTACACTGTCCCCATCAAACACTCCCAGGATAGGTACAGCACGGGGTTAGATACAGAGTAAAGCTCCCTCTACACTGTCCACATCAAACACTCCCAGGACAGGTACAGCACGGGGTTAGATACAGAGTAAAGCTCCCTCTACACTGTCCCCATCAAACACTCCCAGGACAGGTACAGCACGGGGTGAGATACAGAATAAAGCTCCCCCTACACTGTCCCCATCAAACATTCCCAGGACAGGTACAGCACGGGGTTAGATACAGAGTAAAGCTCCCTCTACACTGTCCCCATCAAACACTCCCAGGACAGGTACAGCACGGGGTTAGATACAGAGTAAAGCTCCCTCTACACTGTCCCCATCAAACACTCCCAGGACAGGTACACACGGGGTTAGATACAGAGTAAAGCTCCCTCTTCACTGTCCCCATCAAACACTCCCAGGACAGATACAGCACGGGGTTAGATACAGAGTCAAGCTCCCTCTACACTGTCCCCATCAAACACTCCCAGGACAGGTACAGCACGGGGTTAGATACAGAGTAAAGCTCCCTCTACACTGTCCCCATCAGACATTCCCAGGACAGGTACAGCACGGGGTTAGATACAGGGTAAAGCTCCCTCCACACTGTCCCCATCAAACACTCCCAGGACAGGTACAGCACGTGGTTAGATACAGAGTAAAGCTCCCTCTACACTGCCCCAATCAAACACTCCCAGGAGAGGTACAGCACAGGGTTAGATACAGAGTAAAGCTCCCTCTACACTGCCCCCATCAAAAACTCCCAGGACAGGTACAGCATGGGGTTAGATACAGAGTAAGGCTCCCTCTATACTGTCCCCATCAAACACTCCCAGGACAGGTACAGCACGAGGTTAGATACAGAGTAAAGCTCCCTCTACACTGTCCCCATCAAACACTCCCAGGACAGGTACAGCACGGGGTTAGATACAGAGTAAAGCTCCCTCTACACTGTCCCCATCAAACACTCCCAGGACAGGTACAGCGCGGGGTTAGATACAGAGTAAAGCTCCCTCTACACTGTCCCCATCAAACACTCCCAGGACAGGTACAGCACGGGGTTAGATACAGAGTAAAGCTCCCTCTACACTGTCCCCATCAAACATTCCCAGGACAGGTACAGCACGGGGTTAGATACAGAGTAAAGCTCCCTCCACACTGTCCCCATCAAACAGTCCCAGGACAGGTACAGCACGGGGTGAGATACAGAATAAAGCTCCCCCTACACTGTCCCCATCAAACATTCCCAGGACAGGTACAGCACGGGGTTAGATACAGAGTAAAGCTCCCTCTACACTGTCCCCATCAAACCCTCCCAGGACAGGTACAGCACGGGGTTAGATACAGAGTAAAGCTCCCTCTACACTGTCCCCATCAAACCCTCCCAGGACAGGTACACAAGGGGTTAGATACAGAGTAAAGCTCCCTCTTCACTGTCCCCATCAAACACTCCCAGGACAGATACAGCACGGGGTTAGATACAGAGTCAAGCTCCCTCTACACTGTCCCCATCAAACACTCCCAGGACAGGTACAGCACGGGGTTAGATACAGAGTAAAGCTCCCTCTACACTGTCCCCATCAGACATTCCCAGGACAGGTACAGCACGGGGTTAGATACAGGGTAAAGCTCCCTCCACACTGTCCCCATCAAACACTCCCAGGACAGGTACAGCACGTGGTTAGATACAGAGTAAAGCTCCCTCTACACTGCCCCAATCAAACACTCCCAGGAGAGGTACAGCACAGGGTTAGATACAGAGTAAAGCTCCCTCTACACTGCCCCCATCAAACACTCCCAGGACAGGTACAGCATGGGGTTAGATACAGAGTAAGGCTCCCTCTATACTGTCCCCATCAAACACTCCCAGGACAGGTACAGCACGAGGTTAGATACAGAGTAAAGCTCCCTCTACACTGTCCCCATCAAACACTCCCAGGACAGGTACAGCACGGGGTTAGATACAGAGTAAAGCTCCCTCTACACTGTCCCCATCAAACACTCCCAGGACAGGTACAGCGCGGGGTTAGATACAGAGTAAAGCTCCCTCTACACTGTCCCCATCAAACACTCCCAGGACAGGTACAGCACGGGGTTAGATACAGAGTAAAGCTCCCTCTACACTGTCCCCATCAAACATTCCCAGGACAGGTACAGCACGGGGTTAGATACAGAGTAAAGCTCCCTCCACACTGTCCCCATCAAACACTCCCAGGACAGGTACAGCACGTGGTTAGATACAGAGTAAAGCTCCCTCTACACTGCCCCAATCAAACACTCCCAGGACAGGTACAGCACAGGGTTAGATACAGAGTAAAGCTTCCTCTACACTGTCCCCATCAAACACTCCCAGGACAGGTACAGCATGGGGTTAGATACAGAGTAAGGCTCCCTCTACACTGTCCCCATCAAACACTCCCAGGACAGGTACAGCACGAGGTTAGATACAGAGTAAAGCTCCCTCTACACTGTCCCCATCAAACACGCGCAGGACAGGGACAGCACGGGGTTAGATACAGAGTAAAGCTCCCTCTACACTGCCCCAATTAAACACTCCCAGGAGAGGTACAGCACGGGGTTAGATACAGAGTAAAGCTCCCTCTACACTGTCCCCATCAAACACTCCCAACACTGGTACAGCACGGGGTTAGATACAGAGTAAAGCTCCCTCCACAATGTCCCCATCAAGCACTCCCAGGACAGGTACAGCACGGGGTTAGATACAGAGTAAAGCTCCCTCTACACTGTCCCCATCAAACACTCCCAGGACAGGTACAGCACGAGGTTAGATACAGAGTAAAGCTCCCTCTACACTGTCCCCATCAAACACGCGCAGGACAGGGACAGCACGGGGTTAGATACAGAGTAAAGCTCCCTCTACACTGCCCCAATTAAACACTCCCAGGAGAGGTACAGCACGGGGTTAGATACAGAGTAAAGCTCCCTCTACACTGTCCCCATCAAACACTCCCAACACTGGTACAGCACGGGGTTAGATACAGAGTAAAGCTCCCTCTACAATGTCCCCATCAAACACTCCCAGGACTGGTACAGCACGGGGTTAGATACAGTGTAAAGCTCCCTCTACACTGTCCCCATCAAGCACTCCCAGGACAGGTACAGCACGGGGTTAGATACAGAGTAAAGCTCCCTCTACACTGTCCCCATCAAACACTCCCAGGACAGGTACAGCACGGGGTTAGATACAGAGTAAAGCTCCCTCTACACTGTCCCCATCAAACACTCCCAGGACAGGTACAGCACGGGGTTAGATACAGAGCAAAGCTCTCTCTACACTGTCCCCATCAAACACTCCCAGGACAGGGACAGCACGAGGTTAGATACAGAGTAAAGCCCCCTCTGCACTGTCCCCATCAAACACTCCCAGGACAGGTACAGCACGGGGTTAGGTACAGAGTAAAGCTCCCTCTACACTGTCCCCATCAAACACTCGCAGGACAGGTACAGCACGGGGTTAGATACAGAGTAAAGCCCCCTCTACACTGTCCCCATCAAACATTCCCAGGACAGGTACAGCACGGGGTTAGATATAGAGTAAAGCTCCCTCTGCACTGTCCCCATCAAACACTCCCAGGACGCGTACAGCACGGGGTTAGATACAGAGTAAAGCTCCCTCTACACTGTCCCCATAAAACACTCCCAGGCCAGGTACAGCATGGGGCTAGATACAGAGTAAAGCTCCCTCTACACTGTCCCCATCAAACACTCCCAGGACAGTTACAGCACGGGGTTAGATACAGAGTAAAGCTCCCTCTACACTGTCCCCATCAAACACTCCCAGGACAGGTACAGCACGGGGTTAGATACAGAGTAATGCTCCCTCTACACTGTCCCCATCAAACACTCCCAGGACAGGTACAGCACGGGGTTAGATGCAGAGTAAAGCTCCCTCATCACTGTCCCCATCAAACACTCCCAGGACAGGTACAGCATGGGGTTAGATACAGAGTAATGCGCCCTCTACACTGTCCCCATCAAACACTCCCAGGACAGGTACAGCGCGGGGTTAGATACAGAGTAAAGCTCCCTCTGCACTGTCCCCATCAAACACTCCCAGGACAGGTACAGCACGGGGTTAGATACAGAGTAAAGCTCCCTCTACACGTTCCCCATCAAACACTCCCAGGACAGGTACAGCACGGGGTTAGATACAGAGTAAACCTCCCTCTATACTGTCCCCATCAAACACTCCCAGGACAGGTACAGCACGGGGTTAGATACAGAGTAAAGCTCCCTCTGCACTGTCCCCATCATACACTCCCAGGACAGATACAGCACGGGGTTAGATACAGAGTAAAGCTCCCTCTACACTGTCCCCATCAAACACTCCGAGGACAGGTACAGCACGGGGTTAGATACAGAGTAAACTCCCGCTACACTGTCCCCATCAAACACTCCCAGGACAGGTACAGCACGGGGTTAGATACAGAGTAAAGCTCCCTCTACACTGTCCCCATCAAACATTCCCAGGACAGGTACAGCACGGGGTTAGATACAGAGTAAAGCTCCCTCCACACTGTCCCCATCAAACAGTCCCAGGACAGGTACAGCACGGGGTGAGATACAGAATAAAGCTCCCCCTACACTGTCCCCATCAAACATTCCCAGGACAGGTACAGCACGGGGTTAGATACAGAGTAAAGCTCCCTCTACACTGTCGCCATCAAACCCTCCCAGGACAGGTACAGCATGGGGTTAGATACAGAGTAAAGCTCCCTCTTCACTGTCCCCATCAAACACTCCCAGGACAGATACAGCACGGGGTTAGATACAGAGTCAAGCTCCCTCTACACTGTCCCCATCAAACACTCCCAGGACAGGTACAGCACGGGGTTAGATACAGAGTAAAGCTCCCTCTACACTGTCCCCATCAGACATTCCCAGGACAGGTACAGCACGGGGTTAGATACAGGGTAAAGCTCCCTCCACACTGTCCCCATCAAACACTCCCAGGACAGGTACAGCACGTGGTTAGATACAGAGTAAAGCTCCCTCTACACTGCCCCAATCAAACACTCCCAGGAGAGGTACAGCACAGGGTTAGATACAGAGTAAAGCTCCCTCTACACTGCCCCCATCAAACACTCCCAGGACAGGTACAGCATGGGGTTAGATACAGAGTAAGGCTCCCTCTATACTGTCCCCATCAAACACTCCCAGGACAGGTACAGCACGAGGTTAGATACAGAGTAAAGCTCCCTCTACACTGTCCCCATCAAACACTCCCAGGACAGGTACAGCACGGGGTTAGATACAGAGTAAAGCTCCCTCTACACTGTCCCCATCAAACACTCCCAGGACAGGTACAGCGCGGGGTTAGATACAGAGTAAAGCTCCCTCTACACTGTCCCCATCAAACACTCCCAGGACAGGTACAGCACGGGGTTAGATACAGAGTAAAGCTCCCTCTACACTGTCCCCATCAAACATTCCCAGGACAGGTACAGCACGGGGTTAGATACAGAGTAAAGCTCCCTCCACACTGTCCCCATCAAACACTCCCAGGACAGGTACAGCACGTGGTTAGATACAGAGTAAAGCTCCCTCTACACTGCCCCAATCAAACACTCCCAAGAGAGTTACAGCACAGGGTTAGATACAGAGTAAAGCTTCCTCTACACTGTCCCCATCAAACACTCCCAGGACAGGTACAGCATGGGGTTAGATACAGAGTAAGGCTCCCTCTACACTGTCCCCATCAAACACTCCCAGGACAGGTACAGCACGAGGTTAGATACAGAGTAAAGCTCCCTCTACACTGTCCCCATCAAACACGCGCAGGACAGGGACAGCACGGGGTTAGATACAGAGTAAAGCTCCCTCTACACTGCCCCAATTAAACACTCCCAGGAGAGGTACAGCACGGGGTTAGATACAGAGTAAAGCTCCCTCTACACTGTCCCCATCAAACACTCCCAACACTGGTACAGCACGGGGTTAGATACAGAGTAAAGCTCCCTCCACAATGTCCCCATCAAGCACTCCCAGGACAGGTACAGCACGGGGTTAGATACAGAGTAAAGCTCCCTCTACACTGTCCCCATCAAACACTCCCAGGACAGGTACAGCACGAGGTTAGATACAGAGTAAAGCTCCCTCTACACTGTCCCCATCAAACACGCGCAGGACAGGGACAGCACGGGGTTAGATACAGAGTAAAGCTCCCTCTACACTGCCCCAATTAAACACTCCCAGGAGAGGTACAGCACGGGGTTAGATACAGAGTAAAGCTCCCTCTACACTGTCCCCATCAAACACTCCCAACACTGGTACAGCACGGGGTTAGATACAGAGTAAAGCTCCCTCTACAATGTCCCCATCAAACACTCCCAGGACTGGTACAGCACGGGGTTAGATACAGTGTAAAGCTCCCTCTACACTGTCCCCATCAAGCACTCCCAGGACAGGTACAGCACGGGGTTAGATACAGAGTAAAGCTCCCTCTACACTGTCCCCATCAAACACTCCCAGGACAGGTACAGCACGGGGTTAGATACAGAGTAAAGCTCCCTCTACACTGTCCCCATCAAACACTCCCAGGACAGGTACAGCACGGGGTTAGATACAGAGCAAAGCTCTCTCTACACTGTCCCCATCAAACACTCCCAGGACAGGGACAGCACGAGGTTAGATACAGAGTAAAGCCCCCTCTACACTGTCCCCATCAAACACTCCCAGGACAGGTACAGCACGGGGTTAGGTACAGAGTAAAGCTCCCTCTACACTGTCCCCATCAAACACTCGCAGGACAGGTACAGCACGGGGTTAGATACAGAGTAAAGCCCCCTCTACACTGTCCCCATCAAACATTCCCAGGACAGGTACAGCACGGGGTTAGATATAGAGTAAAGCTCCCTCTGCACTGTCCCCATCAAACACTCCCAGGACGCGTACAGCACGGGGTTAGATACAGAGTAAAGCTCCCTCTACACTGTCCCCATAAAACACTCCCAGGCCAGGTACAGCATGGGGCTAGATACAGAGTAAAGCTCCCTCTACACTGTCCCCATCAAACACTCCCAGGACAGTTACAGCACGGGGTTAGATACAGAGTAAAGCTCCCTCTACACTGTCCCCATCAAACACTCCCAGGACAGGTACAGCACGGGGTTAGATACAGAGTAATGCTCCCTCTACACTGTCCCCATCAAACACTCCCAGGACAGGTACAGCACGGGGTTAGATGCAGAGTAAAGCTCCCTCATCACTGTCCCCATCAAACACTCCCAGGACAGGTACAGCATGGGGTTAGATACAGAGTAATGCGCCCTCTACACTGTCCCCATCAAACACTCCCAGGACAGGTACAGCGCGGGGTTAGATACAGAGTAAAGCTCCCTCTACACTGTCCCCATCAAACACTCCCAGGACAGGTACAGCACGGGGTTAGATACAGAGTAAAGCTCCCTCTACACGTTCCCCATCAAACACTCCCAGGACAGGTACAGCACGGGGTTAGATACAGAGTAAACCTCCCTCTATACTGTCCCCATCAAACACTCCCAGGACAGGTACAGCACGGGGTTAGATACAGAGTAAAGCTCCCTCTGCACTGTCCCCATCATACACTCCCAGGACAGATACAGCACGGGGTTAGATACAGAGTAAAGCTCCCTCTACACTGTCCCCATCAAACACTCCGAGGACAGGTACAGCACGGGGTTAGATACAGAGTAAAGCTCCCGCTACACTGTCCCCATCAAACACTCCCAGGACAGGTACAGCACGGGGTTAGATACAGAGTAAAGCTCCCTCTACACTGTCCCCATCAAACACTCCCAGGACAGGTACAGCACGGGGTTAGATACAGAATAAAGCTCCCTCTGCACTGTCCCCATCAAACTCTCCCAGGACAGGTACAGCACGGGGTTAGATACAGAGTAAAGCTCCCTCTACACTGTCCCCATCAAACACTCCCAGGACAGGTACAGCACGGGGTTAGATACAGAGTAAAGCTCCCTCTACACTGTCCCCATCAAACACTCCCAGGACAGGTACAGCACGGGGTTAGATACAGAGTAAAGCTCCCTCTACACTGTCCCCATCAAACACTCCCAGGATAGGTACAGCACGGGGTTAGATACAGAGTAAAGCTCCCTCTACACTGTCCCAATCACACACTCCCAGGACAGGTACAGCATGGGGTTAGATACAGAGTAAAGCTTCCTCTACACTCTCCCCATCAAACACTCCCAGGACAGAGACAGCACCGTGTTAGATACAGAGTAAAGCTCCCTCTACACTGTCCCCATCACACACTCCCAGGACAGGTACGGCACGGGGTTAGATACAGAGTAACGCTCCCTCTACACTGTCCCCATCAAACACTCCCAGGACAGGTACAGCACGGGGTTAGATACGGAGTAAAGCTCCCTCTACACTGTCCCCATCAAACACTCCCAGGACAGGTACAGCACGGGGTTAGATACAGAGTAAAGCTCCCTCTACTCTGTCCCCATCAAACACTCCCAGGACAGGTACGGCACGGGGTTAGATACAGAGTAAAGCTCCCTCTACTCTGTCCCCATCAAACACTCCCAGGACAGGTACAGCATGGGGTTAGATACAGAGTAAAGCTCCCTCTACACTGTCCCCATCAAACACTCCCAGGACAGGTACAGCACGGGGTTAGATAGAGAGTAAAGCTCCCTCTCCACTGTCCCCATCAAACACTCCCAGGACAGGTACAGCACGGGGTTAGATACAGAGTAAAGCTCCCTCTACACAGTCCCCATCAAACACTCCCAGGACAGGTACAGCACGGGGTTAGATGCAGAGTAAAGCTCCCTCTACACTGTCCCCATCAAACCCTCCCAGGACAGGTACAGCATGGGGTTAGATACAGAGTAATGCTCCCTCTACACTGTCCCCATCAAACACTCCCAGGACAGGTACAGCACGGGGTTAGATACAGAGTAAAGCTCCCTCTACACTGTCCCCATCAAACACTCCCAGGACAGGGACAGCACCGTGTTAGATACAGAGTAAAGCTCCCTCTACACTGTCTCCATCAAACAGTCCGAGGACAGGTACAGTACGGGGTTAGATACAGGGTAAAGCTCCCTCTACACTGTCCCCATCAAACACTCCCAGGACAGGCACAGCACGGAGGTAGATACAGAGCAAAGCTCCCTCTACACTGTCCCCATCAAACACTCCCAGGACAGGTACGGCACGGGGTTAGATACAGAGTAACGCTCCCTCTACACTGTCCCCATCAAACACTCCCAGGACAGGTACAGCACGGGGTTAGATACGGAGTAAAGCTCCCTCTACACTGTCCCCATCAAACACTCCCAGGACAGGTACAGCACGGGGTTAGATACAGAGTAAAGCTCCCTCTACACTGTCCCCATCAAACACTCCCAGGACAGGTACAGCACGGGGATAGATACAGAGTAAAGCTCCCTCTACACTGTCCCCATCAAACACTCCCAGGACAGGTACAGCACGGGGTTAGATACAGAGTAAAGCTCCCTCTACACTGTCCCCATCAAACACTCCCAGGACAGGTACGGCACGGGGTTAGATACAGAGTAATGCTCCCTCTACACTGTCCCCATCAAACACTCCCAAGACAGGTACCGCAAGGGGTTAGATACAGTGTAAAGCTCCCTCTACACTGTCCCCATCAAACACTCCCAGGACAGGTACAGCACGTGGTTAGATACAGAGTAAAGCTCCCTCTTCATTGTCCCCATCACACACTCCCAGGACAGGTACAGCACAGGGTTAGATACAGAGTAAAGCTCCCTCTACACTGTCCCCATCAAACACTCCCAGGACAGGTACAGCATGGGGTTAAAAACAGAGTAAAGCTCCCTCTACATTGTCCCCATAACACACTCCCAGGACAGGTACAGCACGGGGTTAGATACAGAGTAAAGCTCCATCTACACTGTCCCCGTCAAACACTCCCAGGACAGGTACAGCACGGGGTTAGATACAGAGTAAAGCTCCCTCTACACAGTCCCCATCAAACACTCCCAGGACAGGTACAGCACGGGGTTAGATACAGAGTAAAGCTCCCTCTGCACTGTCCCCATCAAACACTCCCAGGACAGGTACAGCACGGGGTTAGATACAGAGTAAAACTCCCGCTATACTGTCCCCATCAAACACTCCCAGGACAGGTACAGCACGGGGTTAGATACAGAGTAAAGCTCCCTCTGCACTGTCCCCATCAAACACTCCCAGGACAGGTACAGCACGGGGTTAGATACAGAGTAAAGCTCCCTCTACACTGTCCCCATCAAACACTCCCAGGACAGGTACAGCACGGGGTTAGATACAGAGTAAAGCTCCCTCTACACTGTCCCCATCAAACACTCCCAGGACAGGTACAGCACGGAGTTAGATACAGAGTAAAGCTCCCTCTACACTGTCCCCATGAAACACTCCCAGGACAGGGACAGCACGGGGGTAGATACAGAGTAAAGTTCCCTCTACACTGTCCCCATCAAACACTCCCAGGACAGGTACAGCACGGGGTTAGATACAGAGTAAAGCTCCCTCTGCACTGTCCCCATCAAACACTCCCAGGACAGGTACAGCACGGGGTTAGATACAGAGTAAAGCTCCCTCTACACTGTCCCCATCAAACACTCCCAGGACAGGTACAGCACAGGGTTAGATACACAGTAAAGCTCCCTCTACACTGTCCCCATCAAACACTCCCAGGACAGGTACAGCACGGGGATAGATGCAGAGTAAAGCTCCCTCTACACTGTCCCCATCAAACACTCCCAGGACAGTGACAGCACGGGGGTAGATACAGAGTAAAGTTCCCTCTACACTGTCCCCATCAAACACTCCCAGGACAGGTACACACGGGGTTAGATACAGAGTAAAGCTCCCTCTACACTGTCCCCATCAAACACTCCCAGGACAGGTACAACACGGGGTTAGATACAGAGTAAAGCTCCCTCTACACTGTCCCCATCAAACACTCCCAGGACAGGTACAGCACGGGGTTAGATACAGAGTGAAGCTCCCTCTGCACTGTCCCCATCAAACACTCCCAGGACAGGTACAGCACGGGGTTAGATACAGAGTAAAGCTCCCTCTACACTGTCCCCATCAAACACTCCCAGGACAGGTACAGCACGGGGTTAGATACAGAGTAAAGCTCCCTCTACACTGTCCCCATCAAACACTCCCAGGACAGGAACAGCACGGGGTTAGATACAGAGTAAAGCTCCCTCTGCACTGTCCCCATTAAACACTCCCAGGACAGGTACAGCACGGGGTTAGATACAGAGTAAAGCTCCCTCTACACTGTCCCCACCAAACACTCCCAGGACAGGTACAGCACGGGGTTAGATACAGAGTAAAGCTCCCTCTGCACTGTCCCCATCAAACACTCCCAGGACAGGTACAGCACGGGGTTAGATACAGAGTAAAGCTCCCTCTACACTGTCCCCATCAAACACTCCCAGGACAGGTACAGCACGGGGTTAGATACAGAGTAAAGCTCCCTCTACACTGTCCCCATAAAACACTCCCAGGACAGGTACAGCACGGGGTTAGATACAGAGTAAAGCTCCCTCTCCACTGTACCCCATCAAACACTCCCAGGACAGGTACAGCACGGTTTTAGATACAGAGTAAAGCTCCCTCTACACTGTCCCCATCAAACACTCCCAGGACAGGTACAGCACGGGGTTAGATACAGAGTAAAGCTCCCTCTAAACTGTCCCCATAAAACACTCCCAGGACAGGTACAGCACGGGGTTAGATACAGAGTAAAGCTCCCTCTCCACTGTACCATCAAACACTCCCAGGACAGGTACAGCACGGGGTTTGATACAGAGTAAAGCTCCCTCTCCACTGTACCCCATCAAACACTCCCAGGACAGGTACAGCACGGGGTTAGATAAAGAGTAAAGCTCCCTCTACACTGTACCCCATCAAACACTCCCAGGACAGGTACATCAGGGGGTTAGATACAGAGTAAAGCTCCCTCTACACTGTCCCCATAAAACACTCCCAGGACAGGTACAGCACGGGGTTAGATACAGAGTAAAGCTCCCTCTCCACTGTACCCCATCAAACACTCCCAGGACAGGTACAGCACGGGGTTAGATACAGAGTAAAGCTCCCTCTACACTGTCCCCATCAAACACTCCCAGGACAGGTACAGCATGGGGTTAGAAACTGAGTAAAGCTCCCTCTACATTGTCCCCATCACACACTCCCAGGACAGGTACAGCACGGGGTTAGATACAGAGTAAAGCTCCATCTACACTGTCCCCGTCACACACTCCCAGGACAGGTACAGCACGGGGTTAGATACAGAGTAAAGCTCCCTCTACACTGTCCCCATCAAACACTCCCAGGACAGGTACAGCCCGGGCTAGATACAGAGTAAAGCTCCCTCTGCACTGTCCCCATCAAACACTCCCAGGACAGGTACAGCACGGGGTTAGATACAGAGTAAACCTCCCTCTATACTGTCCCCATCAAACACTCCCAGGACAGGTACAGCACGGGGTTAGATACAGAGCAAAGCTCCCTCTGCACTGTCCCCATCAAACACTCCCAGGACAGGTACAGCACGGGGTTAGATACAGAGTAAAGCTCCCTCTACACTGTCCCCATCAAACACTCCCAGGACAGGTACAGCACGGGGTTAGATACAGAGTAAAGCTCCCTCTACACTGTCCCCGTCAAACACTCCCAGGACAGGTACAGCACGGGGTTAGATACAGAGTAAAGCTCCCTCTACACTGACCCAATCAAACACTCCCAGGACAGGGACAGCACGGGGGTAGATACAGAGTAAAGTTCCCTCTACACTGTCCCCATCAAACACTCCCAGGACAGGTACAGCACGGGGTTAGATACAGAGTAAAGCTCCCTCTGCACTGTCCCCATCAAACACTCCCAGGACAGGTACAGCACGGGGTTAGATACAGAGTAAAGCTCCCTCTACACTGTCCCCATCAAACACTCCCAGGACAGGTACAGCACAGGGTTAGATACAGAGTAAAGCTCCCTCAACACTGTCCCCATCAATCACTCCCAGGACAGGTACAGCACGGGGTTAGATACAGAGTAAAGCTCCCTCTACACTGTCCCCATCAAACACTCCCAGGACAGGGACAGCACGGGGGTAGATACAGAGTAAAGTTCCCTCTACACTGTCCCCATCAAACACTCCCAGGACAGGTACACACGGGGTTAGAGACAGAGTAAAGCTCCCTCTACACTGTCCCCATCAAACACTCCCAGGACAGGTACAGCATGGGGTTAGATACAGAGTAAAGCTCCCTCTACACTGTCCCCATCAAACACTCCCAGGACAGGTACAGCACGGGGTTAGATACAGAGTAAAGCTCCCTCTACACTGTCCCCATCAAACACTCCCAGGACAGGTACAGCACGGGGTTAGATACAGAGTAAAGCTCCCTCTACACTGTCCCCATCAAACACTCCCAGGACAGGTACAGCGCGGGGTTAGATACAGAGTAAAGCTCCCTCTACACTGTCCCCATCAAACACTCCCAGGACAGGTACAGCACGGGGTTAGATACAGAGTAAAGCTCCCTCTACACTGTCCCCATCAAACATTCCCAGGACAGGTACAGCACGGGGTTAGATACAGAGTAAAGCTCCCTCCACACTGTCCCCATCAAACACTCCCAGGACAGGTACAACACGTGGTTAGATACAGAGTAAAGCTCCCTCTACACTGCCCCAATCAAACACTCCCAAGAGAGTTACAGCACAGGGTTAGATACAGAGTAAAGCTTCCTCTACACTGTCCCCATCAAACACTCCCAGGACAGGTACAGCATGGGGTTAGATACAGAGTAAGGCTCCCTCTACACTGTCCCCATCAAACACTCCCAGGACAGGTACAGCACGAGGTTAGATACAGAGTAAAGCTCCCTCTACACTGTCCCCATCAAACACGCGCAGGACAGGGACAGCACGGGGTTAGATACAGAGTAAAGCTCCCTCTACACTGCCCCAATTAAACACTCCCAGGAGAGGTACAGCACGGGGTTAGATACAGAGTAAAGCTCCCTCTACACTGTCCCCATCAAACACTCCCAACACTGGTACAGCACGGGGTTAGATACAGAGTAAAGCTCCCTCCACAATGTCCCCATCAAGCACTCCCAGGACAGGTACAGCACGGGGTTAGATACAGAGTAAAGCTCCCTCTACACTGTCCCCATCAAACACTCCCAGGACAGGTACAGCACGAGGTTAGATACAGAGTAAAGCTCCCTCTACACTGTCCCCATCAAACACGCGCAGGACAAGGACAGCACGGGGTTAGATACAGAGTAAAGCTCCCTCTACACTGCCCCAATTAAACACTCCCAGGAGAGGTACAGCACGGGGTTAGATACAGAGTAAAGCTCCCTCTACACTGTCCCCATCAAACACTCCCAACACTGGTACAGCACGGGTTTAGATACAGAGTAAAGCTCCCTCTACAATGTCCCCATCAAACACTCCCAGGACTGGTACAGCACGGGGTTAGATACAGTGTAAAGCTCCCTCTACACTGTCCCCATCAAGCACTCCCAGGACAGGTACAGCACGGGGTTAGATACAGAGTAAAGCTCCCTCTACACTGTCCCCATCAAACACTCCCAGGACAGGTACAGCACGGGGTTAGATACAGAGTAAAGCTCCCTCTACACTGTCCCCATCAAACACTCCCAGGACAGGTACAGCACGGGGTTAGATACAGAGCAAAGCTCTCTCTACACTGTCCTCATCAAACACTCCCAGGACAGGGACAGCACGAGGTTAGATACAGAGTAAAGCCCCCTCTACACTGTCCCCATCAAACACTCCCAGGACAGGTACAGCACGGGGTTAGGTACAGAGTAAAGCTCCCTCTACACTGTCCCCATCAAACACTCGCAGGACAGGTACAGCACGGGGTTAGATACAGAGTAAAGCCCCCTCTACACTGTCCCCATCAAACATTCCCAGGACAGGTACAGCACGGGGTTAGATATAGAGTAAAGCTCCCTCTGCACTGTCCCCATCAAACACTCCCAGGACGCGTACAGCACGGGGTTAGATACAGAGTAAAGCTCCCTCTACACTGTCCCCATAAAACACTCCCAGGCCAGGTACAGCATGGGGCTAGATACAGAGTAAAGCTCCCTCTACACTGTCCCCATCAAACACTCCCAGGACAGTTACAGCACGGGGTTAGATACAGAGTAAAGCTCCCTCTACACTGTCCCCATCAAACACTCCCAGGACAGGTACAGCACGGGGTTAGATACAGAGTAATGCTCCCTCTACACTGTCCCCATCAAACACTCCCAGGACAGGTACAGCACGGGGTTAGATGCAGAGTAAAGCTCCCTCATCACTGTCCCCATCAAACACTCCCAGGACAGGTACAGCATGGGGTTAGATACAGAGTAATGCGCCCTCTACACTGTCCCCATCAAACACTCCCAGGACAGGTACAGCGCGGGGTTAGATACAGAGTAAAGCTCCCTCTACACTGTCCCCATCAAACACTCCCAGGACAGGTACAGAACGGGGTTAGATACAGAGTAAAGCTCCCTCTACACGTTCCCCATCAAACACTCCCAGGACAGGTACAGCACGGGGTTAGATACAGAGTAAACCTCCCTCTATACTGTCCCCATCAAACACTCCCAGGACAGGTACAGCACGGGGTTAGATACAGAGTAAAGCTCCCTCTGCACTGTCCCCATCATACACTCCCAGGACAGATACAGCACGGGGTTAGATACAGAGTAAAGCTCCCTCTACACTGTCCCCATCAAACACTCCGAGGACAGGTACAGCACGGGGTTAGATACAGAGTAAAGCTCCCGCTACACTGTCCCCATCAAACACTCCCAGGACAGGTACAGCACGGGGTTAGATACAGAGTAAAGCTCCCTCTACACTGTCCCCATCAAACACTCCCAGGACAGGTACAGCACGGGGTTAGATACAGAATAAAGCTCCCTCTGCACTGTCCCCATCAAACTCTCCCAGGACAGGTACAGCACGGGGTTAGATACAGAGTAAAGCTCCCTCTACACTGTCCCCATCAAACACTCCCAGGACAGGTACAGCACGGGGTTAGATACAGAGTAAAGCTCCCTCTACACTGTCCCCATCAAACACTCCCAGGACAGGTACAGCACGGGGTTAGATACAGAGTAAAGCTCCCTCTACACTGTCCCCATCAAACACTCCCAGGATAGGTACAGCACGGGGTTAGATACAGAGTAAAGCTCCCTCTACACTGTCCCAATCACACACTCCCAGGACAGGTACAGCATGGGGTTAGATACAGAGTAAAGCTTCCTCTACACTCTCCCCATCAAACACTCCCAGGACAGAGACAGCACCGTGTTAGATACAGAGTAAAGCTCCCTCTACACTGTCCCCATCACACACTCCCAGGACAGGTACGGCACGGGGTTAGATACAGAGTAACGCTCCCTCTACACTGTCCCCATCAAACACTCCCAGGACAGGTACAGCACGGGGTTAGATACGGAGTAAAGCTCCCTCTACACTGTCCCCATCAAACACTCCCAGGACAGGTACAGCACGGGGTTAGATACAGAGTAAAGCTCCCTCTACTCTGTCCCCATCAAACACTCCCAGGACAGGTACGGCACGGGGTTAGATACAGAGTAAAGCTCCCTCTACTCTGTCCCCATCAAACACTCCCAGGACAGGTACAGCACGGGGTTAGATACAGAGTAAAGCTCCCTCTACACTGTCCCCATCAAACACTCCCAGGACAGGTACAGCACGGGGTTAGATAGAGAGTAAAGCTCCCTCTCCACTGTCCCCATCAAACACTCCCAGGACAGGTACAGCACGGGGTTAGATACAGAGTAAAGCTCCCTCTACACAGTCCCCATCAAACACTCCCAGGACAGGTACAGCACGGGGTTAGATGCAGAGTAAAGCTCCCTCTACACTGTCCCCATCAAACCCTCCCAGGACAGGTACAGCATGGGGTTAGATACAGAGTAATGCTCCCTCTACACTGTCCCCATCAAACACTCCCAGGACAGGTACAGCACGGGGTTAGATACAGAGTAAAGCTCCCTCTACACTGTCCCCATCAAACACTCCCAGGACAGGGACAGCACCGTGTTAGATACAGAGTAAAGCTCCCTCTACACTGTCTCCATCAAACAGTCCGAGGACAGGTACAGTACGGGGTTAGATACAGGGTAAAGCTCCCTCTACACTGTCCCCATCAAACACTCCCAGGACAGGCACAGCACGGAGGTAGATACAGAGCAAAGCTCCCTCTACACTGTCCCCATCAAACACTCCCAGGACAGGTACGGCACGGGGTTAGATACAGAGTAACGCTCCCTCTACACTGTCCCCATCAAACACTCCCAGGACAGGTACAGCACGGGGTTAGATACGGAGTAAAGCTCCCTCTACACTGTCCCCATCAAACACTCCCAGGACAGGTACAGCACGGGGTTAGATACAGAGTAAAGCTCCCTCTACACTGTCCCCATCAAACACTCCCAGGACAGGTACAGCACGGGGATAGATACAGAGTAAAGCTCCCTCTACACTGTCCCCATCAAACACTCCCAGGACAGGTACAGCACGGGGTTAGATACAGAGTAAAGCTCCCTCTACACTGTCCCCATCAAACACTCCCAGGACAGGTACGGCACGGGGTTAGATACAGAGTAATGCTCCCTCTACACTGTCCCCATCAAACACTCCCAAGACAGGTACCGCAAGGGGTTAGATACAGTGTAAAGCTCCCTCTACACTGTCCCCATCAAACACTCCCAGGACAGGTACAGCACGTGGTTAGATACAGAGTAAAGCTCCCTCTTCATTGTCCCCATCACACACTCCCAGGACAGGTACAGCACAGGGTTAGATACAGAGTAAAGCTCCCTCTACACTGTCCCCATCAAACACTCCCAGGACAGGTACAGCATGGGGTTAAAAACAGAGTAAAGCTCCCTCTACATTGTCCCCATAACACACTCCCAGGACAGGTACAGCACGGGGTTAGATACAGAGTAAAGCTCCATCTACACTGTCCCCGTCAAACACTCCCAGGACAGGTACAGCACGGGGTTAGATACAGAGTAAAGCTCCCTCTACACAGTCCCCATCAAACACTCCCAGGACAGGTACAGCACGGGGTTAGATACAGAGTAAAGCTCCCTCTGCACTGTCCCCATCAAACACTCCCAGGACAGGTACAGCACGGGGTTAGATACAGAGTAAACCTCCCGCTATACTGTCCCCATCAAACACTCCCAGGACAGGTACAGCACGGGGTTAGATACAGAGTAAAGCTCCCTCTGCACTGTCCCCATCAAACACTCCCAGGACAGGTACAGCACGGGGTTAGATACAGAGTAAAGCTCCCTCTACACTGTCCCCATCAAACACTCCCAGGACAGGTACAGCACGGGGTTAGATACAGAGTAAAGCTCCCTCTACACTGTCCCCATCAAACACTCCCAGGACAGGTACAGCACGGGGTTAGATACAGAGTAAAGCTCCCTCTACACTGTCCCCATGAAACACTCCCAGGACAGGGACAGCACGGGGGTAGATACAGAGTAAAGTTCCCTCTACACTGTCCCCATCAAACACTCCCAGGACAGGTACAGCACGGGGTTAGATACAGAGTAAAGCTCCCTCTGCACTGTCCCCATCAAACACTCCCAGGACAGGTACAGCACGGGGTTAGATACAGAGTAAAGCTCCCTCTACACTGTCCCCATCAAACACTCCCAGGACAGGTACAGCACAGGGTTAGATACACAGTAAAGCTCCCTCTACACTGTCCCCATCAAACACTCCCAGGACAGGTACAGCACGGGGATAGATGCAGAGTAAAGCTCCCTCTACACTGTCCCCATCAAACACTCCCAGGACAGTGACAGCACGGGGGTAGATACAGAGTAAAGTTCCCTCTACACTGTCCCCATCAAACACTCCCAGGACAGGTACACACGGGGTTAGATACAGAGTAAAGCTCCCTCTACACTGTCCCCATCAAACACTCCCAGGACAGGTACAACACGGGGTTAGATACAGAGTAAAGCTCCCTCTACACTGTCCCCATCAAACACTCCCAGGACAGGTACAGCACGGGGTTAGATACAGAGTGAAGCTCCCTCTGCACTGTCCCCATCAAACACTCCCAGGACAGGTACAGCACGGGGTTAGATACAGAGTAAAGCTCCCTCTACACTGTCCCCATCAAACACTCCCAGGACAGGTACAGCACGGGGTTAGATACAGAGTAAAGCTCCCTCTACACTGTCCCCATCAAACACTCCCAGGACAGGAACAGCACGGGGTTAGATACAGAGTAAAGCTCCCTCTGCACTGTCCCCATTAAACACTCCCAGGACAGGTACAGCACGGGGTTAGATACAGAGTAAAGCTCCCTCTACACTGTCCCCACCAAACACTCCCAGGACAGGTACAGCACGGGGTTAGATACAGAGTAAAGCTCCCTCTGCACTGTCCCCATCAAACACTCCCAGGACAGGTACAGCATGGGGTTAGATACAGAGTAAAGCTCCCTCTACACTGTCCCCATCAAACACTCCCAGGACAGGTACAGCACGGGGTTAGATACAGAGTAAAGCTCCCTCTACACTGTCCCCATAAAACACTCCCAGGACAGGTACAGCACGGGGTTAGATACAGAGTAAAGCTCCCTCTCCACTGTCCCCATCAAACACTCCCAGGACAGGTACAGCACGGGGTTAGATACAGAGTAAAGCTCCCTCTACACTGTCCCCATAAAACACTCCCAGGACAGGTACAGCACGGGGTTAGATACAGAGTAAAGCTCCCTCTCCACTGTACCATCAAACACTCCCAGGACAGGTACAGCACGGGGTTTGATACAGAGTAAAGCTCCCTCTCCACTGTACCCCATCAAACACTCCCAGGACAGGTACAGCACGGGGTTAGATACAGAGTAAAGCTCCCTCTACACTGTCCCCATCAAACACTCCCAGGACAGGTACAGCATGGGGTTAGAAACTGAGTAAAGCTCCCTCTACATTGTCCCCATCACACACTCCCAGGACAGGTACAGCACGGGGTTAGATACAGAGTAAAGCTCCATCTACACTGTCCCCGTCACACACTCCCAGGACAGGTACAGCACGGGGTTAGATACAGAGTAAAGCTCCCTCTACACTGTCCCCATCAAACACTCCCAGGACAGGTACAGCCCGGGCTAGATACAGAGTAAAGCTCCCTCTGCACTGTCCCCATCAAACACTCCCAGGACAGGTACAGCACGGGGTTAGATACAGAGTAAACCTCCCTCTATACTGTCCCCATCAAACACTCCCAGGACAGGTACAGCACGGGGTTAGATACAGAGTAAAGCTCCCTCTGCACTGTCCCCATCAAACACTCCCAGGACAGGTACAGCACGGGGTTAGATACAGAGTAAAGCTCCCTCTACACTGTCCCCATCAAACACTCCCAGGACAGGTACAGCACGGGGTTAGATACAGAGTAAAGCTCCCTCTACACTGTCCCCGTCAAACACTCCCAGGACAGGTACAGCAAGGGGTTAGATACAGAGTAAAGCTCCCTCTACACTGTCCCCATCAAACACTCCCAGGACAGGGACAGCACGGGGGTAGATACAGAGTAAAGTTCCCTCTACACTGTCCCCATCAAACACTCCCAGGACAGGTACAGCACGGGGTTAGATACAGAGTAAAGCTCCCTCTGCACTGTCCCCATCAAACACTCCCAGGACAGGTACAGCACGGGGTTAGATACAGAGTAAAGCTCCCTCTACACTGTCCCCATCAAACACTCCCAGGACAGGTACAGCACAGGGTTAGATACAGAGTAAAGCTCCCTCAACACTGTCCCCATCAATCACTCCCAGGACAGGTACAGCACGGGGTTAGATACAGAGTAAAGCTCCCTCTACACTGTCCCCATCAAACACTCCCAGGACAGGTACAGCACGGGGTTAGATACAGAGTAAAGCTCCCTCTACACTGTCCCCATCAAACACTCCCAGGACAGGTACAGCACGGGGTTAGATACAGAGTAAAGTTCCCTCTACACTGTCCCCATCAAACACTCCCAGGACAGGTACAGCACGGGGTTAGATACAGAGTAAAGCTCCCTCTGCACTGTCCCCATCAAACACTCCCAGGACAGGTACAGCACGGGGTTAGATACAGAGTAAAGCTCCCTCTACACTGTCCCCATCAAACACTCCCAGGACAGGTACAGCACAGGGTTAGATACACAGTAAAGCTCCCTCTACACTGTCCCCATCAAACACTCCCAGGACAGGTACAGCACGGGGATAGATGCAGAGTAAAGCTCCCTCTACACTGTCCCCATCAAACACTCCCAGGACAGTGACAGCACGGGGGTAGATACAGAGTAAAGTTCCCTCTACACTGTCCCCATCAAACACTCCCAGGACAGGTACACACGGGGTTAGATACAGAGTAAAGCTCCCTCTACACTGTCCCCATCAAACACTCCCAGGACAGGTACAACACGGGGTTAGATACAGAGTAAAGCTCCCTCTACACTGTCCCCATCAAACACTCCCAGGACAGGTACAGCACGGGGTTAGATACAGAGTGAAGCTCCCTCTGCACTGTCCCCATCAAACACTCCCAGGACAGGTACAGCACGGGGTTAGATACAGAGTAAAGCTCCCTCTACACTGTCCCCATCAAACACTCCCAGGACAGGTACAGCACGGGGTTAGATACAGAGTAAAGCTCCCTCTACACTGTCCCCATCAAACACTCCCAGGACAGGAACAGCACGGGGTTAGATACAGAGTAAAGCTCCCTCTGCACTGTCCCCATTAAACACTCCCAGGACAGGTACAGCACGGGGTTAGATACAGAGTAAAGCTCCCTCTACACTGTCCCCATCAAACACTCCCAGGACAGGTACAGCACGGGGTTAGATACAGAGTAAAGCTCCCTCTGCACTGTCCCCATCAAACACTCCCAGGACAGGTACAGCACGGGGTTAGATACAGAGTAAAGCTCCCTCTACACTGTCCCCATCAAACACTCCCAGGACAGGTACAGCACGGGGTTAGATACAGAGTAAAGCTCCCTCTACACTGTCCCCATAAAACACTCCCAGGACAGGTACAGCACGGGGTTAGATACAGAGTAAAGCTCCCTCTCCACTGTACCCCATCAAACACTCCCAGGACAGGTACAGCACGGTTTTAGATACTGAGTAAAGCTCCCTCTACACTGTCCCCATCAAACACTCCCAGGACAGGTACAGCACGGGGTTAGATACAGAGTAAAGCTCCCTCTACACTGTCCCCATAAAACACTCCCAGGACAGGTACAGCACGGGGTTAGATACAGAGTAAAGCTCCCTCTCCACTGTACCATCAAACACTCCCAGGACAGGTACAGCACGGGGTTTGATACAGAGTAAAGCTCCCTCTCCACTGTACCCCATCAAACACTCCCAGGACAGGTACAGCACGGGGTTAGATACAGAGTAAAGCTCCCTCTACACTGTCCCCATCAAACACTCCCAGGACAGGTACATCAGGGGGTTAGATACAGAGTAAAGCTCCCTCTACACTGTCCCCATAAAACACTCCCAGGACAGGTACAGCACGGGGTTAGATACAGAGTAAAGCTCCCTCTCCACTGTACCCCATCAAACACTCCCAGGACAGGTACAGCACGGGGTTAGATACAGAGTAAAGCTCCCTCTACACTGTCCCCATCAAACACTCCCAGGACAGGTACAGCATGGGGTTAGAAACTGAGTAAAGCTCCCTCTACATTGTCCCCATCACACACTCCCAGGACAGGTACAGCACGGGGTTAGATACAGAGTAAAGCTCCATCTACACTGTCCCCGTCACACACTCCCAGGACAGGTACAGCACGGGGTTAGATACAGAGTAAAGCTCCCTCTACACTGTCCCCATCAAACACTCCCAGGACAGGTACAGCCCGGGCTAGATACAGAGTAAAGCTCCCTCTGCACTGTCCCCATCAAACACTCCCAGGACAGGTACAGCACGGGGTTAGATACAGAGTAAACCTCCCTCTATACTGTCCCCATCAAACACTCCCAGGACAGGTACAGCACGGGGTTAGATACAGAGTAAAGCTCCCTCTGCACTGTCCCCATCAAACACTCCCAGGACAGGTACAGCACGGGGTTAGATACAGAGTAAAGCTCCCTCTACACTGTCCCCATCAAACACTCCCAGGACAGGTACAGCACGGGGTTAGATACAGAGTAAAGCTCCCTCTACACTGTCCCCGTCAAACACTCCCAGGACAGGTACAGCACGGGGTTAGATACAGAGTAAAGCTCCCTCTACACTGTCCCCATCAAACACTCCCAGGACAGGGACAGCACGGGGGTAGATACAGAGTAAAGTTCCCTCTACACTGTCCCCATCAAACACTCCCAGGACAGGTACAGCACGGGGTTAGATACAGAGTAAAGCTCCCTCTGCACTGTCCCCATCAAACACTCCCAGGACAGGTACAGCACGGGGTTAGATACAGAGTAAAGCTCCCTCTACACTGTCCCCATCAAACACTCCCAGGACAGGTACAGCACAGGGTTAGATACAGAGTAAAGCTCCCTCAACACTGTCCCCATCAATCACTCCCAGGACAGGTACAGCACGGGGTTAGATACAGAGTAAAGCTCCCTCTACACTGTCCCCATCAAACACTCCCAGGACAGGGACAGCACGGGGGTAGATACAGAGTAAAGTTCCCTCTACACTGTCCCCATCAAACACTCCCAGGACAGGTACACACGGGGTTAGATACAGAGTAAAGCTCCCTCTACACTGTCCCCATCAAACACTCCCAGGACAGGTACAGCATGGGGTTAGATACAGAGTAAAGCTCCCTCTACACTGTCCCCATCAAACACTCCCAGGACAGGTACAGCACGGGGTTAGATACAGAGTAAAGCTCCCTCTGCACTGTCCCCATCAAACACTCCCAGGACAGGTACAGCACGGGGTTAGATACAGAGTAAAGCTCCCTCTACACTGTCCCCATCAAACACTCCCAGGACAGGTACAGCACGGGGTTAGATACAGAGTAAAGCTCCCTCTACACTGTCCCCATCAAACACTCCCAGTACAGGAACAGCACGGGGTTAGATACAGAGTAAAGCTCCCTCTGCACTGTCCCCATCAAACACTCCCAGGACAGGTACAGCACGGGGTTAGATACAGAGTAAAGCTCCCTCTACACTGTCCCCACCAAACACTCCCAGGACAGGTACAGCACGGGGTTAGATACAGAGTAAAGCTCCCTCTGCACTGTCCCCATCAAACACTCCCAGGACAGGTACAGCACGGGGTTAGATACAGAGTAAAGCTCCCTCTACACTGTCCCCATAAAACACTCCCAGGACAGGTACAGCACGGGGTTAGATACAGAGTAAAGCTCCCTCTACACTGTCCCCATCAAACACTCCCAGGACAGGTACAGCACGGGGTTAGATACAGAGTAAAGCTCCCTCTACACTGTCCCCATCAAACACTCCCAGGACAGGTACAGCACGGGGTTAGATACAGAGTAAAGCTCCCTCTACACTGTCCCCATCAGACATTCCCAGGACAGGTACAGCACGGGGTTAGATACAGGGTAAAGCTCCCTCCACACTGTCCCCATCAAACACTCCCAGGACAGGTACAGCACGTGGTTAGATACAGAGTAATGCTCCCTCTACACTGCCCCAATCAAACACTCCCAGGAGAGGTACAGCACAGGGTTAGATACAGAGTAAAGCTCCCTCTACACTGCCCCCATCAAACACTCCCAGGACAGGTACAGCATGGGGTTAGATACAGAGTAAGGCTCCCTCTATACTGTCCCCATCAAACACTCCCAGGACAGGTACAGCACGAGGTTAGATACAGAGTAAAGCTCCCTCTACACTGTCCCCATCAAACACTCCCAGGACAGGTACAGCACGGGGTTAGATACAGAGTAAAGCTCCCTCTACACTGTCCCCATCAAACACTCCCAGGACAGGTACAGCGCGGGGTTAGATACAGAGTAAAGCTCCCTCTACACTGTCCCCATCAAACACTCCCAGGACAGGTACAGCACGGGGTTAGATACAGAGTAAAGCTCCCTCTACACTGTCCCCATCAAACATTCCCAGGACAGGTACAGCACGGGGTTAGATACAGAGTAAAGCTCCCTCCACACTGTCCCCATCAAACACTCCCAGGACAGGTACAGTACGTGGTTAGATACAGAGTAAAGCTCCCTCTACACTGCCCCAATCAAACACTCCCAAGAGAGTTACAGCACAGGGTTAGATACAGAGTAAAGCTTCCTCTACACTGTCCCCATCAAACACTCCCAGGACAGGTACAGCATGGGGTTAGATACAGAGTAAGGCTCCCTCTACACTGTCCCCATCAAACACTCCCAGGACAGGTACAGCACGAGGTTAGATACAGAGTAAAGTTCCCTCTACACTGTCCCCATCAAACACGCGCAGGACAGGGACAGCACGGGGTTAGATACAGAGTAAATCTCCCTCTACACTGCCCCAATTAAACACTCCCAGGAGAGGTACAGCACGGGGTTAGATACAGAGTAAAGCTCCCTCTACACTGTCCCCATCAAACACTCCCAACACTGGTACAGCACGGGGTTAGATACAGAGTAAAGCTCCCTCTACAATGTCCCCATCAAACACTCCCAGGACTGGTACAGCACGGGGTTAGATACAGTGTAAAGCTCCCTCTACACTGTCCCCATCAAGCACTCCCAGGACAGGTACAGCACGGGGTTAGATACAGAGTAAAGCTCCCTCTACACTGTCCCCATCAAACACTCCCAGGACAGGTACAGCACGAGGTTAGATACAGAGTAAAGCTCCCTCTACACTGTCCCCATCAAACACGCGCAGGACAGGTACAGCACGGGGTTAGATACAGAGTAAAGCTCCCTCTACACTGTCCCCATCAAACACTCCCAACACTGGTACAGCACGGGGTTAGATACAGAGTAAAGCTCCCTCTACAATGTCCCCATCAAACACTCCCAGGACTGGTACAGCACGGGGTTAGATACAGTGTAAAGCTCCCTCTACACTGTCCCCATCAAGCACTCCCAGGACAGGTACAGCACGGGGTTAGATACAGAGTAAAGCTCCCTCTACACTGTCCCCATCAAACACTCCCAACACTGGTACAGCACGGGGTTAGATACAGAGTAAAGCTCCCTCTACAATGTCCCCATCAAACACTCCCAGGACTGGTACAGCACGGGGTTAGATACAGTGTAAAGCTCCCTCTACACTGTCCCCATCAAGCACTCCCAGGACAGGTACAGCACGGGGTTAGATACAGAGTAAAGCTCCCTCTACACTGTCCCCATCAAACACTCCCAGGACAGGTACAGCACGGGGTTAGATACAGAGTAAAGCTCCCTCTACACTGTCCCCATCAAACACTCCCAGGACAGGTACAGCACGGGGTTAGATACAGAGCAAAGCTCTCTCTACACTGTCCCCATCAAACACTCCCAGGACAGGGACAGCACGAGGTTAGATACAGAGTAAAGCCCCCTCTACACTGTCCCCATCAAAAACTCCCAGGACAGGTACAGCACGGGGTTAGGTACAGAGTAAAGCTCCCTCTACACTGTCCCCATCAAACACTCCCAGGACAGGTACAGCACGGGGTTATATACAGAGTAAAGCCCCCTCTACACTGTCCCCATCAAACATTCCCAGGAAAGGTACAGCACGGGGTTAGATATAGAGTAAAGCTCCCTCTGCACTGTCCCCATCAAACACTCCCAGGACGCGTACAGCACGGGGTTAGATACAGAGTAAAGCTCCCTCTACACTGTCCCCATCAAACACTCCCAGGCCAGGTACAGCATGGGGCTAGATACAGAGTAAAGCTCCCTCTACACTGTCCCCATCAAACACTCCCAGGACAGTTACAGCACGGGGTTAGATACAGAGTAAAGCTCCCTCTACACTGTCCCCATCAAACACTCCCAGGACAGGTACAGCACGGGGTTAGATACAGAGTAATGCTCCCTCTACACTGTCCCCATCAAACACTCCCAGGACAGGTACAGCACGGGGTTAGATGCAGAGTAAAGCTCCCTCTACACTGTCCCCATCAAACACTCCCAGGACAGGTACAGCATGGGGTTAGATACAGAGTAATGCGCCCTCTACACTGTCCCCATCAAACACTCCCAGGACAGGTACAGCGCGGGGTTAGATACAGAGTAAAGCTCCCTCTACACTGTCCCCATCAAACACTCCCAGGACAGGTACAGCACGGGGTTAGATACAGAGTAAAGCTCCCTCTACACGTTCCCCATCAAACACTCCCAGGACAGGTACAGCACGGGGTTAGATACAGAGTAATCCTCCCTCTATACTGTCCCCATCAAACACTCCCAGGACAGGTACAGCACGGGGTTAGATACAGAGTAAAGCTCCCTCTGCACTGTCCCCATCATACACTCCCAGGACAGATACAGCACGGGGTTAGATACAGAGTAAAGCTCCCTCTACACTGTCCCCATCAAACACTCCGAGGACAGGTACAGCACGGGATTAGATACAGAGTAAAGCTCCCGCTACACTGTCCCCATCAAACACTCCCAGGACAGGTACAGCACGGGGTTAGATACAGAGTAAAGCTCCCTCTACACTGTCCCCATCAAACACTCCCAGGACAGGTACAGCACGGGGTTAGATACAGAGTAAAGCTCCCTCTGCACTGTCCCCATCAAACTCTCCCAGGACAGGTACAGCATGGGGTTAGATACAGAGTAAAGCTCCCTCTACACTGTCCCCATCAAACACTCCCAGGACAGGTACAGCACGGGGTTAGATACAGAGTAAAGCTCCCTCTACACTGTCCCCATAAAACACTCCCAGGACAGGTACAGCACGGGGTTAGATACAGAGTAAAGCTCCCTCTCCACTGTACCCCATCAAACACTCCCAGGACAGGTACAGCACGGTTTTAGATACAGAGTAAAGCTCCCTCTACACTGTCCCCATCAAACACTCCCAGGACAGGTACAGCACGGGGTTAGATACAGAGGAAAGCTCCCTCTACACTGTCCCCATAAAACACTCCCAGGACAGGTACAGCACGGGGTTAGATACAGAGTAAAGCTCCCTCTCCACTGTACCATCAAACACTCCCAGGACAGGTACAGCACGGGGTTTGATACAGAGTAAAGCTCCCTCTCCACTGTACCCCATCAAACACTCCCAGGACAGGTACAGCACGGGGTTAGATACAGAGTAAAGCTCCCTCTACACTGTCCCCATCAAACACTCCCAGGACAGGAATATCAGGGGGTTAGATACAGAGTAAAGCTCCCTCTACACTGTCCCCATAAAACACTCCCAGGACAGGTACAGCACGGGGTTAGATACAGAGTAAAGCTCCCTCTCCACTGTACCCCATCAAACACTCCCAGGACAGGTACAGCACAGGGTTAGATACAGAGTAAAGCTCCCTCTACACTGTCCCCATCAAACACTCCCAGGACAGGTACAGCATGGGGTTAGAAACTGAGTAAAGCTCCCTCTACATTGTCCCCATCACACACTCCCAGGACAGGTACAGCACGGGGTTAGATACAGAGTAAAGCTCCATCTACACTGTCCCCGTCACACACTCCCAGGACAGGTACAGCACGGGGTTAGATACAGAGTAAAGCTCCCTCTACACTGTCCCCATCAAACACTCCCAGGACAGGTACAGCCCGGGCTAGATACAGAGTAAAGCTCCCTCTGCACTGTCCCCATCAAACACTCCCAGGACAGGTACAGCACGGGGTTAGATACAGAGTAAACCTCCCTCTATACTGTCCCCATCAAACACTCCCAGGACAGGTACAGCACGGGGTTAGATACAGAGTAAAGCTCCCTCTGCACTGTCCCCATCAAACACTCCCAGGACAGGTACAGCACGGGGTTAGATACAGAGTAAAGCTCCCTCTACACTGTCCCCATCAAACACTCCCAGGACAGGTACAGCACGGGGTTAGATACAGAGTAAAGCTCCCTCTACACTGTCCCCGTCAAACACTCCCAGGACAGGTACAGCACGGGGTTAGATACAGAGTAAAGCTCCCTCTACACTGTCCCCATCAAACACTCCCAGGACAGGGACAGCACGGGGGTAGATACAGAGTAAAGTTCCCTCTACACTGTCCCCATCAAACACTCCCAGGACAGGTACAGCACGGGGTTAGATACAGAGTAAAGCTCCCTCTGCACTGTCCCCATCAAACACTCCCAGGACAGGTACAGCACGGGGTTAGATACAGAGTAAAGCTCCCTCTACACTGTCCCCATCAAACACTCCCAGGACAGGTACAGCACAGGGTTAGATACAGAGTAAAGCTCCCTCTCCACTGTACCCCATCAAACACTCCCAGGACAGGTACAGCACGGGGTTAGATACAGAGTAAAGCTCCCTCTACACTGTCCCCATCAAACACTCCCAGGACAGGTACATCAGGGGGTTAGATACAGAGTAAAGCTCCCTCTACACTGTCCCCAGAAAACACTCCCAGGACAGGTACAGCACGGGGTTAGATACAGAGTAAAGCTCCCTCTCCACTGTACCCCATCAAACACTCCCAGGACAGGTACAGCACAGGGTTAGATACAGAGTAAAGCTCCCTCTACACTGTCCCCATCAAACACTCCCAGGACAGGTACAGCATGGGGTTAGAAACTGAGTAAAGCTCCCTCTACATTGTCCCCATCACACACTCCCAGGACAGGTACAGCACGGGGTTAGATACAGAGTAAAGCTCCATCTACACTGTCCCCGTCACACACTCCCAGGACAGGTACAGCACGGGGTTAGATACAGAGTAAAGCTCCCTCTACACTGTCCCCATCAAACACTCCCAGGACAGGTACAGCCCGGGCTAGATACAGAGTAAAGCTCCCTCTGCACTGTCCCCATCAAACACTCCCAGGACAGGTACAGCACGGGGTTAGATACAGAGTAAACCTCCCTCTATACTGTCCCCATCAAACACTCCCAGGACAGGTACAGCACGGGGTTAGATACAGAGTAAAGCTCCCTCTGCACTGTCCCCATCAAACACTCCCAGGACAGGTACAGCACGGGGTTAGATACAGAGTAAAGCTCCCTCTACACTGTCCCCATCAAACACTCCCAGGACAGGTACAGCACGGGGTTAGATACAGAGTAAAGCTCCCTCTACACTGTCCCCGTCAAACACTCCCAGGACAGGTACAGCACGGGGTTAGATACAGAGTAAAGCTCCCTCTACACTGTCCCCATCAAACACTCCCAGGACAGGGACAGCACGGGGGTAGATACAGAGTAAAGTTCCCTCTACACTGTCCCCATCAAACACTCCCAGGACAGGTACAGCACGGGGTTAGATACAGAGTAAAGCTCCCTCTGCACTGTCCCCATCAAACACTCCCAGGACAGGTACAGCACGGGGTTAGATACAGAGTAAAGCTCCCTCTACACTGTCCCCATCAAACACTCCCAGGACAGGTACAGCACAGGGTTAGATACAGAGTAAAGCTCCCTCAACACTGTCCCCATCAATCACTCCCAGGACAGGTACAGCACGGGGTTAGATACAGAGTAAAGCTCCCTCTACACTGTCCCCATCAAACACTCCCAGGACAGGTACAGCACGGGGTTAGATACAGAGTAAAGCTCCCTCTACACTGTCCCCATCAAACACTCCCAGGACAGGTACAGCACGGGGTTAGATACAGAGTAAAGTTCCCTCTACACTGTCCCCATCAAACACTCCCAGGACAGGTACAGCACGGGGTTAGATACAGAGTAAAGCTCCCTCTGCACTGTCCCCATCAAACACTCCCAGGACAGGTACAGCACGGGGTTAGATACAGAGTAAAGCTCCCTCTACACTGTCCCCATCAAACACTCCCAGGACAGGTACAGCACAGGGTTAGATACACAGTAAAGCTCCCTCTACACTGTCCCCATCAAACACTCCCAGGACAGGTACAGCACGGGGATAGATGCAGAGTAAAGCTCCCTCTACACTGTCCCCATCAAACACTCCCAGGACAGTGACAGCACGGGGGTAGATACAGAGTAAAGTTCCCTCTACACTGTCCCCATCAAACACTCCCAGGACAGGTACACACGGGGTTAGATACAGAGTAAAGCTCCCTCTACACTGTCCCCATCAAACACTCCCAGGACAGGTACAACACGGGGTTAGATACAGAGTAAAGCTCCCTCTACACTGTCCCCATCAAACACTCCCAGGACAGGTACAGCACGGGGTTAGATACAGAGTGAAGCTCCCTCTGCACTGTCCCCATCAAACACTCCCAGGACAGGTACAGCACGGGGTTAGATACAGAGTAAAGCTCCCTCTACACTGTCCCCATCAAACACTCCCAGGACAGGTACAGCACGGGGTTAGATACAGAGTAAAGCTCCCTCTACACTGTCCCCATCAAACACTCCCAGGACAGGAACAGCACGGGGTTAGATACAGAGTAAAGCTCCCTCTGCACTGTCCCCATTAAACACTCCCAGGACAGGTACAGCACGGGGTTAGATACAGAGTAAAGCTCCCTCTACACTGTCCCCATCAAACACTCCCAGGACAGGTACAGCACGGGGTTAGATACAGAGTAAAGCTCCCTCTGCACTGTCCCCATCAAACACTCCCAGGACAGGTACAGCACGGGGTTAGATACAGAGTAAAGCTCCCTCTACACTGTCCCCATCAAACACTCCCAGGACAGGTACAGCACGGGGTTAGATACAGAGTAAAGCTCCCTCTACACTGTCCCCATAAAACACTCCCAGGACAGGTACAGCACGGGGTTAGATACAGAGTAAAGCTCCCTCTCCACTGTACCCCATCAAACACTCCCAGGACAGGTACAGCACGGTTTTAGATACAGAGTAAAGCTCCCTCTACACTGTCCCCATCAAACACTCCCAGGACAGGTACAGCACGGGGTTAGATACAGAGTAAAGCTCCCTCTACACTGTCCCCATAAAACACTCCCAGGACAGGTACAGCACGGGGTTAGATACAGAGTAAAGCTCCCTCTCCACTGGACCATCAAACACTCCCAGGACAGGTACAGCACGGGGTTTGATACAGAGTAAAGCTCCCTCTCCACTGTACCCCATCAAACACTCCCAGGACAGGTACAGCACGGGGTTAGATACAGAGTAAAGCTCCCTCTACACTGTCCCCATCAAACACTCCCAGGACAGGTACATCAGGGGGTTAGATACAGAGTAAAGCTCCCTCTACACTGTCCCCATAAAACACTCCCAGGACAGGTACAGCACGGGGTTAGATACAGAGTAAAGCTCCCTCTCCACTGTACCCCATCAAACACTCCCAGGACAGGTACAGCACGGGGTTAGATACAGAGTAAAGCTCCCTCTACACTGTCCCCATCAAACACTCCCAGGACAGGTACAGCATGGGGTTAGAAACTGAGTAAAGCTCCCTCTACATTGTCCCCATCACACACTCCCAGGACAGGTACAGCACGGGGTTAGATACAGAGTAAAGCTCCATCTACACTGTCCCCGTCACACACTCCCAGGACAGGTACAGCACGGGGTTAGATACAGAGTAAAGCTCCCTCTACACTGTCCCCATCAAACACTCCCAGGACAGGTACAGCCCGGGCTAGATACAGAGTAAAGCTCCCTCTGCACTGTCCCCATCAAACACTCCCAGGACAGGTACAGCACGGGGTTAGATACAGAGTAAACCTCCCTCTATACTGTCCCCATCAAACACTCCCAGGACAGGTACAGCACGGGGTTAGATACAGAGTAAAGCTCCCTCTGCACTGTCCCCATCAAACACTCCCAGGACAGGTACAGCACGGGGTTAGATACAGAGTAAAGCTCCCTCTACACTGTCCCCATCAAACACTCCCAGGACAGGTACAGCACGGGGTTAGATACAGAGTAAAGCTCCCTCTACACTGTCCCCGTCAAACACTCCCAGGACAGGTACAGCACGGGGTTAGATACAGAGTAAAGCTCCCTCTACACTGTCCCCATCAAACACTCCCAGGACAGGGACAGCACGGGGGTAGATACAGAGTAAAGTTCCCTCTACACTGTCCCCATCAAACACTCCCAGGACAGGTACAGCACGGGGTTAGATACAGAGTAAAGCTCCCTCTGCACTGTCCCCATCAAACACTCCCAGGACAGGTACAGCACGGGGTTAGATACAGAGTAAAGCTCCCTCTACACTGTCCCCATCAAACACTCCCAGGACAGGTACAGCACAGGGTTTAATACAGAGTAAAGCTCCCTCAACACTGTCCCCATCAATCACTCCCAGGACAGGTACAGCACGGGGTTAGATACAGAGTAAAGCTCCCTCTACACTGTCCCCATCAAACACTCCCAGGACAGGGACAGCACGGGGGTAGATACAGAGTAAAGTTCCCTCTACACTGTCCCCATCAAACACTCCCAGGACAGGTACACACGGGGTTAGATACAGAGTAAAGCTCCCTCTACACTGTCCCCATCAAACACTCCCAGGACAGGTACAGCATGGGGTTAGATACAGAGTAAAGCTCCCTCTACACTGTCCCCATCAAACACTCCCAGGACAGGTACAGCACGGGGTTAGATACAGAGTAAAGCTCCCTCTGCACTGTCCCCATCAAACACTCCCAGGACAGGTACAGCACGGGGTTAGATACAGAGTAAAGCTCCCTCTACACTGTCCCCATCAAACACTCCCAGGACAGGTACAGCACGGGGTTAGATACAGAGTAAAGCTCCCTCTACACTGTCCCCATCAAACACTCCCAGTACAGGAACAGCACGGGGTTAGATACAGAGTAAAGCTCCCTCTGCACTGTCCCCATCAAACACTCCCAGGACAGGTACAGCACGGGGTTAGATACAGAGTAAAGCTCCCTCTACACTGTCCCCACCAAACACTCCCAGGACAGGTACAGCACGGGGTTAGATACAGAGTAAAGCTCCCTCTGCACTGTCCCCATCAAACACTCCCAGGACAGGTACAGCACGGGGTTAGATACAGAGTAAAGCTCCCTCTACACTGTCCCCATAAAACACTCCCAGGACAGGTACAGCACGGGGTTAGATACAGAGTAAAGCTCCCTCTACACTGTCCCCATCAAACACTCCCAGGACAGGTACAGCACGGGGTTAGATACAGAGTAAAGCTCCCTCTACACTGTCCCCATCAAACACTCCCAGGACAGGTACAGCACGGGGTTAGATACAGAGTAAAGCTCCCTCTACACTGTCCCCATCAGACATTCCCAGGACAGGTACAGCACGGGGTTAGATACAGGGTAAAGCTCCCTCCACACTGTCCCCATCAAACACTCCCAGGACAGGTACAGCACGTGGTTAGATACAGAGTAATGCTCCCTCTACACTGCCCCAATCAAACACTCCCAGGAGAGGTACAGCACAGGGTTAGATACAGAGTAAAGCTCCCTCTACACTGCCCCCATCAAACACTCCCAGGACAGGTACAGCATGGGGTTAGATACAGAGTAAGGCTCCCTCTATACTGTCCCCATCAAACACTCCCAGGACAGGTACAGCACGAGGTTAGATACAGAGTAAAGCTCCCTCTACACTGTCCCCATCAAACACTCCCAGGACAGGTACAGCACGGGGTTAGATACAGAGTAAAGCTCCCTCTACACTGTCCCCATCAAACACTCCCAGGACAGGTACAGCGCGGGGTTAGATACAGAGTAAAGCTCCCTCTACACTGTCCCCATCAAACACTCCCAGGACAGGTACAGCACGGGGTTAGATACAGAGTAAAGCTCCCTCTACACTGTCCCCATCAAACATTCCCAGGACAGGTACAGCACGGGGTTAGACACAGAGTAAAGCTCCCTCCACACTGTCCCCATCAAACACTCCCAGGACAGGTACAGTACGTGGTTAGATACAGAGTAAAGCTCCCTCTACACTGCCCCAATCAAACACTCCCAAGAGAGTTACAGCACAGGGTTAGATACAGAGTAAAGCTTCCTCTACACTGTCCCCATCAAACACTCCCAGGACAGGTACAGCATGGGGTTAGATACAGAGTAAGGCTCCCTCTACACTGTCCCCATCAAACACTCCCAGGACAGGTACAGCACGAGGTTAGATACAGAGTAAAGTTCCCTCTACACTGTCCCCATCAAACACGCGCAGGACAGGGACAGCACGGGGTTAGATACAGAGTAAATCTCCCTCTACACTGCCCCAATTAAACACTCCCAGGAGAGGTACAGCACGGGGTTAGATACAGAGTAAAGCTCCCTCTACACTGTCCCCATCAAACACTCCCAACACTGGTACAGCACGGGGTTAGATACAGAGTAAAGCTCCCTCTACAATGTCCCCATCAAACACTCCCAGGACTGGTACAGCACGGGGTTAGATACAGTGTAAAGCTCCCTCTACACTGTCCCCATCAAGCACTCCCAGGACAGGTACAGCACGGGGTTAGATACAGAATAAAGCTCCCTCTACACTGTCCCCATCAAACACTCCCAGGACAGGTACAGCACGAGGTTAGATACAGAGTAAAGCTCCCTCTACACTGTCCCCATCAAACACGCGCAGGACAGGTACAGCACGGGGTTAGATACAGAGTAAAGCTCCCTCTACACTGTCCCCATCAAACACTCCCAACACTGGTACAGCACGGGGTTAGATACAGAGTAAAGCTCCCTCTACAATGTCCCCATCAAACACTCCCAGGACTGGTACAGCACGGGGTTAGATACAGTGTAAAGCTCCCTCTACACTGTCCCCATCAAGCACTCCCAGGACAGGTACAGCACGGGGTTAGATACAGAGTAAAGCTCCCTCTACACTGTCCCCATCAAACACTCCCAACACTGGTACAGCACGGGGTTAGATACAGAGTAAAGCTCCCTCTACAATGTCCCCATCAAACACTCCCAGGACTGGTACAGCACGGGGTTAGATACAGTGTAAAGCTCCCTCTACACTGTCCCCATCAAGCACTCCCAGGACAGGTACAGCACGGGGTTAGATACAGAGTAAAGCTCCCTCTACACTGTCCCCATCAAACACTCCCAGGACAGGTACAGCACGGGGTTAGATACAGAGTAAAGCTCCCTCTACACTGTCCCCATCAAACACTCCCAGGACAGGTACAGCACGGGGTTAGATACAGAGCAAAGCTCTCTCTACACTGTCCCCATCAAACACTCCCAGGACAGGGACAGCACGAGGTTAGATACAGAGTAAAGCCCCCTCTACACTGTCCCCATCAAACACTCCCAGGACAGGTACAGCACGGGGTTAGGTACAGAGTAAAGCTCCCTCTACACTGTCCCCATCAAACACTCCCAGGACAGGTACAGCACGGGGTTATATACAGAGTAAAGCCCCCTCTACACTGTCCCCATCAAACATTCCCAGGAAAGGTACAGCACGGGGTTAGATATAGAGTAAAGCTCCCTCTGCACTGTCCCCATCAAACACTCCCAGGACGCGTACAGCACGGGGTTAGATACAGAGTAAAGCTCCCTCTACACTGTCCCCATCAAACACTCCCAGGCCAGGTACAGCATGGGGCTAGATACAGAGTAAAGCTCCCTCTACACTGTCCCCATCAAACACTCCCAGGACAGTTACAGCACGGGGTTAGATACAGAGTAAAGCTCCCTCTACACTGTCCCCATCAAACACTCCCAGGACAGGTACAGCACGGGGTTAGATACAGAGTAATGCTCCCTCTACACTGTCCCCATCAAACACTCCCAGGACAGGTACAGCACGGGGTTAGATGCAGAGTAAAGCTCCCTCTACACTGTCCCCATCAAACACTCCCAGGACAGGTACAGCATGGGGTTAGATACAGAGTAATGCGCCCTCTACACTGTCCCCATCAAACACTCCCAGGACAGGTACAGCGCGGGGTTAGATACAGAGTAAAGCTCCCTCTACACTGTCCCCATCAAACACTCCCAGGACAGGTACAGCACGGGGTTAGATACAGAGTAAAGCTCCCTCTACACGTTCCCCATCAAACACTCCCAGGACAGGTACAGCACGGGGTTAGATACAGAGTAAACCTCCCTCTATACTGTCCCCATCAAACACTCCCAGGACAGGTACAGCACGGGGTTAGATACAGAGTAAAGCTCCCTCTGCACTGTCCCCATCATACACTCCCAGGACAGATACAGCACGGGGTTAGATACAGAGTAAAGCTCCCTCTACACTGTCCCCATCAAACACTCCGAGGACAGGTACAGCACGGGATTAGATACAGAGTAAAGCTCCCGCTACACTGTCCCCATCAAACACTCCCAGGACAGGTACAGCACGGGGTTAGATACAGAGTAAAGCTCCCTCTACACTGTCCCCATCAAACACTCCCAGGACAGGTACAGCACGGGGTTAGATACAGAGTAAAGCTCCCTCTGCACTGTCCCCATCAAACTCTCCCAGGACAGGTACAGCACGGGGTTAGATACAGAGTAAAGCTCCCTCTACACTGTCCCCATCAAACACTCCCAGGACAGGTACAGCACGGGGTTAGATACAGAGTAAAGCTCCCTCTACACTGTCCCCATCAAACACTCCCAGGACAGGTACAGCACGGGGTTAGATACAGAGTAAAGCTCCCTCTACACTGTCCCCATCAAACACTCCCAGGATAGGTACAGCACGGGGTTAGATACAGAGTAAAGCTCCCTCTACACTGTCCCAATCACACACTCCCAGGACAGGTACAGCATGGGGTTAGATACAGAGTAAAGCTTCCTCTACACTCTCCCCATCAAACACTCCCAGGACAGAGACAGCACCGTGTTAGATACAGAGTAAAGCTCCCTCTACACTGTCCCCATCACACACTCCCAGGACAGGTACGGCACGGGGTTAGATACAGAGTAACGCTCCCTCTACACTGTCCCCATCAAACACTCCCAGGACAGGTACAGCACGGGGTTAGATACGGAGTAAAGCTCCCTCTACACTGTCCCCATCAAACACTCCCAGGACAGGTACAGCACGGGGTTAGATACAGAGTAAAGCTCCCTCTACTCTGTCCCCATCAAACACTCCCAGGACAGGTACGGCACGGGGTTAGATACAGAGTAAAGCTCCCTCTACTCTGTCCCCATCAAACACTCCCAGGACAGGTAAAGCACGGGGTTAGATACAGAGTAAAGCTCCCTCTACACTGTCCCCATCAAACACTCCCAGGACAGGTACAGCACGGGGTTAGATAGAGAGTAAAGCTCCCTCTCCACTGTCCCCATCAAACACTCCCAGGACAGGTACAGCACGGGGTTAGATACAGAGTAAAGCTCCCTCTACACAGTCCCCATGAAACACTCCCAGGACAGGTACAGCACGGGTTTAGATGCAGAGTAAAGCTCCCTCTACACTGTCCCCATCAAACCCTCCCAGGACAGGTACAGCATGGGGTTAGATACAGAGTAATGCTCCCTCTACACTGTCCCCATCAAACACTCCCAGGACAGGTACAGCACGGGGTTAGATACAGAGTAAAGCTCCCTCTACACTGTCCCCATCAAACACTCCCAGGACAGGGACAGCACCGTGTTAGATACAGAGTAAAGCTCCCTCTACACTGTCTCCATCAAACAGTCCGAGGACAGGTACAGTACGGGGTTAGATACAGGGTAAAGCTCCCTCTACACTGTCCCCATCAAACACTCCCAGGACAGGCACAGCACGGAGGTAGATACAGAGCAAAGCTCCCTCTACACTGTCCCCATCAAACACTCCCAGGACAGGTACGGCACGGGCTGAGATACAGAGTAACGCTCCCTCTACACTGTCCCCATCAAACACTCCCAGGACAGGTACAGCACGGGGTTAGATACGGAGTAAAGCTCCCTCTACACTGTCCCCATCAAACACTCCCAGGACAGGTACAGCACGGGGTTAGATACAGAGTAAAGCTCCCTCTACACTGTCCCCATCAAACACTCCCAGGACAGGTACAGCACGGGGATAGATACAGAGTAAAGCTCCCTCTACACTGTCCCCATCAAACACTCCCAGGACAGGTACAGCACGGGGTTAGATACAGAGTAAAGCTCCCTCTACACTGTCCCCATCAAACACTCCCAGGACAGGTACGGCACGGGGTTAGATACAGAGTAATGCTCCCTCTACACTGTCCCCATCAAACACTCCCAAGACAGGTACCGCAAGGGGTTAGATACAGTGTAAAGCTCCCTCTACACTGTCCCCATCAAACACTCCCAGGACAGGTACAGCACGTGGTTAGATACAGAGTAAAGCTCCCTCTTCATTGTCCCCATCACACACTCCCAGGACAGGTACAGCACAGGGTTAGATACAGAGTAAAGCTCCCTCTACACTGTCCCCATCAAACACTCCCAGGACAGGTACAGCATGGGGTTAGAAACAGAGTAAAGCTCCCTCTACATTGTCCCCATAACACACTCCCAGGACAGGTACAGCACGGGGTTAGATACAGAGTAAAGCTCCATCTACACTGTCCCCGTCAAACACTCCCAGGACAGGTACAGCACGGGGTTAGATACAGAGTAAAGCTCCCTCTACACTGTCCCCATCAAACACTCCCAGGACAGGTACAGCACGGGGTTAGATACAGAGTAAAGCTCCCTCTACACTGTCCCCATCAAACACTCCCAGGACAGGTACAACACGGGGTTAGATACAGAGTAAAGCTCCCTCTACACTGTCCCCATCAAACACTCCCAGGACAGGTACAGCACGGGGTTAGATACAGAGTGAAGCTCCCTCTGCACTGTCCCCATCAAACACTCCCAGGACAGGTACAGCACGGGGTTAGATACAGAGTAAAGCTCCCTCTACACTGTCCCCATCAAACACTCCCAGGACAGGTACAGCACGGGGTTAGATACAGAGTAAAGCTCCCTCTACACTGTCCCCATCAAACACTCCCAGGACAGGAACAGCACGGGGTTAGATACAGAGTAAAGCTCCCTCTGCACTGTCCCCATTAAACACTCCCAGGACAGGTACAGCACGGGGTTAGATACAGAGTAAAGCTCCCTCTGCACTGTCCCCACCAAACACTCCCAGGACAGGTACAGCACGGGGTTAGATACAGAGTAAAGCTCCCTCTGCACTGTCCCCATCAAACACTCCCAGGACAGGTACAGCACGGGGTTAGATACAGAGTAAAGCTCCCTCTACACTGTCCCCATCAAACACTCCCAGGACAGGTACAGCACGGGGTTAGATACAGAGTAAAGCTCCCTCTACACTGTCCCCATAAAACACTCCCAGGACAGGTACAGCACGGGGTTAGATACAGAGTAAAGCTCCCTCTCCACTGTACCCCATCAAACACTCCCAGGACAGGTACAGCACGGTTTTAGATACAGAGTAAAGCTCCCTCTACACTGTCCCCATCAAACACTCCCAGGACAGGTACAGCACGGGGTTAGATACAGAGTAAAGCTCCCTCTACACTGTCCCCATAAAACACTCCCAGGACAGGTACAGCACGGGGTTAGATACAGAGTAAAGCTCCCTCTCCACTGTACCATCAAACACTCCCAGGACAGGTACAGCACGGGGTTTGATACAGAGTAAAGCTCCCTCTCCACTGTACCCCATCAAACACTCCCAGGACAGGTACAGCACGGGGTTAGATACAGAGTAAAGCTCCCTCTACACTGTCCCCATCAAACACTCCCAGGACAGGTACATCAGGGGGTTAGATACAGAGTAAAGCTCCCTCTACACTGTCCCCATAAAACACTCCCAGGACAGGTACAGCACGGGGTTAGATACAGAGTAAAGCTCCCTCTCCACTGTACCCCATCAAACACTCCCAGGACAGGTACAGCACGGGGTTAGATACAGAGTAAAGCTCCCTCTACACTGTCCCCATCAAACACTCCCAGGACAGGTACAGCATGGGGTTAGAAACTGAGTAAAGCTCCCTCTACATTGTCCCCATCACACACTCCCAGGACAGGTACAGCACGGGGTTAGATACAGAGTAAAGCTCCATCTACACTGTCCCCGTCACACACTCCCAGGACAGGTACAGCACGGGGTTAGATACAGAGTAAAGCTCCCTCTACACTGTCCCCATCAAACACTCCCAGGACAGGTACAGCCCGGGCTAGATACAGAGTAAAGCTCCCTCTGCACTGTCCCCATCAAACACTCCCAGGACAGGTACAGCACGGGGTTAGATACAGAGTAAACCTCCCTCTATACTGTCCCCATCAAACACTCCCAGGACAGGTACAGTACGGGGTTAGATACAGAGTAAAGCTCCCTCTGCACTGTCCCCATCAAACACTCCCAGGACAGGTACAGCACGGGGTTAGATACAGAGTAAAGCTCCCTCTACACTGTCCCCATCAAACACTCCCAGGACAGATACAGCACGGGGTTAGATACAGAGTAAAGCTCCCTCTACACTGTCCCCGTCAAACACTCCCAGAACAGGTACAGCACGGGGTTAGATACAGAGTAAAGCTCCCTCTACACTGTCCCCATCAAACACTCCCAGGACAGGGACAGCACGGGGGTAGATACAGAGTAAAGTTCCCTCTACACTGTCCCCATCAAACACTCCCAGGACAGGTACAGCACGGGGTTAGATACAGAGTAAAGCTCCCTCTGCACTGTCCCCATCAAACACTCCCAGGACAGGTACAGCACGGGGTTAGATACAGAGTAAAGCTCCCTCTACACTGTGCCCATCAAACACTCCCAGGACAGGTACAGCACAGGGTTAGATACAGAGTAAAGCTCCCTCAACACTGTCCCCATCAATCACTCCCAGGACAGGTACAGCACGGGGTTAGATACAGAGTAAAGCTCCCTCTACACTGTCCCCATCAAACACTCCCAGGACAGGGACAGCACGGGGGTAGATACAGAGTAAAGTTCCCTCTACACTGTCCCCATCAAACACTCCCAGGACAGGTACACACGGGGTTAGATACAGAGTAAAGCTCCCTCTACACTGTCCCCATCAAACACTCCCAGGACAGGTACAGCATGGGGTTAGATACAGAGTAAAGCTCCCTCTACACTGTCCCCATCAAACACTCCCAGGACAGGTACAGCACGGGGTTAGATACAGAGTAAAGCTCCCTCTGCACTGTCCCCATCAAACACTCCCAGGACAGGTACAGCACGGGGTTAGATACAGAGTAAAGCTCCCTCTACACTGTCCCCATCAAACACTCCCAGGACAGGTACAGCACGGGGTTAGATACAGAGTAAAGCTCCCTCTACACTGTCCCCATCAAACACTCCCAGTACAGGAACAGCACGGGGTTAGATACAGAGTAAAGCTCCCTCTGCACTGTCCCCATCAAACACTCCCAGGACAGGTACAGCACGGGGTTAGATACAGAGTAAAGCTCCCTCTACACTGTCCCCACCAAACAGTCCCAGGACAGGTACAGCACGGGGTTAGATACAGAGTAAAGCTCCCTCTGCACTGTCCCCATCAAACACTCCCAGGACAGGTACAGCACGGGGTTAGATACAGAGTAAAGCTCCCTCTACACTGTCCCCATAAAACACTCCCAGGACAGGTACAGCACGGGGTTAGATACAGAGTAAAGCTCCCTCTACACTGTCCCCATCAAACACTCCCAGGACAGGTACAGCACGGGGTTAGATACAGAGTAAAGCTCCCTCTACACTGTCCCCATCAAACACTCCCAGGACAGGTACAGCACGGGGTTAGATACAGAGTAAACCTCCCTCTACACTGTCCCCATCAAACACTCACAGGACAGGTACAGCACGGGGTTAGATACAGAGTAAAGCTCCCTCTACACTGTCCCCATCAAACACTCCCAGGACAGGTACAGCACGGGGTTAGATACAGAGTAAAGCTCCCTCTACACTGTCCCCATAAAACACTCCCAGGACAGGTACAGCACGGGGTTAGATACAGAGTAAAGCTCCCTCTCCACTGTACCCCATCAAACACTCCCAGGACAGGTACAGCACGGGGTTAGATACAGAGTAAAGCTCCCTCTACACTGTCCCCATCAAACACTCCCAGGACAGGTACAGCACGGGGTTAGATACAGAGTAAAGCTCCCTCTACACTGTCCCCATAAAACACTCCCAGGACAGGTACAGCACGGGGTTAGATACAGAGTAAAGCTCCCTCTCCACTGTACCATCAAACACTCCCAGGACAGGTACAGCACGGGGTTAGATACAGAGTAAAGCTCCCTCTCCACTGTACCCCATCAAACACTCCCAGGACAGGTACAGCACGGGGTTAGATACAGAGTAAAGCTCCCTCTACACTGTCCCCATCAAACACTCCCAGGACAGGTACAGCAGGGGGTTAGATACAGAGTAAAGCTCCCTCTACACTGTCCCCATAAAACACTCCCAGGACAGGTACAGCACGGGGTTAGATACAGAGTAAAGCTCCCTCTCCACTGTACCCCATCAAACACTCCCAGGACAGGTACAGCACGGGGTTAGATACAGAGTAAAGCTCCCTCTCCACTGTCCCCATCAAACACTCCCAGGACAGGTACAGCATGGGGTTAGATACAGAGTAAAGCTCCCTCTACACTGTCCCCATCAAACATTCCCAGGACAGCTACAGCACGGGGTTAGATACAGAGTAAAGCCCCCTCTACACTGTCCCCATCAAACATTCCCAGGACAGCTACAGCACGGGGTTAGATACAGAGTAAAGCTCCCTCTCCACTGTACCCCATCAAACACTCCCAGGACAGGTACAGCACGGGGTTAGATACAGAGTAAAGCTCCCTCTACACTGACCCCATCAAACACTCCCAGGACAGGTACAGCATGGGGTTAGATACAGAATAAAGCTCCCTCTACACTGTCCCCATCAAACACTCCCAGGACAGGTACAGCACGGGGTTAGATACAGAGTAAAGCTCCCTCTACACTGTCCCCATCAAACACTCCCAGGACAGGTACAGCACGGGGTTAGATACAGAGTAAAGCCCCCTCTACACTGTCCCCATCAAACATTCCCAGGACAGCTACAGCACGGGGTTAGATACAGAGTATAGCTCCCTCTCCACTGTACCCCATCAAACACTCCCAGGACAGGTACAGCAAGGGGTTAGATACAGAGTAAAGCTCCCTCTACACTGTCCCCATCAAACACTCCCAGGACAGCTACAGCACGGGGTTAGATACAGAGTAAAGCCCCCTCTACACTGTCCCCATCAAACACTCCCAGGACAGGTACAGCACGGGGTTAGATACAGAGTAAAGCCCCCTCTACACTGTCCCCATCAAACATTCCCAGGACAGGTACAGCACGGGGTTAGATACAGAGTAAAGCTCCCTCTACACTGTCCCCATCAAACACTCCCAGGACAGCTACAGCACGGGGTTAGATACAGAGTAAAGCCCCCTCTACACTGTCCCCATCAAACACTCCCAGGACAGCTACAGCACGGGGTTAGATACAGAGTGAAGCTCCCTCTACACTGTCCCCATCAAACACTCCCAGGACAGGTACAGCACGGGGTTAGATATAGAGTAAAGCTCCCTCTACACTGTCCCCATCAAACACTCCCAGGACAGGTACAGCACGGGATTAGATACAGAGTAAAGCTCCCTCTACACTGTCCCCATCAAACACTCCCAGGACAGGTACAGCACGGGGTTAGATACAGAGTAAAGCTCCCTCTACACTGTCCCCATCAAACATTCCCAGGACAGGTACAGCACGGGATTAGATACAGAGTAAAGCTCCCTCTACACTGACCCCATCAAACACTCCCAGGACAGGTACAGCACGGGGTTAGATACAGAGTAAATCTCCCTCTACACTGTCCCCATCAAACACTCCCAGGACAGGTACAGCACGGGGTTAGATACAGAGTAAAGCTCCCTCTACACTGTCCCCATCAAACACTCCCAGGACAGGTACAGCACGGGGTTAGATACAGAGTAAAGCTCCCTCTCCACTGTACCCCATCAAACACTCCCAGGACAGGTACAGCACGGGGTTAGATACAGAGTAAAGCTCCCTCTACACTGTCCCCATCAAACACTCCCAGGACAGGTACAGCACGGGATTAGATACAGAGTAAAGCTCCCTCTACACTGTCCCCATCAAACACTCCCAGGACAGGTACAGCACGGGGTTAGATACAGAGTAAAGCTCCCTCTACACTGTCCCCATCAAACACTCCCAGGACAGGTACAGCACGGGATTAGATACAGAGTAAAGCTCCCTCTACACTGTCCCCATCAAACACTCCCAGGACAGGTACAGCACGGGGTTAGATACAGAGTAAAGCTCCCTCTACACTGTCCCCAACAAACACTCCCAGGACAGGTACAGCATGGGGTTAGATACAGAGTAAAGGTCCCTCTACACTGTCCCCATCAAACACTCCCAGGACAGCTACAGCACGGGGTTAGATACAGAGTAGAGCTCCCTCTACACTGTCCCCATCAAACACTCCCAGGACAGGTACAGCACGGGGTTAGATACAGAGTAAAGCTCCCTCTACACTGTCCCCATCAAACACTCCCAGGACTGGTACAGCACGGGGTTAGATACAGAGTAAAGCTCCCTCTACACTGTCCCCATCAAACACTCCCAGGAGAGGTACAGCACGGGGTTAGATACAGAGTAAAGCTCCCTCTACACTGTCCACATCAAACACTCCCAGGACAGGTACAGCACGGGGTTAGATGCAGAGTAAAGCTCCCTCTACACTGTCCCCATCAAACACGCCCAGGACAGGTACAGCACGGGGTTAGATACAGAGTAAAGCTCCCTCTACACTGTCCCCATCAAACACTCCCAGGACAGGCACAGCACGGGGTTAGATACAGAGTAAAGCTCCCTCTACACTGTCCCCATCAAACACTCCCAGGACAGGTACAGCACGGGGTTAGATGCAGAGTAAAGCTCCCTCTACACTCTCCCCGTCACACACTCATAGGACAGGTACAGCACGGGAATAGATGCAGAGTAAAACTCCCTCTACACTGTCCCCAGCAAACAGTCCCAGGACAGGTACAGCACGGGGTTAGATACAGAGTAAAGCTCCCTGTACACTGTCCGCATCAAACACTCCCAGGACAGGTACAGCACGGGGTTAGATACAGAGTAAAGCTCCCTCTACACTGTCCCCATCAAACACTCCCAGGACAGGTACAGCACGGGGTTAGATACAGAGTAAAGCTCCCTCTACACTGTCCCCATCAAACACTCCCAGGACAGGTACAGCACGGGATTAGATGCAGAGTAAAGCTCCCTCTACACTGTCCCCATCAAACACTCCCAGGACAGGTACAGCACGGGGTTAGATACAGAGTAAAGCTCCCTCTACACTGTCCCCATCAAACACTCCCAGGACAGGGACAGCACGGGGTTAGATACAGAGTAAAGCTCCCTCTACACTGTCCCCATCAAACACTCCCAGGACAGGGACAGCACGGGGTTAGATAAAGAGTAAAGCTCCCTCTACACTGTCCCCATCAAACACTCCCAGGACAGGTACAGCACGGGGTTAGATGCAGAGTAAAGCTCCCACTACACTGTCCCCATCAAACACTCCCAGGACAGGTACAGCACGTGGTTAGATACAGAGTAAAGCTCCCTCTTCATTGTCCCCATCACACACTCCCAGGACAGGTACAGCACAGAGTTAGATACAGAGTAAAGCTCCCTCTACACTGTCCCCATCAAACACTCCCAGGACAGGTACAGCATGGGGTTAGATACAGAGTAAAGCTCCCTCTACATTGTCCCCATCACACACTCCCAGGACAGGTACAGCACTGGGTTAGATACAGAGTAAAGCTTCCACTACACTGTCCCCATCAAACACTCCCAGGACAGGGACAGCACCGTGTTAGATACAGAGTAAAGCTCCCTCTACACTGTCCCCATCAAACAGTCCGAGGACAGGTACAGTACGGGGTTAGATACAGGGTAAAGCTCCCTCTACACTGTCCCCATCAAACACTCCCAGGACAGGCACAGCACGGAGGTAGATACAGAGTAAAGCTCCCTCTACACTGTCCCCATCAAACACTCCCAGGACAGGTACGGCACGGGGTTAGATACAGAGTAACGCTCCCTCTACACTGTCCCCATCAAACACTCCCAGGACAGGTACAGCACGAGGTTAGATACGGAGTAAAGCTCCCTCTACACTGTCCCCATCAAACACTCCCAGGACAGGTACAGCACGGGGTTAGATACAGAGTAAAGCTCCCTCTACACTGTCCCCATCAAACACTCCCAGGACAGGTACAGCACGGGGATAGATACAGAGTAAAGCTCCCTCTACACTGTCCCCATCAAACACTCCCAGGACAGGTACAGCACGGGGTTGGATACAGAGTAAAGCTCCCTCTACACTGTCCCCAACAAACACTCCCAGGACAGGTACAGCATGGGGTTAGATACAGAGTAAAGGTCCCTCTACACTGTCCCCATCAAACACTCCCAGGACAGCTACAGCACGGGGTTAGATACAGAGTAGAGCTCCCTCTACACTGTCCCCATCAAACACTCCCAGGACAGGTACAGCACGGGGTTAGATACAGAGTAAAGCTCCCTCTACACTGTCCCCATCAAACACTCCCAGGACTGGTACAGCACGGGGTTAGATACAGAGTAAAGCTCCCTCTACACTGTCCCCATCAAACACTCCCAGGAGAGGTACAGCACGGGGTGAGATACAGAGTAAAGCTCCCTCTACACTGTCCACATCAAACACTCCCAGGACAGGTACAGCATGGGGTTAGATACAGAGTAAAGGTCCCTCTACACTGTCCCCATCAAACACTCCCAGGACAGCTACAGCACGGGGTTAGATACAGAGTAGAGCTCCCTCTACACTGTCCCCATCAAACACTCCCAGGACAGGTACAGCACGGGGTTAGATACAGAGTAAAGCTCCCTCTACACTGTCCCCATCAAACACTCCCAGGACTGGTACAGCACGGGGTTAGATACAGAGTAAAGCTCCCTCTACACTGTCCCCATCAAACACTCCCAGGAGAGGTACAGCACGGGGTAAGATACAGAGTAAAGCTCCCTCTACACTGTCCACATCAAACACTCCCAGGACAGGTACAGCACGGGGTTAGATGCAGAGTAAAGCTCCCTCTACACTGTCCCCATCAAACACGCCCAGGACAGGTACAGCACGGGGTTAGATACAGAGTAAAGCTCCCTCTACACTGTCCCCATCAAACACTCCCAGGACAGGCACAGCACGGGGTTAGATACAGAGTAAAGCTCCCTCTACACTGTCCCCATCAAACACTCCCAGGACAGGTACAGCACGGGGTTAGATGCAGAGTAAAGCTCCCTCTACACTCTCCCCGTCACACACTCATAGGACAGGTACAGCACGGGAATAGATGCAGAGTAAAACTCCCTCTACACTGTCCCCAGCAAACAGTCCCAGGACAGGTACAGCACGGGGTTAGATACAGAGTAAAGCTCCCTGTACACTGTCCGCATCAAACACTCCCAGGACAGGTACAGCACGGGGTTAGATACAGAGTAAAGCTCCCTCTACACTGTCCCCATCAAACACTCGCAGGACAGGTACAGCACGGGGTTAGATACAGAGGAAAGCTCCCTCTACACTGTCCCCATCAAACACTCCCAGGACAGGTACAGCACGGGATTAGATGCAGAGTAAAGCTCCCTCTACACTGTCCCCATCAAACACTCCCAGGACAGGTACAGCACGGGGTTAGATACAGAGTAAAGCTCCCTCTACACTGTCCCCATCAAACACTCCCAGGACAGGGACAGCACGGGGTTAGATACAGAGTAAAGCTCCCTCTACACTGTCCCCATCAAACACTCCCAGGACAGGGACAGCACGGGGTTAGATAAAGAGTAAAGCTCCCTCTACACTGTCCCCATCAAACACTCCCAGGACAGGTACAGCACGGGGTTAGATGCAGAGTAAAGCTCCCACTACACTGTCCCCATCAAACACTCCGAGGACAGGTACAGCACGTGGTTAGATACAGAGTAAAGCTCCCTCTTCATTGTCCCCATCACACACTCCCAGGACAGGTACAGCACAGAGTTAGATACAGAGTAAAGCTCCCTCTACACTGTCCCCATCAAACACTCCCAGGACAGGTACAGCATGGGGTTAGATACAGAGTAAAGCTCCCTCTACATTGTCCCCATCACACACTCCCAGGACAGGTACAGCACTGGGTTAGATACAGAGTAAAGCTTCCACTACACTGTCCCCATCAAACACTCCCAGGACAGGGACAGCACCGTGTTAGATACAGAGTAATGCTCCCTCTACACTGTCCCAATCAAACACTCCCAGGACAGGTACCGCAAGGGGTTAGATACAGTGTAAAGCTCCCTCTACACTGTCCCCATCAAACATTCCCAGGACAGCTACAGCACGGGGTTAGATACAGAGTAAAGCCCCCTCTACACTGTCCCCATCAAACATTCCCAGGACAGCTACAGCACGGGGTTAGATACAGAGTAAAGCTCCCTCTCCACTGTACCCCATCAAACACTCCCAGGACAGGTACAGCACGGGGTTAGATACAGAGTAAAGGTCCCTCTACACTGACCCCATCAAACACTCCCAGGACAGGTACAGCATGGGGTTAGATACAGAATAAAGCTCCCTCTACACTGTCCCCATCAAACACTCCCAGGACAGGTACAGCACGGGGTTAGATACAGAGTAAAGCTCCCTCTACACTGTCCCCATCAAACACTCCCAGGACAGGTACAGCACGGGGTTAGATACAGAGTAAAGCCCCCTCTACACTGTCCCCATCAAACATTCCCAGGACAGCTACAGCACGGGGTTAGATACAGAGTATAGCTCCCTCTCCACTGTAACCCATCAAACACTCCCAGGACAGGTACAGCACGGGGTTAGATACAGAGTAAAGCCCCCTCTACACTGTCCCCATCAAACACTCCCAGGACAGGTACAGCACGGGGTTAGATACAGAGTAAAGCCCCCTCTACACTGTCCCCATCAAACATTCCCAGGACAGGTACAGCACGGGGTTAGATACAGAGTAAAGCTCCCTCTACACTGTCCCCATCAAACACTCCCAGGACAGCTACAGCACGGGGTTAGATACAGAGTAAAGCCCCCTCTCCACTGTCCCCATCAAACACTCCCAGGACAGCTACAGCACGGGGTTAGATACAGAGTGAAGCTCCCTCTACACTGTCCCCATCAAACACTCCCAGGACAGGTACAGCACGGGGTTAGATACAGAGTAAAGCTCCCTCTACACTGTCCCCATCAAACACTCCCAGGACAGGTACAGCACGGGATTAGATACAGAGTAAAGCTCCCTCTACACTGTCCCCATCAAACACTCCCAGGACAGGTACAGCACGGGGTTAGATACAGAGTAAAGCTCCCTCTACACTGTCCCCATCAAACACTCCCAGGACAGGTACAGCACGGGATTAGATACAGAGTAAAGCTCCCTCTACACTGTCCCCATCAAACACTCCCAGGACAGGTACAGCACGGGGTTAGATACAGAGTAAAGCTCCCTCTACACTGTCCCCATCAAACACTCCCAGGACAGGTACAGCACGGGGTTAGATACAGAGTAAAGCTCCCTCTACACTGTCCCCATCAAACACTCCCAGGACAGGTACAGCACGGGGTTAGATACAGAGTAAAGCTCCCTCTCCACTGTACCCCATCAAACACTCCCAGGACAGGTACAGCACGGGGTTAGATACAGAGTAAAGCTCTCTCTACACTGTCCCCATCAAACACTCCCAGGACAGGTACAGCACGGGATTAGATACAGAGTAAAGCTCCCTCTACACTGTCCCCATCAAACACTCCCAGGACAGATACAGCACGGGGTTAGATACAGAGTAAAGCTCCCTCTACACTGTCCCCATCAAACACTCCCAGGACAGGTACAGCACGGGATTAGATACAGAGTAAAGCTCCCTCTACACTGTCCCCATCAAACACTCCCAGGACAGGTACAGCACGGGGTTAGATACAGAGTAAAGCTCCCTCTACACTGTCCCCAACAAACACTCCCAGGACAGGTACAGCACGGGGTTAGATACAGAGTAAAGGTCCCTCTACACTGTCCCCATCAAACACTCCCAGGACAGCTACAGCACGGGGTTAGATACAGAGTAAAGCTCCCTCTACACTGTCCCCATCAAACACTCCCAGGACAGCTATAGCACGGGGTTAGATACAGAATAAAGCTCCCTCTGCACTGTCCCCATCAAACACTCCCAGGACAGGTACAGCACGGGGTTAGATACAGAGTAAAGCTCCCTCTACACTGTCCCCATCAAACACTCCCAGGACAGGTACAGCACGGGGTTAGATACAGAGTAAAGCTCCCTCTACACTGTCCCCATCAAACACTCCCAGGACAGGTACACCACGGGGTTAGAGACAGACTAAAGCTCCCTCCACACTGTCCCCATCAAACACTCCCAGGACAGGTACAGCACGGGGTTAGATACAGAGTAAAGCTCCCTCTACACTGTCCCCATCAAACACTCCCAGGACTGGTACAGCACGGGGTTAGATACAGAGTAAAGCTTCCTCTACACTGTCCCCATCAAACACTCCCAGGAGAGGTACAGCACGGGGTTAGATACAGAGTAAAGCTCCCTCTACACTGTCCCCATCAAACACTCCCAGGAGAGGTACAGCACGGGGTTAGATACAGAGTAAAGCTCCCTCTACACTGTCCCCATCAAACACTCCCAGGACAGGTACAGCACGGGGTTAGATACAGAGTAAAGCTCCCTCTACACTGTCCCCATCAAACACTCCCAGGACAGGTACAGCACGGGGTTAGATGCAGAGTAAAGCTCCCTCTACACTGTCCCCGTCACACACTCCTAGGACAGGTACAGCACGGGAATAGATGCAGAGTAAAGCTCCCTCTACACTGTCCCCAGCAAACACTCCCAGGACAGGTACAGCACGGGGTTAGATACAGAGTAAAGCTCCCTGTACACTGTCCGCATCAAACACTCCCAGGACAGGTACGGCACGGGGTTAGATACAGAGTAAAGCTCCCTCTACACTGTCCCCATCAAACACTCCCAGGACAGGTACAGCACGGGGTTAGATACAGAGTAAAGCTCCCTCTGCACTGTCCCCATCAAACACTCCCAGGACAGGTACAGCACGGGATTAGATGCAGAGTAAAGCTCCCTCTACACTGTCCCCATCAAACACTCCCAGGACAGGTACAGCACGGGGTTAGATTCAGAGTAAAGCTCCCTCTACACTGTCCCCATCAAACACTCCCAGGACAGGGACAGCACGGGGTTAGATACAGAGTAAAGCTCCCTCTACACTGTCCCCATCAAACACTCCCAGGACAGGGACAGCACGGGGTTAGATACAGAGTAAAGCTCCCTCTACACTGTCCCCATCAAACACTCCCAGGACAGGTACAGCACGGGGTTAGATGCAGAGTAAAGCTCCCACTACACTGTCCCCATCAAACACTCCCAGGACAGGTACAGCACGTGGTTAGATACAGAGTAAAGCTCCCTCTTCATTGTCCCCATCACACACTCCCAGGACAGGTACAGCACAGAGTTAGATACAGAGTAAAGCTCCCTCTACACTGTCCCCATCAAACACTCCCAGGACAGGTACAGCATGGGGTTAGATACAGAGTAAAGCTCCCTCTACATTGTCCCCATCACACTCTCCCAGGACAGGTACAGCACGGGGTTAGATACAGAGTAAAGCTCCCTCTACACTGTCCCCATCAAACACTCCCAGGACAGGTACAGCACGGGATTAGATACAGAGTAAAGCCCCCTCTACACTGTCCCCATCAAACACTCCAGGACAGGTACAGCACGGGGTTAGATACAGAATAAAGCTCCCTCTACACTGTCCCCATCAAACACTCCCAGGACAGGTACAGCACGGGGTTAGATACAGAGTAAAGCTCCCTCTACACTGTCCCCATCAAACACTCCCAGGACAGGTACAGCACGGGGTTAGATACAGAGTAAAGCCCCCTCTCCACTGTCCCCATCAAACATTCCCAGGACAGCTACAGCACGGGGTTAGATACAGAGTATAGCTCCCTCTCCACTGTACCCCATCAAACACTCCCAGGACAGGTACAGCAAGGGGTTAGATACAGAGTAAAGCCCCCTCTACACTGTCCCCATCAAACACTCCCAGGACAGGAACAGCACGGGGTTAGATACAGAGTAAAGCTCCCTCTGCACTGTCCCCATCAAACACTCCCAGGACAGGTACAGCACGGGGTTAGATACAGAGTAAAGCTCCCTCTACACTGTCCCCACCAAACACTCCCAGGACAGGTACAGCACGGGGTTAGATACAGAGTAAAGCTCCCTCTGCACTGTCCCCATCAAACACTCCCAGGACAGGTACAGCACGGGGTTAGATACAGAGTAAAGCTCCCTCTACACTGTCCCCATCAAACACTCCCAGGACAGGTACAGCTCGGGGTTAGATTCAGAGTAAAGCTCCCTCTACACTGTCCCCATCAAACACTCCCAGGACAGGTACAGCACGAGGTTAGGTACAGAGTAAAGCTCCCTCTACACTGTCCCCATCAAACACTCCCAGGACAGGTACAGCACGGGGTTAGATACAGAGTAAAGTTCCCTCTACACTGTCCCCATCAAACACTCCCAGGACAGGTACTGCACGGGGTTAGATACAGAGTAAAGCTCCCTCTACACTGTCCCCATCAAACACTCCCAGGACAGGTACAGCACGGGGTTAGATACAGAGTAAAGCTCCCTCTACACTGTCCCCATCAAACACTCCCAGGACAGGTACAGCACGGGGTTAGATACAGAGTAAAGCCCCCTCTCCACTGTCCCCATCAAACATTCCCAGGACAGCTACAGCACGGGGTTAGATACAGAGTATAGCTCCCTCTCCACTGTACCCCATCAAACACTCCCAGGACAGGTACAGCAAGGGGTTAGATACAGAGTAAAGCCCCCTCTACACTGTCCCCATCAAACACTCCCAGGACAGGAACAGCACGGGGTTAGATACAGAGTAAAGCTCCCTCTGCACTGTCCCCATCAAACACTCCCAGGACAGGTACAGCACGGGGTTAGATACAGAGTAAAGCTCCCTCTACACTGTCCCCACCAAACACTCCCAGGACAGGTACAGCACGGGGTTAGATACAGAGTAAAGCTCCCTCTGCACTGTCCCCATCAAACACTCCCAGGACAGGTACAGCACGGGGTTAGATACAGAGTAAAGCTCCCTCTACACTGTCCCCATCAAACACTCCCAGGACAGGTACAGCTCGGGGTTAGATTCAGAGTAAAGCTCCCTCTACACTGTCCCCATCAAACACTCCCAGGACAGGTACAGCACGAGGTTAGGTACAGAGTAAAGCTCCCTCTACACTGTCCCCATCAAACACTCCCAGGACAGGTACAGCACGGGGTTAGATACAGAGTAAAGCTCCCTCTACACTGTCCCCATCAAACACTCCCAGGACAGGTACAGCACGGGGTTAGATACAGAGTAAAGCTCCCTCTACACTGTCCCCATCAAACACTCCCAGGACAGGTACAGCACGGGGTTAGATACAGAGTAAAGCTCCCTCTCCACTGTACCCCATCAAACACTCCCAGGACAGGTACAGCACGGGGTTAGATACAGAGTAAAGCTCCCTCTACACTGTCCCCATCAAACACTCCCAGGACAGGTACAGCACGGGATTAGATACAGAGTAAAGCTCCCTCTACACTGTCCCCATCAAACACTCCCAGGACAGATACAGCACGGGGTTAGATACAGAGTAAAGCTCCCTCTACACTGTCCCCATCAAACACTCCCAGGACAGGTACAGCACGGGATTAGATACAGAGTAAAGCTCCCTCTACACTGTCCCCATCAAACACTCCCAGGACAGGTACAGCACGGGGTTAGATACAGAGTAAAGCTCCCTCTACACTGTCCCCAACAAACACTCCCAGGACAGGTACAGCACGGGGTTAGATACAGAGTAAAGGTCCCTCTACACTGTCCCCATCAAACACTCCCAGGACAGCTACAGCACGGGGTTAGATACAGAGTAAAGCTCCCTCTACACTGTCCCCATCAAACACTCCCAGGACAGCTACAGCACGGGGTTAGATACAGAATAAAGCTCCCTCTGCACTGTCCCCATCAAACACTCCCAGGACAGGTACAGCACGGGGTTAGATACAGAGTAAAGCTCCCTCTACACTGTCCCCATCAAACACTCCCAGGACAGGTACAGCACGGGGTTATATACAGAGTAAAGCTCCCTCTCCACTGTACCCCATCAAACACTCCCAGGACAGGTACAGCACGGGGTTAGATACAGGGTAAAGCTCCCTCTACACTGTCCCCATCAAACACTCCCAGGACAGGCACAGCACGGAGGTAGATACAGAGTAAAGCTCCCTCTACACTGTCCCCATCAAACACTCCCAGGACAGGTACGGCACGGGGTTAGATACAGAGTAACGCTCCCTCTACACTGTCCCCATCAAACACTCCCAGGACAGGTACAGCACGAGGTTAGATACGGAGTAAAGCTCCCTCTACACTGTCCCCATCAAACACTCCCAGGACAGGTACAGCACGGGGTTAGATACAGAGTAAAGCTCCCTCTACACTGTCCCCATCAAACACTCCCAGGACAGGTACAGCACGGGGATAGATACAGAGTAAAGCTCCCTCTACACTGTCCCCATCAAACACTCCCAGGACAGGTACAGCACGGGGTTAGATACAGAGTAAAGCTCCCTCTACACTGTCCCCAACAAACACTCCCAGGACAGGTACAGCATGGGGTTAGATACAGAGTAAAGGTCCCTCTACACTGTCCCCATCAAACACTCCCAGGACAGCTACAGCACGGGGTTAGATACAGAGTAGAGCTCCCTCTACACTGTCCCCATCAAACACTCCCAGGACAGGTACAGCACGGGGTTAGATACAGAGTAAAGCTCCCTCTACACTGTCCCCATCAAACACTCCCAGGACTGGTACAGCACGGGGTTAGATACAGAGTAAAGCTCCCTCTACACTGTCCCCATCAAACACTCCCAGGAGAGGTACAGCACGGGGTTAGATACAGAGTAAAGCTCCCTCTACACTGTCCACATCAAACACTCCCAGGACAGGTACAGCACGGGGTTAGATGCAGAGTAAAGCTCCCTCTACACTGTCCCCATCAAACACGCCCAGGACAGGTACAGCACGGGGTTAGATACAGAGTAAAGCTCCCTCTACACTGTCCCCATCAAACACTCCCAGGACAGGCACAGCACGGGGTTAGATACAGAGTAAAGCTCCCTCTACACTGTCCCCATCAAACACTCCCAGGACAGGTACAGCACGGGGTTAGATGCAGAGTAAAGCTCCCTCTACACTCTCCCCGTCACACACTCATAGGACAGGTACAGCACGGGAATAGATGCAGAGTAAAACTCCCTCTACACTGTCCCCAGCAAACAGTCCCAGGACAGGTACAGCACGGGGTTAGATACAGAGTAAAGCTCCCTGTACACTGTCCGCATCAAACACTCCCAGGACAGGTACAGCACGGGGTTAGATACAGAGTAAAGCTCCCTCTACACTGTCCCCATCAAACACTCGCAGGACAGGTACAGCACGGGGTTAGATACAGAGTAAAGCTCCCTCTACACTGTCCCCATCAAACACTCCCAGGACAGGTACAGCACGGGATTAGATGCAGAGTAAAGCTCCCTCTACACTGTCCCCATCAAACACTCCCAGGACAGGTACAGCACGGGGTTAGATACAGAGTAAAGCTCCCTCTACACTGTCCCCATCAAACACTCCCAGGACAGGGACAGCACGGGGTTAGATACAGAGTAAAGCTCCCTCTACACTGTCCCCATCAAACACTCCCAGGACAGGGACAGCACGGGGTTAGATAAAGAGTAAAGCTCCCTCTACACTGTCCCCATCAAACACTCCCAGGACAGGTACAGCACGGGGTTAGATGCAGAGTAAAGCTCCCACTACACTGTCCCCATCAAACACTCCGAGGACAGGTACAGCACGTGGTTAGATACAGAGTAAAGCTCCCTCTTCATTGTCCCCATCACACACTCCCAGGACAGGTACAGCACAGAGTTAGATACAGAGTAAAGCTCCCTCTACACTGTCCCCATCAAACACTCCCAGGACAGGTACAGCATGGGGTTAGATACAGAGTAAAGCTCCCTCTACATTGTCCCCATCACACACTCCCAGGACAGGTACAGCACTGGGTTAGATACAGAGTAAAGCTTCCACTACACTGTCCCCATCAAACACTCCCAGGACAGGGACAGCACCGTGTTAGATACAGAGTAAAGCTCCCTCTACACTGTCCCCATCAAACAGTCCGAGGACAGGTACAGTACGGGGTTAGATACAGGGTAAAGCTCCCTCTACACTGTCCCCATCAAACACTCCCAGGACAGGCACAGCACGGAGGTAGATACAGAGTAAAGCTCCCTCTACACTGTCCCCATCAAACACTCCCAGGACAGGTACGGCACGGGGTTAGATACAGAGTAACGCTCCCTCTACACTGTCCCCATCAAACACTCCCAGGACAGGTACAGCACGAGGTTAGATACGGAGTAAAGCTCCCTCTACACTGTCCCCATCAAACACTCCCAGGACAGGTACAGCACGGGGTTAGATACAGAGTAAAGCTCCCTCTACACTGTCCCCATCAAACACTCCCAGGACAGGTACAGCACGGGGATAGATACAGAGTAAAGCTCCCTCTACACTGTCCCCATCAAACACTCCCAGGACAGGTACAGCACGGGGTTAGATACAGAGTAAAGCTCCCTCTACACTGTCCCCATCAAACACTCCCAGGACAGGTACGGCACGGGGTTAGATACAGAGTAATGCTCCCTCTACACTGTCCCAATCAAACACTCCCAGGACAGGTACCGCAAGGGGTTAGATACAGTGTAAAGCTCCCTCTACACTGTCCCCATCAAACATTCCCAGGACAGCTACAGCACGGGGTTAGATACAGAGTAAAGCCGCCTCTACACTGTCCCCATCAAACATTCCCAGGACAGCTACAGCACGGGGTTAGATACAGAGTAAAGCTCCCTCTCCACTGTACCCCATCAAACACTCCCAGGACAGGTACAGCACGGGGTTAGATACAGAGTAAAGGTCCCTCTACACTGACCCCATCAAACACTCCCAGGACAGGTACAGCATGGGGTTAGATACAGAATAAAGCTCCCTCTACACTGTCCCCATCAAACACTCCCAGGACAGGTACAGCACGGGGTTAGATACAGAGTAAAGCTCCCTCTACACTGTCCCCATCAAACACTCCCAGGACAGGTACAGCACGGGGTTAGATACAGAGTAAAGCCCCCTCTACACTGTCCCCATCAAACATTCCCAGGACAGCTACAGCACGGGGTTAGATACAGAGTATAGCTCCCTCTCCACTGTAACCCATCAAACACTCCCAGGACAGGTACAGCACGGGGTTAGATACAGAGTAAAGCCCCCTCTACACTGTCCCCATCAAACACTCCCAGGACAGGTACAGCACGGGGTTAGATACAGAGTAAAGCCCCCTCTACACTGTCCCCATCAAACATTCCCAGGACAGGTACAGCACGGGGTTAGATACAGAGTAAAGCTCCCTCTACACTGTCCCCATCAAACACTCCCAGGACAGCTACAGCACGGGGTTAGATACAGAGTAAAGCCCCCTCTCCACTGTCCCCATCATACACTCCCAGGACAGCTACAGCACGGGGTTAGATACAGAGTGAAGCTCCCTCTACACTGTCCCCATCAAACACTCCCAGGACAGGTACAGCACGGGGTTAGATACAGAGTAAAGCTCCCTCTACACTGTCCCCATCAAACACTCCCAGGACAGGTACAGCACGGGATTAGATACAGAGTAAAGCTCCCTCTACACTGTCCCCATCAAACACTCCCAGGACAGGTACAGCACGGGGTTAGATACAGAGTAAAGCTCCCTCTACACTGTCCCCATCAAACACTCCCAGGACAGGTACAGCACGGGATTAGATACAGAGTAAAGCTCCCTCTACACTGTCCCCATCAAACACTCCCAGGACAGGTACAGCACGGGGTTAGATACAGAGTAAAGCTCCCTCTACACTGTCCCCATCAAACACTCCCAGGACAGGTACAGCACGGGGTTAGATACAGAGTAAAGCTCCCTCTACACTGTCCCCATCAAACACTCCCAGGACAGGTACAGCACGGGGTTAGATACAGAGTAAAGCTCCCTCTCCACTGTACCCCATCAAACACTCCCAGGACAGGTACAGCACGGGGTTAGATACAGAGTAAAGCTCTCTCTACACTGTCCCCATCAAACACTCCCAGGACAGGTACAGCACGGGATTAGATACAGAGTAAAGCTCCCTCTACACTGTCCCCATCAAACACTCCCAGGACAGATACAGCACGGGGTTAGATACAGAGTAAAGCTCCCTCTACACTGTCCCCATCAAACACTCCCAGGACAGGTACAGCACGGGATTAGATACAGAGTAAAGCTCCCTCTACACTGTCCCCATCAAACACTCCCAGGACAGGTACAGCACGGGGTTAGATACAGAGTAAAGCTCCCTCTACACTGTCCCCAACAAACACTCCCAGGACAGGTACAGCACGGGGTTAGATACAGAGTAAAGGTCCCTCTACACTGTCCCCATCAAACACTCCCAGGACAGCTACAGCACGGGGTTAGATACAGAGTAAAGCTCCCTCTACACTGTCCCCATCAAACACTCCCAGGACAGCTACAGCACGGGGTTAGATACAGAATAAAGCTCCCTCTGCACTGTCCCCATCAAACACTCCCAGGACAGGTACAGCACGGGGTTAGATACAGAGTAAAGCTCCCTCTACACTGTCCCCATCAAACACTCCCAGGACAGGTACAGCACGGGGTTAGATACAGAGTAAAGCTCCCTCTACACTGTCCCCATCAAACACTCCCAGGACAGGTACACCACGGGGTTAGAGACAGACTAAAGCTCCCTCCACACTGTCCCCATCAAACACTCCCAGGACAGGTACAGCACGGGGTTAGATACAGAGTAAAGCTCCCTCTACACTGTCCCCATCAAACACTCCCAGGACTGGTACAGCACGGGGTTAGATACAGAGTAAAGCTCCCTCTACACTGTCCCCATCAAACACTCCCAGGAGAGGTACAGCACGGGGTTAGATACAGAGTAAAGCTCCCTCTACACTGTCCCCATCAAACACTCCCAGGAGAGGTACAGCACGGGGTTAGATACAGAGTAAAGCTCCCTCTACACTGTCCCCATCAAACACTCCCAGGACAGGTACAGCACGGGGTTAGATACAGAGTAAAGCTCCCTCTACACTGTCCCCATCAAACACTCCCAGGACAGGTACAACACGGGGTTAGATGCAGAGTAAAGCTCCCTCTACACTGTCCCCGTCACACACTCCTAGGACAGGTACAGCACGGGAATAGATGCAGAGTAAAGCTCCCTCTACACTGTCCCCAGCAAACACTCCCAGGACAGGTACAGCACGGGGTTAGATACAGAGTAAAGCTCCCTGTACACTGTCCGCATCAAACACTCCCAGGACAGGTACAGCACGGGGTTAGATACAGAGTAAAGCTCCCTCTACACTGTCCCCATCAAACACTCCCAGGACAGGTACAGCACGGGGTTAGATACAGAGTAAAGCTCCCTCTGCACTGTCCCCATCAAACACTCCCAGGACAGGTACAGCACGGGATTAGATGCAGAGTAAAGCTCCCTCTACACTGTCCCCATCAAACACTCCCAGGACAGGTACAGCACGGGGTTAGATTCAGAGTAAAGCTCCCTCTACACTGTCCCCATCAAACACTCCCAGGACAGGGACAGCACGGGGTTAGATACAGAGTAAAGCTCCCTCTACACTGTCCCCATCAAACACTCCCAGGACAGGGACAGCACGGGGTTAGATACAGAGTAAAGCTCCCTCTACACTGTCCCCATCAAACACTCCCAGGACAGGTACAGCACGGGGTTAGATGCAGAGTAAAGCTCCCACTACACTGTCCCCATCAAACACTCCCAGGACAGGTACAGCACGTGGTTAGATACAGAGTAAAGCTCCCTCTTCATTGTCCCCATCACACACTCCCAGGACAGGTACAGCACAGAGTTAGATACAGAGTAAAGCTCCCTCTACACTGTCCCCATCAAACACTCCCAGGACAGGTACAGCATGGGGTTAGATACAGAGTAAAGCTCCCTCTACATTGTCCCCATCACACTCTCCCAGGACAGGTACAGCACGGGGTTAGATACAGAGTAAAGCTCCCTCTACACTGTCCCCATCAAACACTCCCAGGACAGGTACAGCACGGGATTAGATACAGAGTAAAGCCCCCTCTACACTGTCCCCATCAAACATTCCCAGGACAGCTACAGCACGGGGTTAGATACAGAGTAAATCTCCCTCTCCACTGTACCCCATCAAACACTCCCAGGACAGGTACAGCACGGGGTTAGATACAGAGTAAAGCTCCCTCTACACTGACCCCATCAAACACTCCCAGGACAGGTACAGCATGGGGTTAGATACAGAATAAAGCTCCCTCTACACTGTCCCCATCAAACACTCCCAGGACAGGTACAGCACGGGGTTAGATACAGAGTAAAGCTCCCTCTACACTGTCCCCATCAAACACTCCCAGGACAGGTACAGCACGGGGTTAGATACAGAGTAAAGCCCCCTCTCCACTGTCCCCATCAAACATTCCCAGGACAGCTACAGCACGGGGTTAGATACAGAGTATAGCTCCCTCTCCACTGTACCCCATCAAACACTCCCAGGACAGGTACAGCAAGGGGTTAGATACAGAGTAAAGCCCCCTCTACACTGTCCCCATCAAACACTCCCAGGACAGGAACAGCACGGGGTTAGATACAGAGTAAAGCTCCCTCTGCACTGTCCCCATCAAACACTCCCAGGACAGGTACAGCACGGGGTTAGATACAGAGTAAAGCTCCCTCTACACTGTCCCCACCAAACACTCCCAGGACAGGTACAGCACGGGGTTAGATACAGAGTAAAGCTCCCTCTGCACTGTCCCCATCAAACACTCCCAGGACAGGTACAGCACGGGGTTAGATACAGAGTAAAGCTCCCTCTACACTGTCCCCATCAAACACTCCCAGGACAGGTACAGCTCGGGGTTAGATTCAGAGTAAAGCTCCCTCTACACTGTCCCCACCAAACACTCCCAGGACAGGTACAGCACGAGGTTAGGTACAGAGTAAAGCTCCCTCTACACTGTCCCCATCAAACACTCCCAGGACAGGTACAGCACGGGGTTAGATACAGAGTAAAGCTCCCTCTACACTGTCCCCATCAAACACTCCCAGGACAGGTACAGCACGGGGTTAGATACAGAGTAAAGCTCCCTCTACACTGTCCCCATCAAACACTCCCAGGACAGGTACAGCACGGGGTTAGATACAGAGTAAAGCTCCCTCTACACTGTCCCCATCAAACACTCCCAGGACAGGTACAGCACGGGGTTAGATACAGAGTAAAGCCCCCTCTCCACTGTCCCCATCAAACATTCCCAGGACAGCTACAGCACGGGGTTAGATACAGAGTATAGCTCCCTCTCCACTGTACCCCATCAAACACTCCCAGGACAGGTACAGCAAGGGGTTAGATACAGAGTAAAGCCCCCTCTACACTGTCCCCATCAAACACTCCCAGGACAGGAACAGCACGGGGTTAGATACAGAGTAAAGCTCCCTCTGCACTGTCCCCATCAAACACTCCCAGGACAGGTACAGCACGGGGTTAGATACAGAGTAAAGCTCCCTCTACACTGTCCCCACCAAACACTCCCAGGACAGGTACAGCACGGGGTTAGATACAGAGTAAAGCTCCCTCTGCACTGTCCCCATCAAACACTCCCAGGACAGGTACAGCACGGGGTTAGATACAGAGTAAAGCTCCCTCTACACTGTCCCCATCAAACACTCCCAGGACAGGTACAGCTCGGGGTTAGATTCAGAGTAAAGCTCCCTCTACACTGTCCCCATCAAACACTCCCAGGACAGGTACAGCACGAGGTTAGGTACAGAGTAAAGCTCCCTCTACACTGTCCCCATCAAACACTCCCAGGACAGGTACAGCACGGGGTTAGATACAGAGTAAAGCTCCCTCTACACTGTCCCCATCAAACACTCCCAGGACAGGTACAGCACGGGGTTAGATACAGAGTAAAGCTCCCTCTACACTGTCCCCATCAAACACTCCCAGGACAGGTACAGCACGGGGTTAGATACAGAGTAAAGCTCCCTCTCCACTGTACCCCATCAAACACTCCCAGGACAGGTACAGCACGGGGTTAGATACAGAGTAAAGCTCCCTCTACACTGTCCCCATCAAACACTCCCAGGACAGGTACAGCACGGGGTTAGATACAGAGTAAAGCTCCCTCTACACTGTCCCCATCAAACACTCCCAGGACAGGTACAGCACGGGGTTAGATACAGAGTAAAGCCCCCTCTCCACTGTCCCCATCAAACATTCCCAGGACAGCTACAGCACGGGGTTAGATACAGAGTATAGCTCCCTCTCCACTGTACCCCATCAAACACTCCCAGGACAGGTACAGCAAGGGGTTAGATACAGAGTAAAGCCCCCTCTACACTGTCCCCATCAAACACTCCCAGGACAGGAACAGCACGGGGTTAGATACAGAGTAAAGCTCCCTCTGCACTGTCCCCATCAAACACTCCCAGGACAGGTACAGCACGGGGTTAGATACAGAGTAAAGCTCCCTCTACACTGTCCCCACCAAACACTCCCAGGACAGGTACAGCACGGGGTTAGATACAGAGTAAAGCTCCCTCTGCACTGTCCCCATCAAACACTCCCAGGACAGGTACAGCACGGGGTTAGATACAGAGTAAAGCTCCCTCTACACTGTCCCCATCAAACACTCCCAGGACAGGTACAGCTCGGGGTTAGATTCAGAGTAAAGCTCCCTCTACACTGTCCCCATCAAACACTCCCAGGACAGGTACAGCACGAGGTTAGGTACAGAGTAAAGCTCCCTCTACACTGTCCCCATCAAACACTCCCAGGACAGGTACAGCACGGGGTTAGATACAGAGTAAAGCTCCCTCTACACTGTCCCCATCAAACACTCCCAGGACAGGTACAGCACGGGGTTAGATACAGAGTAAAGCTCCCTCTACACTGTCCCCATCAAACACTCCCAGGACAGGTACAGCACGGGGTTAGATACAGAGTAAAGCTCCCTCTCCACTGTACCCCATCAAACACTCCCAGGACAGGTACAGCACGGGGTTAGATACAGAGTAAAGCTCCCTCTACACTGTCCCCATCAAACACTCCCAGGACAGGTACAGCACGGGATTAGATACAGAGTAAAGCTCCCTCTACACTGTCCCCATCAAACACTCCCAGGACAGATACAGCACGGGGTTAGATACAGAGTAAAGCTCCCTCTACACTGTCCCCATCAAACACTCCCAGGACAGGTACAGCACGGGATTAGATACAGAGTAAAGCTCCCTCTACACTGTCCCCATCAAACACTCCCAGGACAGGTACAGCACGGGGTTAGATACAGAGTAAAGCTCCCTCTACACTGTCCCCAACAAACACTCCCAGGACAGGTACAGCACGGGGTTAGATACAGAGTAAAGGTCCCTCTACACTGTCCCCATCAAACACTCCCAGGACAGCTACAGCACGGGGTTAGATACAGAGTAAAGCTCCCTCTACACTGTCCCCATCAAACACTCCCAGGACAGCTACAGCACGGGGTTAGATACAGAATAAAGCTCCCTCTGCACTGTCCCCATCAAACACTCCCAGGACAGGTACAGCACGGGGTTAGATACAGAGTAAAGCTCCCTCTACACTGTCCCCATCAAACACTCCCAGGACAGGTACAGCACGGGGTTAGATACAGAGTAAAGCTCCCTCTACACTGTCCCCATCAAACACTCCCAGGACAGGTACACCACGGGGTTAGAGACAGACTAAAGCTCCCTCCACACTGTCCCCATCAAACACTCCCAGGACAGGTACAGCACGGGGTTAGATACAGAGTAAAGCTCCCTCTACACTGTCCCCATCAAACACTCCCAGGACTGGTACAGCACGGGGTTAGATACAGAGTAAAGCTCCCTCTACACTGTCCCCATCAAAAACTCCCAGGAGAGGTACAGCACGGGGTTAGATACAGAGTAAAGCTCCCTCTACACTGTCCCCATCAAACACTCCCAGGAGAGGTACAGCACGGGGTTAGATACAGAGTAAAGCTCCCTCTACACTGTCCCCATCAAACACTCCCAGGACAGGTACAGCACGGGGTTAGATACAGAGTAAAGCTCCCTCTACACTGTCCCCATCAAACACTCCCAGGACAGGTACAGCACGGGGTTAGATGCAGAGTAAAGCTCCCTCTACACTGTCCCCGTCACACACTCCTAGGACAGGTACAGCACGGGAATAGATGCAGAGTAAAGCTCCCTCTACACTGTCCCCAGCAAACACTCCCAGGACAGGTACAGCACGGGGTTAGATACAGAGTAAAGCTCCCTGTACACTGTCCGCATCAAACACACCCAGGACAGGTACAGCACGGGGTTAGATACAGAGTAAAGCTCCCTCTACACTGTCCCCATCAAACACTCCCAGGACAGGTACAGCACGGGGTTAGATACAGAGTAAAGCTCCCTCTGCACTGTCCCCATCAAACACTCCCAGGACAGGTACAGCACGGGATTAGATGCAGAGTAAAGCTCCCTCTACACTGTCCCCATCAAACACTCCCAGGACAGGTACAGCACGGGGTTAGATTCAGAGTAAAGCTCCCTCTACACTGTCCCCATCAAACACTCCCAGGACAGGGACAGCACGGGGTTAGATACAGAGTAAAGCTCCCTCTACACTGTCCCCATCAAACACTCCCAGGACAGGGACAGCACGGGGTTAGATACAGAGTAAAGCTCCCTCTACACTGTCCCCATCAAACACTCCCAGGACAGGTACAGCACGGGGTTAGATGCAGAGTAAAGCTCCCACTACACTGTCCCCATCAAACACTCCCAGGACAGGTACAGCACGTGGTTAGATACAGAGTAAAGCTCCCTCTTCATTGTCCCCATCACACACTCCCAGGACAGGTACAGCACAGAGTTAGATACAGAGTAAAGCTCCCTCTACACTGTCCCCATCAAACACTCCCAGGACAGGTACAGCATGGGGTTAGATACAGAGTAAAGCTCCCTCTACATTGTCCCCATCACACTCTCCCAGGACAGGTACAGCACGGGGTTAGATACAGAGTAAAGCTCCCTCTACACTGTCCCCATCAAACACTCCCAGGACAGGTACAGCACGGGATTAGATACAGAGTAAAGCCCCCTCTACACTGTCCCCATCAAACATTCCCAGGACAGCTACAGCACGGGGTTAGATACAGAGTAAATCTCCCTCTCCACTGTACCCCATCAAACACTCCCAGGACAGGTACAGCACGGGGTTAGATACAGAGTAAAGCTCCCTCTACACTGACCCCATCAAACACTCCCAGGACAGGTACAGCATGGGGTTAGATACAGAATAAAGCTCCCTCTACACTGTCCCCATCAAACACTCCCAGGACAGGTACAGCACGGGGTTAGATACAGAGTAAAGCTCCCTCTACACTGTCCCCATCAAACACTCCCAGGACAGGTACAGCACGGGGTTAGATACAGAGTAAAGCCCCCTCTCCACTGTCCCCATCAAACATTCCCAGGACAGCTACAGCACGGGGTTAGATACAGAGTATAGCTCCCTCTCCACTGTACCCCATCAAACACTCCCAGGACAGGTACAGCAAGGGGTTAGATACAGAGTAAAGCCCCCTCTACACTGTCCCCATCAAACACTCCCAGGACAGGAACAGCACGGGATTAGATACAGAGTAAAGCTCCCTCTACACTGTCCCCATCAAACACTCCCAGGACAGATACAGCACGGGGTTAGATACAGAGTAAAGCTCCCTCTACACTGTCCCCATCAAACACTCCCAGGACAGGTACAGCACGGGATTAGATACAGAGTAAAGCTCCCTCTACACTGTCCCCATCAAACACTCCCAGGACAGGTACAGCACGGGGTTAGATACAGAGTAAAGCTCCCTCTACACTGTCCCCAACAAACACTCCCAGGACAGCTACAGCACGGGGTTAGATACAGAGTAAAGCTCCCTCTACACTGTCCCCATCAAACACTCCCAGGACAGCTACAGCACGGGGTTAGATACAGAGTAAAGCCCCCTCTCCACTGTCCCCATCAAACATTCCCAGGACAGCTACAGCACGGGGTTAGATACAGAGTATAGCTCCCTCTCCACTGTACCCCATCAAACACTCCCAGGACAGGTACAGCAAGGGGTTAGATACAGAGTAAAGCCCCCTCTACACTGTCCCCATCAAACACTCCCAGGACAGGAACAGCACGGGATTAGATACAGAGTAAAGCTCCCTCTACACTGTCCCCATCAAACACTCCCAGGACAGATACAGCACGGGGTTAGATACAGAGTAAAGCTCCCTCTACACTGTCCCCATCAAACACTCCCAGGACAGGTACAGCACGGGATTAGATACAGAGTAAAGCTCCCTCTACACTGTCCCCATCAAACACTCCCAGGACAGGTACAGCACGGGGTTAGATACAGAGTAAAGGTCCCTCTACACTGTCCCCATCAAACACTCCCAGGACAGCTACAGCACGGGGTTAGATACAGAGTAAAGCTCCCTCTACACTGTCCCCATCAAACACTCCCAGGACAGCTACAGCACGGGGTTAGATACAGAATAAAGCTCCCTCTGCACTGTCCCCATCAAACACTCCCAGGACAGGTACAGCACGGGGTTAGATACAGAGTAAAGCTCCCTCTACACTGTCCCCATCAAACACTCCCAGGACAGGTACAGCACGGGGTTAGATACAGAGTAAAGCTCCCTCTACACTGTCCCCATCAAACACTCCCAGGACAGGTACACCACGGGGTTAGAGACAGACTAAAGCTCCCTCCACACTGTCCCCATCAAACACTCCCAGGACAGGTACAGCACGGGGTTAGATACAGAGTAAAGCTCCCTCTACACTGTCCCCATCAAACACTCCCAGGACTGGTACAGCACGGGGTTAGATACAGAGTAAAGCTCCCTCTACACTGTCCCCATCAAACACTCCCAGGAGAGGTACAGCACGGGGTTAGATACAGAGTAAAGCTCCCTCTACACTGTCCCCATCAAACACTCCCAGGAGAGGTACAGCACGGGGTTAGATACAGAGTAAAGCTCCCTCTACACTGTCCCCATCAAACACTCCCAGGACAGGTACAGCACGGGGTTAGATACAGAGTAAAGCTCCCTCTACACTGTCCCCATCAAACACTCCCAGGACAGGTACAGCACGGGGTTAGATGCAGAGTAAAGCTCCCTCTACACTGTCCCCGTCACACACTCCTAGGACAGGTACAGCACGGGAATAGATGCAGAGTAAAGCTCCCTCTACACTGTCCCCAGCAAACACTCCCAGGACAGGTACAGCACGGGGTTAGATACAGAGTAAAGCTCCCTGTACACTGTCCGCATCAAACACTCCCAGGACAGGTACAGCACGGGGTTAGATACAGAGTAAAGCTCCCTCTACACTGTCCCCATCAAACACTCCCAGGACAGGTACAGCACGGGGTTAGATACAGAGTAAAGCTCCCTCTGCACTGTCCCCATCAAACACTCCCAGGACAGGTACAGCACGGGATTAGATGCAGAGTAAAGCTCCCTCTACACTGTCCCCATCAAACACTCCCAGGACAGGTACAGCACGGGGTTAGATTCAGAGTAAAGCTCCCTCTACACTGTCCCCATCAAACACTCCCAGGACAGGGACAGCACGGGGTTAGATACAGAGTAAAGCTCCCTCTACACTGTCCCCATCAAACACTCCCAGGACAGGGACAGCACGGGGTTAGATACAGAGTAAAGCTCCCTCTACACTGTCCCCATCAAACACTCCCAGGACAGGTACAGCACGGGGTTAGATGCAGAGTAAAGCTCCCACTACACTGTCCCCATCAAACACTCCCAGGACAGGTACAGCACGTGGTTAGATACAGAGTAAAGCTCCCTCTTCATTGTCCCCATCACACACTCCCAGGACAGGTACAGCACAGAGTTAGATACAGAGTAAAGCTCCCTCTACACTGTCCCCATCAAACACTCCCAGGACAGGTACAGCATGGGGTTAGATACAGAGTAAAGCTCCCTCTACATTGTCCCCATCACACTCTCCCAGGACAGGTACAGCACGGGGTTAGATACAGAGTAAAGCTCCCTCTACACTGTCCCCATCAAACACTCCCAGGACAGGTACAGCACGGGATTAGATACAGAGTAAAGCCCCCTCTACACTGTCCCCATCAAACATTCCCAGGACAGCTACAGCACGGGGTTAGATACAGAGTAAATCTCCCTCTCCACTGTACCCCATCAAACACTCCCAGGACAGGTACAGCACGGGGTTAGATACAGAGTAAAGCTCCCTCTACACTGACCCCATCAAACACTCCCAGGACAGGTACAGCATGGGGTTAGATACAGAATAAAGCTCCCTCTACACTGTCCCCATCAAACACTCCCAGGACAGGTACAGCACGGGGTTAGATACAGAGTAAAGCTCCCTCTACACTGTCCCCATCAAACACTCCCAGGACAGGTACAGCACGGGGTTAGATACAGAGTAAAGCCCCCTCTCCACTGTCCCCATCAAACATTCCCAGGACAGCTACAGCACGGGGTTAGATACAGAGTATAGCTCCCTCTCCACTGTACCCCATCAAACACTCCCAGGACAGGTACAGCAAGGGGTTAGATACAGAGTAAAGCCCCCTCTACACTGTCCCCATCAAACACTCCCAGGACAGGAACCGCACGGGGTTAGATACAGAGTAAAGCTCCCTCTGCACTGTCCCCATCAAACACTCCCAGGACAGGTACAGCACGGGGTTAGATACAGAGTAAAGCTCCCTCTACACTGTCCCCACCAAACACTCCCAGGACAGGTACAGCACGGGGTTAGATACAGAGTAAAGCTCCCTCTGCACTGTCCCCATCAAACACTCCCAGGACAGGTACAGCACGGGGTTAGATACAGAGTAAAGCTCCCTCTACACTGTCCCCATCAAACACTCCCAGGACAGGTACAGCTCGGGGTTAGATTCAGAGTAAAGCTCCCTCTACACTGTCCCCATCAAACACTCCCAGGACAGGTACAGCACGAGGTTAGGTACAGAGTAAAGCTCCCTCTACACTGTCCCCATCAAACACTCCCAGGACAGGTACAGCACGGGGTTAGATACAGAGTAAAGCTCCCTCTACACTGTCCCCATCAAACACTCCCAGGACAGGTACAGCACGGGGTTAGATACAGAGTAAAGCTCCCTCTACACTGTCCCCATCAAACACTCCCAGGACAGGTACAGCACGGGGTTAGATACAGAGTAAAGCTCCCTCTACACTGTCCCCATCAAACACTCCCAGGACAGGTACAGCACGGGGTTAGATACAGAGTAAAGCCCCCTCTCCACTGTCCCCATCAAACATTCCCAGGACAGCTACAGCACGGGGTTAGATACAGAGTATAGCTCCCTCTCCACTGTACCCCATCAAACACTCCCAGGACAGGTACAGCAAGGGGTTAGATACAGAGTAAAGCCCCCTCTACACTGTCCCCATCAAACACTCCCAGGACAGGAACAGCACGGGGTTAGATACAGAGTAAAGCTCCCTCTGCACTGTCCCCATCAAACACTCCCAGGACAGGTACAGCACGGGGTTAGATACAGAGTAAAGCTCCCTCTACACTGTCCCCACCAAACACTCCCAGGACAGGTACAGCACGGGGTTAGATACAGAGTAAAGCTCCCTCTGCACTGTCCCCATCAAACACTCCCAGGACAGGTACAGCACGGGGTTAGATACAGAGTAAAGCTCCCTCTACACTGTCCCCATCAAACACTCCCAGGACAGGTACAGCTCGGGGTTAGATTCAGAGTAAAGCTCCCTCTACACTGTCCCCATCAAACACTCCCAGGACAGGTACAGCACGAGGTTAGGTACAGAGTAAAGCTCCCTCTACACTGTCCCCATCAAACACTCCCAGGACAGGTACAGCACGGGGTTAGATACAGAGTAAAGCTCCCTCTACACTGTCCCCATCAAACACTCCCAGGACAGGTACAGCACGGGGTTAGATACAGAGTAAAGCTCCCTCTACACTGTCCCCATCAAACACTCCCAGGACAGGTACAGCACGGGGTTAGATACAGAGTAAAGCTCCCTCTCCACTGTACCCCATCAAACACTCCCAGGACAGGTACAGCACGGGGTTAGATACAGAGTAAAGCTCCCTCTACACTGTCCCCATCAAACACTCCCAGGACAGGTACAGCACGGGATTAGATACAGAGTAAAGCTCCCTCTACACTGTCCCCATCAAACACTCCCAGGACAGATACAGCACGGGGTTAGATACAGAGTAAAGCTCCCTCTACACTGTCCCCATCAAACACTCCCAGGACAGGTACAGCACGGGATTAGATACAGAGTAAAGCTCCCTCTACACTGTCCCCATCAAACACTCCCAGGACAGGTACAGCACGGGGTTAGATACAGAGTAAAGCTCCCTCTACACTGTCCCCAACAAACACTCCCAGGACAGGTACAGCACGGGGTTAGATACAGAGTAAAGGTCCCTCTACACTGTCCCCATCAAACACTCCCAGGACAGCTACAGCACGGGGTTAGATACAGAGTAAAGCTCCCTCTACACTGTCCCCATCAAACACTCCCAGGACAGCTACAGCACGGGGTTAGATACAGAATAAAGCTCCCTCTGCACTGTCCCCATCAAACACTCCCAGGACAGGTACAGCACGGGGTTAGATACAGAGTAAAGCTCCCTCTACACTGTCCCCATCAAACACTCCCAGGACAGGTACAGCACGGGGTTAGATACAGAGTAAAGCTCCCTCTACACTGTCCCCATCAAACACTCCCAGGACAGGTACACCACGGGGTTAGAGACAGACTAAAGCTCCCTCCACACTGTCCCCATCAAACACTCCCAGGACAGGTACAGCACGGGGTTAGATACAGAGTAAAGCTCCCTCTACACTGTCCCCATCAAACACTCCCAGGACTGGTACAGCACGGGGTTAGATACAGAGTAAAGCTCCCTCTACACTGTCCCCATCAAACACTCCCAGGAGAGGTACAGCACGGGGTTAGATACAGAGTAAAGCTCCCTCTACACTGTCCCCATCAAACACTCCCAGGAGAGGTACAGCACGGGGTTAGATACAGAGTAAAGCTCCCTCTACACTGTCCCCATCAAACACTCCCAGGACAGGTACAGCACGGGGTTAGATACAGAGTAAAGCTCCCTCTACACTGTCCCCATCAAACACTCCCAGGACAGGTACAGCACGGGGTTAGATGCAGAGTAAAGCTCCCTCTACACTGTCCCCGTCACACACTCCTAGGACAGGTACAGCACGGGAATAGATGCAGAGTAAAGCTCCCTCTACACTGTCCCCAGCAAACACTCCCAGGACAGGTACAGCACGGGGTTAGATACAGAGTAAAGCTCCCTGTACACTGTCCGCATCAAACACACCCAGGACAGGTACAGCACGGGGTTAGATACAGAGTAAAGCTCCCTCTACACTGTCCCCATCAAACACTCCCAGGACAGGTACAGCACGGGGTTAGATACAGAGTAAAGCTCCCTCTGCACTGTCCCCATCAAACACTCCCAGGACAGGTACAGCACGGGATTAGATGCAGAGTAAAGCTCCCTCTACACTGTCCCCATCAAACACTCCCAGGACAGGTACAGCACGGGGTTAGATTCAGAGTAAAGCTCCCTCTACACTGTCCCCATCAAACACTCCCAGGACAGGGACAGCACGGGGTTAGATACAGAGTAAAGCTCCCTCTACACTGTCCCCATCAAACACTCCCAGGACAGGGACAGCACGGGGTTAGATACAGAGTAAAGCTCCCTCTACACTGTCCCCATCAAACACTCCCAGGACAGGTACAGCACGGGGTTAGATGCAGAGTAAAGCTCCCACTACACTGTCCCCATCAAACACTCCCAGGACAGGTACAGCACGTGGTTAGATACAGAGTAAAGCTCCCTCTTCATTGTCCCCATCACACACTCCCAGGACAGGTACAGCACAGAGTTAGATACAGAGTAAAGCTCCCTCTACACTGTCCCCATCAAACACTCCCAGGACAGGTACAGCATGGGGTTAGATACAGAGTAAAGCTCCCTCTACATTGTCCCCATCACACTCTCCCAGGACAGGTACAGCACGGGGTTAGATACAGAGTAAAGCTCCCTCTACACTGTCCCCATCAAACACTCCCAGGACAGGTACAGCACGGGATTAGATACAGAGTAAAGCCCCCTCTACACTGTCCCCATCAAACATTCCCAGGACAGCTACAGCACGGGGTTAGATACAGAGTAAATCTCCCTCTCCACTGTACCCCATCAAACACTCCCAGGACAGGTACAGCACGGGGTTAGATACAGAGTAAAGCTCCCTCTACACTGACCCCATCAAACACTCCCAGGACAGGTACAGCATGGGGTTAGATACAGAATAAAGCTCCCTCTACACTGTCCCCATCAAACACTCCCAGGACAGGTACAGCACGGGGTTAGATACAGAGTAAAGCTCCCTCTACACTGTCCCCATCAAACACTCCCAGGACAGGTACAGCACGGGGTTAGATACAGAGTAAAGCCCCCTCTCCACTGTCCCCATCAAACATTCCCAGGACAGCTACAGCACGGGGTTAGATACAGAGTATAGCTCCCTCTCCACTGTACCCCATCAAACACTCCCAGGACAGGTACAGCAAGGGGTTAGATACAGAGTAAAGCCCCCTCTACACTGTCCCCATCAAACACTCCCAGGACAGGAACAGCACGGGGTTAGATACAGAGTAAAGCTCCCTCTGCACTGTCCCCATCAAACACTCCCAGGACAGGTACAGCACGGGGTTAGATACAGAGTAAAGCTCCCTCTACACTGTCCCCACCAAACACTCCCAGGACAGGTACAGCACGGGGTTAGATACATAGTAAAGCTCCCTCTGCACTGTCCCCATCAAACACTCCCAGGACAGGTACAGCACGGGGTTAGATACAGAGTAAAGCTCCCTCTACACTGTCCCCATCAAACACTCCCAGGACAGGTACAGCTCGGGGTTAGATTCAGAGTAAAGCTCCCTCTACACTGTCCCCATCAAACACTCCCAGGACAGGTACAGCACGAGGTTAGGTACAGAGTAAAGCTCCCTCTACACTGTCCCCATCAAACACTCCCAGGACAGGTACAGCACGGGGTTAGATACAGAGTAAAGCTCCCTCTACACTGTCCCCATCAAACACTCCCAGGACAGGTACAGCACGGGGTTAGATACAGAGTAAAGCTCCCTCTACACTGTCCCCATCAAACACTCCCAGGACAGGTACAGCACGGGGTTAGATACAGAGTAAAGCTCCCTCTACACTGTCCCCATCAAACACTCCCAGGACAGGTACAGCACGGGGTTAGATACAGAGTAAAGCCCCCTCTCCACTGTCCCCATCAAACATTCCCAGGACAGCTACAGCACGGGGTTAGATACAGAGTATAGCTCCCTCTCCACTGTACCCCATCAAACACTCCCAGGACAGGTACAGCAAGGGGTTAGATACAGAGTAAAGCCCCCTCTACACTGTCCCCATCAAACACTCCCAGGACAGGAACAGCACGGGGTTAGATACAGAGTAAAGCTCCCTCTGCACTGTCCCCATCAAACACTCCCAGGACAGGTACAGCACGGGGTTAGATACAGAGTAAAGCTCCCTCTACACTGTCCCCACCAAACACTCCCAGGACAGGTACAGCACGGGGTTAGATACAGAGTAAAGCTCCCTCTGCACTGTCCCCATCAAACACTCCCAGGACAGGTACAGCACGGGGTTAGATACAGAGTAAAGCTCCCTCTACACTGTCCCCATCAAACACTCCCAGGACAGGTACAGCTCGGGGTTAGATTCAGAGTAAAGCTCCCTCTACACTGTCCCCATCAAACACTCCCAGGACAGGTACAGCACGAGGTTAGGTACAGAGTAAAGCTCCCTCTACACTGTCCCCATCAAACACTCCCAGGACAGGTACAGCACGGGGTTAGATACAGAGTAAAGCTCCCTCTACACTGTCCCCATCAAACACTCCCAGGACAGGTACAGCACGGGGTTAGATACAGAGTAAAGCTCCCTCTACACTGTCCCCATCAAACACTCCCAGGACAGGTACAGCACGGGGTTAGATACAGAGTAAAGCTCCCTCTCCACTGTACCCCATCAAACACTCCCAGGACAGGTACAGCACGGGGTTAGATACAGAGTAAAGCTCCCTCTACACTGTCCCCATCAAACACTCCCAGGACAGGTACAGCACGGGATTAGATACAGAGTAAAGCTCCCTCTACACTGTCCCCATCAAACACTCCCAGGACAGATACAGCACGGGGTTAGATACAGAGTAAAGCTCCCTCTACACTGTCCCCATCAAACACTCCCAGGACAGGTACAGCACGGGATTAGATACAGAGTAAAGCTCCCTCTACACTGTCCCCATCAAACACTCCCAGGACAGGTACAGCACGGGGTTAGATACAGAGTAAAGCTCCCTCTACACTGTCCCCAACAAACACTCCCAGGACAGGTACAGCACGGGGTTAGATACAGAGTAAAGGTCCCTCTACACTGTCCCCATCAAACACTCCCAGGACAGCTACAGCACGGGGTTAGATACAGAGTAAAGCTCCCTCTACACTGTCCCCATCAAACACTCCCAGGACAGCTACAGCACGGGGTTAGATACAGAATAAAGCTCCCTCTGCACTGTCCCCATCAAACACTCCCAGGACAGGTACAGCACGGGGTTAGATACAGAGTAAAGCTCCCTCTACACTGTCCCCATCAAACACTCCCAGGACAGGTACAGCACGGGGTTAGATACAGAGTAAAGCTCCCTCTACACTGTCCCCATCAAACACTCCCAGGACAGGTACACCACGGGGTTAGAGACAGACTAAAGCTCCCTCCACACTGTCCCCATCAAACACTCCCAGGACAGGTACAGCACGGGGTTAGATACAGAGTAAAGCTCCCTCTACACTGTCCCCATCAAACACTCCCAGGACTGGTACAGCACGGGGTTAGATACAGAGTAAAGCTCCCTCTACACTGTCCCCATCAAACACTCCCAGGAGAGGTACAGCACGGGGTTAGATACAGAGTAAAGCTCCCTCTACACTGTCCCCATCAAACACTCCCAGGAGAGGTACAGCACGGGGTTAGATACAGAGTAAAGCTCCCTCTACACTGTCCCCATCAAACACTCCCAGGACAGGTACAGCACGGGGTTAGATACAGAGTAAAGCTCCCTCTACACTGTCCCCATCAAACACTCCCAGGACAGGTACAGCACGGGGTTAGATGCAGAGTAAAGCTCCCTCTACACTGTCCCCGTCACACACTCCTAGGACAGGTACAGCACGGGAATAGATGCAGAGTAAAGCTCCCTCTACACTGTCCCCAGCAAACACTCCCAGGACAGGTACAGCACGGGGTTAGATACAGTGTAAAGCTCCCTGTACACTGTCCGCATCAAACACACCCAGGACAGGTACAGCACGGGGTTAGATACAGAGTAAAGCTCCCTCTACACTGTCCCCATCAAACACTCCCAGGACAGGTACAGCACGGGGTTAGATACAGAGTAAAGCTCCCTCTGCACTGTCCCCATCAAACACTCCCAGGACAGGTACAGCACGGGATTAGATGCAGAGTAAAGCTCCCTCTACACTGTCCCCATCAAACACTCCCAGGACAGGTACAGCACGGGGTTAGATTCAGAGTAAAGCTCCCTCTACACTGTCCCCATCAAACACTCCCAGGACAGGGACAGCACGGGGTTAGATACAGAGTAAAGCTCCCTCTACACTGTCCCCATCAAACACTCCCAGGACAGGGACAGCACGGGGTTAGATACAGAGTAAAGCTCCCTCTACACTGTCCCCATCAAACACTCCCAGGACAGGTACAGCACGGGGTTAGATGCAGAGTAAAGCTCCCACTACACTGTCCCCATCAAACACTCCCAGGACAGGTACAGCACGTGGTTAGATACAGAGTAAAGCTCCCTCTTCATTGTCCCCATCACACACTCCCAGGACAGGTACAGCACAGAGTTAGATACAGAGTAAAGCTCCCTCTACACTGTCCCCATCAAACACTCCCAGGACAGGTACAGCATGGGGTTAGATACAGAGTAAAGCTCCCTCTACATTGTCCCCATCACACTCTCCCAGGACAGGTACAGCACGGGGTTAGATACAGAGTAAAGCTCCCTCTACACTGTCCCCATCAAACACTCCCAGGACAGGTACAGCACGGGATTAGATACAGAGTAAAGCCCCCTCTACACTGTCCCCATCAAACATTCCCAGGACAGCTACAGCACGGGGTTAGATACAGAGTAAATCTCCCTCTCCACTGTACCCCATCAAACACTCCCAGGACAGGTACAGCACGGGGTTAGATACAGAGTAAAGCTCCCTCTACACTGACCCCATCAAACACTCCCAGGACAGGTACAGCATGGGGTTAGATACAGAATAAAGCTCCCTCTACACTGTCCCCATCAAACACTCCCAGGACAGGTACAGCACGGGGTTAGATACAGAGTAAAGCTCCCTCTACACTGTCCCCATCAAACACTCCCAGGACAGGTACAGCACGGGGTTAGATACAGAGTAAAGCCCCCTCTCCACTGTCCCCATCAAACATTCCCAGGACAGCTACAGCACGGGGTTAGATACAGAGTATAGCTCCCTCTCCACTGTACCCCATCAAACACTCCCAGGACAGGTACAGCAAGGGGTTAGATACAGAGTAAAGCCCCCTCTACACTGTCCCCATCAAACACTCCCAGGACAGGAACAGCACGGGGTTAGATACAGAGTAAAGCTCCCTCTGCACTGTCCCCATCAAACACTCCCAGGACAGGTACAGCACGGGGTTAGATACAGAGTAAAGCTCCCTCTACACTGTCCCCACCAAACACTCCCAGGACAGGTACAGCACGGGGTTAGATACATAGTAAAGCTCCCTCTGCACTGTCCCCATCAAACACTCCCAGGACAGGTACAGCACGGGGTTAGATACAGAGTAAAGCTCCCTCTACACTGTCCCCATCAAACACTCCCAGGACAGGTACAGCTCGGGGTTAGATTCAGAGTAAAGCTCCCTCTACACTGTCCCCATCAAACACTCCCAGGACAGGTACAGCACGAGGTTAGGTACAGAGTAAAGCTCCCTCTACACTGTCCCCATCAAACACTCCCAGGACAGGTACAGCACGGGGTTAGATACAGAGTAAAGCTCCCTCTACACTGTCCCCATCAAACACTCCCAGGACAGGTACAGCACGGGGTTAGATACAGAGTAAAGCTCCCTCTACACTGTCCCCATCAAACACTCCCAGGACAGGTACAGCACGGGGTTAGATACAGAGTAAAGCTCCCTCTACACTGTCCCCATCAAACACTCCCAGGACAGGTACAGCACGGGGTTAGATACAGAGTAAAGCTCCCTCTACACTGTCCCCATAAAACACTCCCAGGACAGGTACAGCACGGGGTTAGATACAGAGTAAAGCTCCCTCTCCACTGTACCCCATCAAACACTCCCAGGACAGGTACAGCACGGGGTTAGATACAGAGTAAAGCTCCCTCTACACTGTCCCCATCAAACACTCCCAGGACAGGTACAGCACGGGGTTAGATACAGAGTAAAGCTCCCTCTACACTGTCCCCATAAAACACTCCCAGGACAGGTACAGCACAGGGTTAGATACAGAGTAAAGCTCCCTCTCCACTGTACCATCAAACACTCCCAGGACAGGTACAGCACGGGGTTTGATACAGAGTAAAGCTCCCTCTCCACTGTACCCCATCAAACACTCCCAGGACAGGTCAGCACGGGGTTAGATACAGAGTAAAGCCCCCTCTACACTGTCCCCATCAAACACTCCCAGGACAGGTACAGCAGGGGGTTAGATACAGAGTAAAGCTCCCTCTACACTGTCCCCATAAAACACTCCCAGGACAGGTACAGCACGGGGTTGGATACAGAGTAAAGCTCCCTCTCCACTGTACCCCATCAAACACTCCCAGGACAGGTACAGCACGGGGTTAGATACAGAGTAAAGCTCCCTCTACACTGTCCCCATCAAACACTCCCAGGACAGGTACAGCACGGGGTTAGATACAGAGTAAAGCTCCATCTACACTGTCCCCGTCAAACACTCCCAGGACAGGTACAGCACGGGGTTAGATACAGAGTAAAGCTCCCTCTACACTGTCCCCATCAAACACTCCCAGGACAGGTACAGCACGGGGTTAGATACAGAGTAAAGCTCCCTCTGCACTGTCCCCATCAAACACTCCCAGGACAGGTACAGCACGGGGTTAGATACAGAGTAAACCTCCCTCTATACTGTGCCCATCAAACACTCCCAGGACAGGTACAGCACGGGGTTAGATACAGAGTAAAGCTCCCTCTGCACTGTCCCCATCAAACACTCCCAGGACAGGTACAGCACGAGGTTAGATACAGAGTAAAGCTCCCTCTACACTGTCCCCATCAAACACTCCCAGGACAGGTACAGCACGGGGTTAGATACAGAGTAAAGCTCCCTCTGAACTGTCCCCATCAAAGACTCCCAGGTAAGGTACAGCACGGGGTTAGATACAGAGTAAAGCTCCCTCTACACTGTCCCCATAAAACACGCCCAGGACAGGTACAGCACGGGGTTAGATACAGAGTAAAGCTCCCTCTACACTGTCCCCATCAAACACTCCCAGGACAGGTCCAGCACGGGGTAAGATACAGAGTAAAGCTCCCTCTACACTGTCCCCATCAAACACTCCCAGGACAGGTACAGCACGGGGTTAGATACAGAGTAAAGCTCCCTCTACACTGTCCCCATCAAACACTCCCAGGACAGGTACAGCACGGGGTTAGATACAGAGTAATGCTCCCTCTACACTGTCCCCATCAAACACTCCCAGGACAGGTACAGCACGGGGTTAGATACAGAGTAAAGCTCCCTCTACACTGTCCCCATCAAACACTCCCAGGACAGGAACAGCACGGGGTTAGATACAGAGTAAAGCTCCCTCTGCACTGTCCCCATCAAACACTCCCAGGACAGGTACAGCACGGGGTTGATACAGAGTAAAGCTCCCTCTACACTGTCCCCATCAAACACTCCCATGACAGGTACAGCACGGGGTTAGATACAGAGTAAAGCTCCCTCTGCACTGTCCCCATCAAACACTCCCAGGACAGGTACAGCACGGGGTTAGATACAGAGTAAAGCTCCCTTTACACTGTCCCCATAAAACACTCCCAGGACAGGTACAGCACGGGGTTAGATACAGAGTAAAGCTCCCTCTACACTGTCCCCATCAAACACTCCTAGGACAGGTACAGCACGGGGTTAGATACAGAGTAAAGCTCCCTCTACACTGTCCCCATCAAACACTCCCAGGACAGGTACAGCACGGGGTTAGATACAGAGTAAAGCTCCCTCTACACTGTCCCCATCAAACACTCCCAGGACAGGTACAGCACGGGGTTAGATACAGAGTAAAGCTCCCTCTACACTGTCCCCATCAAACACTCCCAGGACAGGTACAGCACGGGGTTAGATACAGAGTAATGCTCCCTCTACACTGTCCCCATAAAACACTCCCAGGACAGGTACAGCACGGGGTTAGATACAGAGTAAAGCTACCTCTCCACTGTACCCCATCAAACACTCCCAGGACAGGTACAGCACGGGGTTAGATACAGAGTAAAGCTCCCTCTACACTGTCCCCATCAAACACTCCCAGGACAGGTACAGCACGGGGTTAGATACAGAGTAAAGCTCCCTCTACACTGTCCCCATAAAACACTCCCAGGACAGGTACAGCACGGGGTTAGATACAGAGTAAAGCTCCCTCTCCACTGTACCATCAAACACTCCCAGGACAGGTACAGCACGGGGTTTGATACAGAGTAAAGCTCCCTCTCCACTGTACCCCATCAAACACTCCCAGGACAGGTACAGCACGGGGTTAGATACAGAGTAAAGCTCCCTCTACACTGTCCCCATCAAACACTCCCAGGACAGGTACAGCAGGGGGTTAGATACAGAGTAAAGCTCCCTCTACACTGTCCCCATAAAACACTCCCAGGACAGGTACAGCACGGGGTTAGATACAGAGTAAAGCTCCCTCTCCACTGTACCCCATCAAACACTCCCAGGACAGCTACAGCACGGGGTTAGATACAGAGTAAAGCTCCCTCTACACTGTCCCCATCAAACACTCCCAGGACAGGTACAGCATGGGGTTAGAAACTGAGTAAAGCTCCCTCTACATTGTCCCCATCACACACTCCCAGGACAGGTACAGCACGGGGTTAGATACAGAGTAAAGCTCCATCTACACTGTCCCCATCAAACACTCCCAGGACAGGTACAGCACGGGGTTAGATACAGAGTAAAGCTCCCTCTACACTGTCCCCATCAAACACTCCCAGGACAGGTACAGCACGGGGTTAGATACAGAGTAAAGCTCCCTCTGCACTGTCCCCATCAAACACTCCCAGGACAGGTACAGCACGGGGTTAGATACAGAGTAAACCTCCCTCTATACTGTCCCCATCAAACACTCCCAGGACAGGTACAGCACGGGGTTAGATACAGAGTAAAGCTCCCTCTGCACTGTCCCCATCAAACACTCCCAGGACAGGTACAGCACGGTGTTAGATACAGAGTAAAGCTCCCTCTACACTGTCCCCATCAAACACTCCCAGGACAGGTACAGCACGGGGTTAGACACAGAGTAAAGCTCCCTCTACACTGTCCCCGTCAAACACTCCCAGGACAGGAACAGCACGGGGTTAGATACAGAGTAAAGCTCCCTCTACACTGTCCCCATCAAACACTCCCAGGACAGGGACAGCACGGGGGTAGATACAGAGTAAAGTTCCCTCTACACTGTCCCCATCAAACACTCCCAGGACAGGGACAGCACGGGGGTAGATACAGAGTAAAGTTCCCTCTACACTGTCCCCATCAAACATTCCCAGGACAGGTACAGCAAGGGGTTAGATACAGAGAAAAGCTCCCTCTACACTGTCCCCATCAAACACTCCCAGGACAGGTACAGCACAGGGTTAGATACAGAGTAAAGCTCCCTCTACACTGTCCCCATCAAACACTCCCAGGACAGGTACAGCACGGGGTTAGATACAGAGTAAAGCTCCCTCTACACTGTCCCCATCAAACACTCCCAGGACAGGGACAGCACGGGGGTAGATAGAGAGTAAAGTTCCCTCTACACTGTCCCCATCAAACACTCCCAGGACAGGTACACACGGGGTTAGATACAGAGTAAAGCTCCCTCTACACTGTCCCCATCAAACACTCCCAGGACAGGTACAGCATGGGGTTAGATACAGAGTAAAGCTCCCTCTACACTGTCCCCATCAAACACTCCCAGGACAGGTACAGCACGGGGTTAGATACAGAGTAAAGCTCCCTCTGCACTGTCCCCATCAAACACTCCCAGGACAGGTACAGCACGGGGTTAGATACAGAGTAAAGCTCCCTCTACACTGTCCCCATCAAACACTCCCAGGACAGGTACAGCACGGGGTTAGATACAGAGTAAAGCTCCCTCTACACTGTCCCCATCAAACACTCCCAGTACAGGAACAGCACGGGGTTAGATACAGAGTAAAGCTCCCTCTGCACTGTCCCCATCAAACACTCCCAGGACAGGTACAGCACGGGGTTAGATACAGAGTAAAGCTCCCTCTATACTGTCCCCACCAAACACTCCCAGGACAGGTACAGCACGGGGTTAGATACAGAGTAAAGCTCCCTCTGCACTGTCCCCATCAAACACTCCCAGGACAGGTACAGCACGGGGTTAGATACAGAGTAAAGCTCCCTCTACACTGTCCCCATCAAACACTCCCAGGACAGGTACAGCACGGGGTTAGATACAGAGTAAAGCTCCCTCTACACTGTCCCCATCAAACACTCCCAGGACAGGTACAGCACGGGGTTAGATACAGAGTAAAGCTCCCTCTACACTGTCCCCATCAAACACTCCCAGGACAGGTACAGCACGGGGTTAGATACAGAGTAAAGCTCCCTCTACACTGTCCCCATCAAACACTCCCAGGACAGGTACAGCACGGGGTTAGATACAGAGTAAAGCTCCCTCTACACTGTCCCCATAAAACACTCCCAGGACAGGTACAGCACGGGGTTAGATACAGAGTAAAGCTCCCTCTCCACTGTACCCCATCAAACACTCCCAGGACAGGTACAGCACGGGGTTAGATACAGAGTAAAGCTCCCTCTACACTGTCCCCATCAAACACTCCCAGGACAGGTACAGCACGGGGTTAGATACAGAGTAAAGCTCCCTCTACACTGTCCCCATAAAACACTCCCAGGACAGGTACAGCACGGGGTTAGATACAGAGTAAAGCTCCCTCTCCACTGTACCCCATCAAACACTCCCAGGACAGGTACAGCACGGGGTTAGATACAGAGTAAAGCCCCCTCTCCACTGTCCCCATCAAACATTCCCAGGACAGCTACAGCACGGGGTTAGATACAGAGTATAGCTCCCTCTCCACTGTACCCCATCAAACACTCCCAGGACAGGTACAGCAAGGGGTTAGATACAGAGTAAAGCCCCCTCTACACTGTCCCCATCAAACATTCCCAGGACAGGTACAGCACGGGGTTAGATACAGAGTAAAGCTCCCTCTTCATTGTCCCCATCACACACTCCCAGGACAGGTACAGCACAGAGTTAGATACAGAGTAAAGCTCCCTCTACACTGTCCCCATCAAACACTCCCAGGACAGCTACAGCATGGGGTTAGAAACAGAGTGAAGCTCCCTCTACACTGTCCCCATCAAACACTCCCAGGACAGGTACAGCACGGGGTTAGATACAGAGTAAAGCTCCATCTACACTGTCCCCGTCAAACACTCCCAGGACAGGTACAGCACGGGGTTAGATACAGAGTAAAGCTCCCTCTACACTGTCCCCATCAAACACTCCCAGGACAGGTACAGCACGGGGTTAGATACAGAGTAAAGCTCCCTCTGCACTGTCCCCATCAAACACTCCCAGGACAGGTACAGCACGGGGTTAGATACAGAGTAAACCTCCCTCTATACTGTCCCCATCAAACACTCCCAGGACAGGTACAGCACGGGGTTAGATACAGAGTAAAGCTCCCTCTGCACTGTCCCCATCAAACACTCCCAGGACAGGTACAGCACGGGGTTAGATACAGAGTAAAGCTCCCTCTACACTGTCCCCATCAAACACTCCCAGGACAGGTACAGCACGGGGTTAGATACAGAGTAAAGCTCCCTCTACACTGTCCCCATCAAACACTCCCAGGACAGGTACAGCACGGGGTTAGATACAGAGTAAAGCTCCCTCTACACTGTCCCCATCAAACACTCCCAGGACAGGGACAGCACGGGGGTAAATACAGAGTAAAGTTCCCTCTTCACTGTCCCCATCAAACACTCCCAGGACAGGTACAGCACGGGGTTAGATACAGAGTAAAGCTCCCTCTGCACTGTCCGCATCAAACACTCCCAGGACAGGTACAGCACGGGGTTAGATACAGAGTAAAGCTCCCTCTGCACTGTCCCCATCAAACACTCCCAGGACAGGTACAGTATAGGGTTAGATACAGAGTAAAGCTCCCTCTACACTGTCCCCATCAAACACTCCCAGGACAGGTACAGCACGGGGTTAGATACAGAGTAAAGCTCCCTCTACACTGTCCCCATCAAACACTCCCAGGACAGGGACAGCACGGGGGTAGATACAGAGTAAAGCTCCCTCTACACTGTCCCCATCAAACACTCCCAGGACAGGTACAGCACGGGGTTAGATACAGAGTAAAGCTCCCTCTACACTGTCCCCATCAAATACTCCCAGGACAGGTACAGCACGGGGTTAGATACAGAGTAAAGCTCCCTCTACACTGTCCCCATCAAACACTCCCAGGACAGGTACAGCACGGGGTTAGATACAGAGTAATGCTCCCTCTACACTGTCCCCATAAAACACTCCCAGGACAGGTACAGCACGGGGTTAGATACAGAGTAAAGCTACCTCTCCACTGTACCCCATCAAACACTCCCAGGACAGGTACAGCACGGGGTTAGATACAGAGTAAAGCTCCCTCTACACTGTCCCCATCAAACACTCCCAGGACAGGTACAGCACGGGGTTAGATACAGAGTAAAGCTCCCTCTACACTGTCCCCATAAAACACTCCCAGGACAGGTACAGCACGGGGTTAGATACAGAGTAAAGCTCCCTCTCCACTGTACCATCAAACACTCCCAGGACAGGTACAGCACGGGGTTTGATACAGAGTAAAGCTCCCTCTCCACTGTACCCCATCAAACACTCCCAGGACAGCTACAGCACGGGGTTAGATACAGAGTAAAGCTCCCTCTACACTGTCCCCATCAAACACTCCCAGGACAGGTACAGCATGGGGTTAGAAACTGAGTAAAGCTCCCTCTACATTGTCCCCATCACACACTCCCAGGACAGGTACAGCACGGGGTTAGATACAGAGTAAAGCTCCATCTACACTGTCCCCATCAAACACTCCCAGGACAGGTACAGCACGGGGTTAGATACAGAGTAAAGCTCCCTCTACACTGTCCCCATCAAACACTCCCAGGACAGGTACAGCACGGGGTTAGATACAGAGTAAAGCTCCCTCTGCACTGTCCCCATCAAACACTCCCAGGACAGGTACAGCACGGGGTTAGATACAGAGTAAACCTCCCTCTATACTGTCCCCATCAAACACTCCCAGGACAGGTACAGCACGGGGTTAGATACAGAGTAAAGCTCCCTCTGCACTGTCCCCATCAAACACTCCCAGGACAGGTACAGCACGGTGTTAGATACAGAGTAAAGCTCCCTCTACACTGTCCCCGTCAAACACTCCCAGGACAGGTACAGCACGGGGTTAGACACAGAGTAAAGCTCCCTCTACACTGTCCCCGTCAAACACTCCCAGGACAGGTACAGCACGGGGTTAGATACAGAGTAAAGCTCCCTCTACACTGTCCCCATCAAACACTCCCAGGACAGGGACAGCACGGGGGTAGATACAGAGTAAAGTTCCCTCTACACTGTCCCCATCAAACACTCCCAGGACAGGGACAGCACGGGGGTAGATACAGAGTAAAGTTCCCTCTACACTGTCCCCATCAAACATTCCCAGGACAGGTACAGCACGGGGTTAGATACAGAGAAAAGCTCCCTCTACACTGTCCCCATCAAACACTCCCAGGACAGGTACAGCACAGGGTTAGATACAGAGTAAAGCTCCCTCTACACTGTCCCCATCAAACACTCCCAGGACAGGTACAGCACGGGGTTAGATACAGAGTAAAGCTCCCTCTACACTGTCCCCATCAAACACTCCCAGGACAGGGACAGCACGGGGGTAGATAGAGAGTAAAGTTCCCTCTACACTGTCCCCATCAAACACTCCCAGGACAGGTACACACGGGGTTAGATACAGAGTAAAGCTCCCTCTACACTGTCCCCATCAAACACTCCCAGGACAGGTACAGCATGGGGTTAGATACAGAGTAAAGCTCCCTCTACACTGTCCCCATCAAACACTCCCAGGACAGGTACAGCACGGGGTTAGATACAGAGTAAAGCTCCCTCTGCACTGTCCCCATCAAACACTCCCAGGACAGGTACAGCACGGGGTTCGATACAGAGTAAAGCTCCCTCTACACTGTCCCCATCAAACACTCCCAGGACAGGTACAGGACGGGGTTAGATACAGAGTAAAGCTCCCTCTACACTGTCCCCATCAAACACTCCCAGGACAGGTACAGCACGGGGTTAGATACAGAGTAAAGCTCCCTCTACACTGTCCCCATCAAACACTCCCAGGACAGGTACAGCACGGGGTTAGATACAGAGTAAAGCTCCCTCTACACTGTCCCCATAAAACACTCCCAGGACAGGTACAGCACGGGGTTAGATACAGAGTAAAGCTCCCTCTGCACTGTACCCCATCAAACACTCCCAGGACAGGTACAGCACGGGGTTAGATACAGAGTAAAGCTCCCTCTACACTGTCCCCATCAAACACTCCCAGGACAGGTACAGCACGGGGTTAGATACAGAGTAAAGCTCCCTCTACACTGTCCCCATAAAACACTCCCAGGACAGGTACAGCACGGGGTTAGATACAGAGTAAAGCTCCCTCTCCACTGTACCCCATCAAACACTCCCAGGACAGGTACAGCACGGGGTTAGATACAGAGTAAAGCCCCCTCTCCACTGTCCCCATCAAACATTCCCAGGACAGCTACAGCACGGGGTTAGATACAGAGTATAGCTCCCTCTCCACTGTACCCCATCAAACACTCCCAGGACAGGTACAGCAAGGGGTTAGATACAGAGTAAAGCCCCCTCTACACTGTCCCCATCAAACATTCCCAGGACAGGTACAGCACGGGGTTAGATACAGAGTAAAGCTCCCTCTTCATTGTCCCCATCACACACTCCCAGGACAGGTACAGCACAGAGTTAGATACAGAGTAAAGCTCCCTCTACACTGTCCCCATCAAACACTCCCAGGACAGGTACAGCACGGGGTTAGATACAGAGTAAAGCTCCCTCTGCACTGTCCCCATCAAACACTCCCAGGACAGGTACAGCACGGGGTTAGATACAGAGTAAAGCTCCCTCTACACTGTCCCCATCAAACACTCCCAGGACAGGTACAGCTCGGGGTTAGATTCAGAGTAAAGCTCCCTCTACACTGTCCCCATCAAACACTCCCAGGACAGGTACAGCACGAGGTTAGGTACAGAGTAAAGCTCCCTCTACACTGTCCCCATCAAACACTCCCAGGACAGGTACAGCACGGGGTTAGATACAGAGTAAAGCTCCCTCTACACTGTCCCCATCAAACACTCCCAGGACAGGTACAGCACGGGGTTAGATACAGAGTAAAGCTCCCTCTACACTGTCCCCATCAAACACTCCCAGGACAGGTACAGCACGGGGTTAGATACAGAGTAAAGCTCCCTCTACACTGTCCCCATAAAACACTCCCAGGACAGGTACAGCACGGGGTTAGATACAGAGTAAAGCTCCCTCTCCACTGTACCCCATCAAACACTCCCAGGACAGGTACAGCACGGGGTTAGATACAGAGTAAAGCTCCCTCTACACTGTCCCCATCAAACACTCCCAGGACAGGTACAGCACGGGGTTAGATACAGAGTAAAGCTCCCTCTACACTGTCCCCATAAAACACTCCCAGGACAGGTACAGCACGGGGTTAGATACAGAGTAAAGCTCCCTCTCCACTGTACCATCAAACACTCCCAGGACAGGTACAGCACGGGGTTTGATACAGAGTAAAGCTCCCTCTCCACTGTACCCCATCAAACACTCCCAGGACAGGTCAGCACGGGGTTAGATACAGAGTAAAGCCCCCTCTACACTGTCCCCATCAAACACTCCCAGGACAGGTACAGCAGGGGGTTAGATACAGAGTAAAGCTCCCTCTACACTGTCCCCATAAAACACTCCCAGGACAGGTACAGCACGGGGTTAGATACAGAGTAAAGCTCCCTCTCCACTGTACCCCATCAAACACTCCCAGGACAGGTACAGCACGGGGTTAGATACAGAGTAAAGCTCCCTCTACACTGTCCCCATCAAACACTCCCAGGACAGGTACAGCATGGGGTTAGAAACTGAGTAAAGCTCCCTCTACATTGTCCCCATCACACACTCCCAGGACAGGTACAGCACGGGGTTAGATACAGAGTAAAGCTCCATCTACACTGTCCCCGTCAAACACTCCCAGGACAGGTACAGCACGGGGTTAGATACAGAGTAAAGCTCCCTCTACACTGTCCCCATCAAACACTCCCAGGACAGGTACAGCACGGGGTTAGATACAGAGTAAAGCTCCCTCTGCACTGTCCCCATCAAACACTCCCAGGACAGGTACAGCACGGGGTTAGATACAGAGTAAACCTCCCTCTATACTGTGCCCATCAAACACTCCCAGGACAGGTACAGCACGGGGTTAGATACAGAGTAAAGCTCCCTCTGCACTGTCCCCATCAAACACTCCCAGGACAGGTACAGCACGAGGTTAGATACAGAGTAAAGCTCCCTCTACACTGTCCCCATCAAACACTCCCAGGACAGGTACAGCACGGGGTTAGATACAGAGTAAAGCTCCCTCTGCACTGTCCCCATCAAAGACTCCCAGGTAAGGTACAGCACGGGGTTAGATACAGAGTAAATCTCCCTCTACACTGTCCCCATAAAACACGCCCAGGACAGGTACAGCACGGGGTTAGATACAGAGTAAAGCTCCCTCTACACTGTCCCCATCAAACACTCCCAGGACAGGTACAGCACGGGGTAAGATACAGAGTAAAGCTCCCTCTACACTGTCCCCATCAAACACTCCCAGGACAGGTACAGCACGGGGTTAGATACAGAGTAAAGCTCCCTCTACACTGTCCCCATCAAACACTCCCAGGACAGGTACAGCACGGGGTTAGATACAGAGTAAAGCTCCCTCTACACTGTCCCCATCAAACACTCCCAGGACAGGTACAGCACGGGGTTAGATACAGAGTAAAGCTCCCTCTACACTGTCCCCATCAAACACTCCCAGGACAGGAACAGCACGGGGTTAGATACAGAGTAAAGCTCCCTCTGCACTGTCCCCATCAAACACTCCCAGGACAGGTACAGCACGGGGTTGATACAGAGTAAAGCTCCCTCTACACTGTCCCCATCAAACACTCCCATGACAGGTACAGCACGGGGTTAGATACAGAGTAAAGCTCCCTCTGCACTGTCCCCATCAAACACTCCCAGGACAGGTACAGCACGGGGTTAGATACAGAGTAAAGCTCCCTTTACACTGTCCCCATAAAACACTCCCAGGACAGGTACAGCACGGGGTTAGATACAGAGTAAAGCTCCCTCTACACTGTCCCCATCAAACACTCCGAGGACAGGTACAGCACGGGGTTAGATACAGAGTAAAGCTCCCTCTACACTGTCCCCATCAAACACTCCCAGGACAGGTACAGCACGGGGTTAGATACAGAGTAAAGCTCCCTCTACACTGTCCCCATCAAACACTCCCAGGACAGGTACAGCACGGGGTTAGATACAGAGTAAAGCTCCCTCTACACTGTCCCCATCAAACACTCCCAGGACAGGTACAGCACGGGGTTAGATACAGAGTAATGCTCCCTCTACACTGTCCCCATAAAACACTCCCAGGACAGGTACAGCACGGGTTTAGATACAGAGTAAAGCTACCTCTCCACTGTACCCCATCAAACACTCCCAGGACAGGTACAGCACGGGGTTAGATACAGAGTAAAGCTCCCTCTACACTGTCCCCATCAAACACTCCCAGGACAGGTACAGCACGGGGTTAGATACAGAGTAAAGCTCCCTCTACACTGTCCCCATAAAACACTCCCAGGACAGGTACAGCACGGGGTTAGATACAGAGTAAAGCTCCCTCTCCACTGTACCATCAAACACTCCCAGGACAGGTACAGCACGGGGTTTGATACAGAGTAAAGCTCCCTCTCCACTGTACCCCATCAAACACTCCCAGGACAGGTACAGCACGGGGTTAGATACAGAGTAAAGCTCCCTCTACACTGTCCCCATCAAACACTCCCAGGACAGGTACAGCAGGGGGTTAGATACAGAGTAAAGCTCCCTCTACACTGTCCCCATAAAACACTCCCAGGACAGGTACAGCACGGGGTTAGATACAGAGTAAAGCTCCCTCTCCACTGTACCCCATCAAACACTCCCAGGACAGGTACAGCACGGGGTTAGATACAGAGTAAAGCTCCCTCTACACTGTCCCCATCAAACACTCCCAGGACAGGTACAGCATGGGGTTAGAAACTGAGTAAAGCTCCCTCTACATTGTCCCCATCACACACTCCCAGGACAGGTACAGCACGGGGTTAGATACAGAGTAAAGCTCCATCTACACTGTCCCCATCAAACACTCCCAGGACAGGTACAGCACGGGGTTAGATACAGAGTAAAGCTCCCTCTACACTGTCCCCATCAAACACTCCCAGGACAGGTACAGCACGGGGTTAGATACAGAGTAAAGCTCCCTCTGCACTGTCCCCATCAAACACTCCCAGGACAGGTACAGCACGGGGTTAGATACAGAGTAAACCTCCCTCTATACTGTCCCCATCAAACACTCCCAGGACAGGTACAGCACGGGGTTAGATACAGAGTAAAGCTCCCTCTGCACTGTCCCCATCAAACACTCCCAGGACAGGTACAGCACGGTGTTAGATACAGAGTAAAGCTCCCTCTACACTGTCCCCATCAAACACTCCCAGGACAGGTACAGCACGGGGTTAGATACAGAGTAAAGCTCCCTCTACACTGTCCCCGTCAAACACTCCCAGGACAGGTACAGCACGGGGTTAGATACAGAGTAAAGCTCCCTCTACACTGTCCCCATCAAACACTCCCAGGACAGGGACAGCACGGGGGTAGATACAGAGTAAAGTTCCCTCTACACTGTCCCCATCAAACACTCCCAGGACAGGGACAGCACGGGGGTAGATACAGAGTAAAGTTCCCTCTACACTGTCCCCATCAAACATTCCCAGGACAGGTACAGCACGGGGTTAGATACAGAGAAAAGCTCCCTCTACACTGTCCCCATCAAACACTCCCAGGACAGGTACAGCACAGGGTTAGATACAGAGTAAAGCTCCCTCTACACTGTCCCCATCAAACACTCCCAGGACAGGTACAGCACGGGGTTAGATACAGAGTAAAGCTCCCTCTACACTGTCCCCATCAAACACTCCCAGGACAGGGACAGCACGGGGGTAGATAGAGAGTAAAGTTCCCTCTACACTGTCCCCATCAAACACTCCCAGGACAGGTACACACGGGGTTAGATACAGAGTAAAGCTCCCTCTACACTGTCCCCATCAAACACTCCCAGGACAGGTACAGCATGGGGTTAGATACAGAGTAAAGCTCCCTCTACACTGTCCCCATCAAACACTCCCAGGACAGGTACAGCACGGGGTTAGATACAGAGTAAAGCTCCCTCTGCACTGTCCCCATCAAACACTCCCAGGACAGGTACAGCACGGGGTTAGATACAGAGTAAAGCTCCCTCTACACTGTCCCCATCAAACACTCCCAGGACAGGTACAGCACGGGGTTAGATACAGAGTAAAGCTCCCTCTACACTGTCCCCATCAAACACTCCCAGTACAGGAACAGCACGGGGTTAGATACAGAGTAAAGCTCCCTCTGCACTGTCCCCATCAAACACTCCCAGGACAGGTACAGCACGGGGTTAGATACAGAGTAAAGCTCCCTCTATACTGTCCCCACCAAACACTCCCAGGACAGGTACAGCACGGGGTTAGATACAGAGTAAAGCTCCCTCTGCACTGTCCCCATCAAACACTCCCAGGAAAGGTACAGCACGGGGTTAGATACAGAGTAAAGCTCCCTCTACACTGTCCCCATCAAACACTCCCAGGACAGGTACAGCACGGGGTTAGATACAGAGTAAAGCTCCCTCTACACTGTCCCCATCAAACACTCCCAGGACAGGTACAGCACGGGGTTAGATACAGAGTAAAGCTCCCTCTACACTGTCCCCATCAAACACTCCCAGGACAGGTACAGCACGGGGTTAGATACAGAGTAAAGCTCCCTCTACACTGTCCCCATCAAACACTCCCAGGACAGGTACAGCACGGGGTTAGATACAGAGTAAAGCTCCCTCTACACTGTCCCCATAAAACACTCCCAGGACAGGTACAGCACGGGGTTAGATACAGAGTAAAGCTCCCTCTCCACTGTACCCCATCAAACACTCCCAGGACAGGTACAGCACGGGGTTAGATACAGAGTAAAGCTCCCTCTACACTGTCCCCATCAAACACTCCCAGGACAGGTACAGCACGGGGTTAGATACAGAGTAAAGCTGCCTCTACACTGTCCCCATAAAACACTCCCAGGACAGGTACAGCACGGGGTTAGATACAGAGTAAAGCTCCCTCTACACTGTCCCCATCAAACACTCCCAGGACAGGTACAGCACGGGGTTAGATACAGAGTAAAGCTCCCTCTACACTGTCCCCATCAAACACTCCCAGGACAGGTACAGCACGGGGTTAGATACAGAGTAAAGCTCCCTCTACACTGTCCCCATAAAACACTCCCAGGACAGGTACAGCACGGGGTTAGATACAGAGTAAAGCTCCCTCTCCACTGTACCCCATCAAACACTCCCAGGACAGGTACAGCACGGGGTTAGATACAGAGTAAAGCTCCCTCTACACTGTCCCCATCAAACACTCCCAGGACAGGTACAGCACGGGGTTAGATACAGAGTAAAGCTGCCTCTACACTGTCCCCATAAAACACTCCCAGGACAGGTACAGCACGGGGTTAGATACAGAGTAAAGCTCCCTCTCCACTGTACCATCAAACACTCCCAGGACAGGTACAGCACGGGGTTAGATACAGAGTAAAGCTCCCTCTCCACTGTACCCCATCAAACACTCCCAGGACAGGTACAGCACGGGGTTAGATACAGAGTAAAGCTCCCTCTGCACTGTCCCCATCAAACACTCCCAGGACAGGTACAGCACGGGGTTAGATACAGAGTAAAGCTCCCTCTACACTGTCCCCATCAAACACTCCCAGGACAGGTACAGCACGGGGTTAGATACAGAGTAAAGCTCCCTCTACACTGTCCCCATCAAACACTCCCAGGACAGGTACAGCACGGGGTTAGATACAGAGTAAAGCTCCCTCTACACTGTCCCCATCAAACACTCCCAGGACAGGTACAGCACGGGGTTAGATACAGAGTAAAGCTCCCTCTACACTGTCCCCATCAAACACTCCCAGGACAGGTACAGCACGGGGTTAGATACAGAGTAAAGCTCCCTCTACACTGTCCCCATAAAACACTCCCAGGACAGGTACAGCACGGGGTTAGATACAGAGTAAAGCTCCCTCTCCACTGTACCCCATCAAACACTCCCAGGACAGGTACAGCACGGGGTTAGATACAGAGTAAAGCTCCCTCTCCACTGTACCCCATCAAACACTCCCAGGACAGGTACAGCACGGGGTTAGATACAGAGTAAAGCTCCCTCTACACTGTCCCCATCAAACACTCCCAGGACAGGTACAGCATGGGGTTAGAAACTGAGTAAAGCTCCCTCTACATTGTCCCCATCACACACTCCCAGGACAGGTACAGCACGGGGTTAGATACAGAGTAAAGCTCCATCTACACTGTCCCCGTCAAACACTCCCAGGACAGGCACAGCACGGGGTTAGATACAGAGTAAAGCTCCCTCTACACTATCCCCATCAAACACTCCCAGGACAGGTACAGCACGGGGTTAGATACAGAGTAAAGCTCCCTCTACACTGTCCCCATCAAACACTCCCAGGACAGGTACAGCACGGGGTTAGATACAGAGTAAAGCTGCCTCTACACTGTCCCCATAAAACACTCCCAGGACAGGTACAGCACGGGGTTAGATACAGAGTAAAGCTCCCTCTACACTGTCCCCATCAAACACTCCCAGGACAGGTACAGCACGGGGTTAGATACAGAGTAAAGCTCCCTCTACACTGTCCCCATCAAACACTCCCAGGACAGGTACAGCACGGGGTTAGATACAGAGTAAAGCTCCCTCTACACTGTCCCCATAAAACACTCCCAGGACAGGTACAGCACGGGGTTAGATACAGAGTAAAGCTCCCTCTCCACTGTACCCCATCAAACACTCCCAGGACAGGTACAGCACGGGGTTAGATACAGAGTAAAGCTCCCTCTACACTGTCCCCATCAAACACTCCCAGGACAGGTACAGCACGGGGTTAGATACAGAGTAAAGCTGCCTCTACACTGTCCCCATAAAACACTCCCAGGACAGGTACAGCACGGGGTTAGATACAGAGTAAAGCTCCCTCTCCACTGTACCATCAAACACTCCCAGGACAGGTACAGCACGGGGTTAGATACAGAGTAAAGCTCCCTCTCCACTGTACCCCATCAAACACTCCCAGGACAGGTACAGCACGGGGTTAGATACAGAGTAAAGCTCCCTCTGCACTGTCCCCATCAAACACTCCCAGGACAGGTACAGCACGGGGTTAGATACAGAGTAAAGCTCCCTCTACACTGTCCCCATCAAACACTCCCAGGACAGGTACAGCACGGGGTTAGATACAGAGTAAAGCTCCCTCTACACTGTCCCCATCAAACACTCCCAGGACAGGTACAGCACGGGGTTAGATACAGAGTAAAGCTCCCTCTACACTGTCCCCATCAAACACTCCCAGGACAGGTACAGCACGGGGTTAGATACAGAGTAAAGCTCCCTCTACACTGTCCCCATCAAACACTCCCAGGACAGGTACAGCACGGGGTTAGATACAGAGTAAAGCTCCCTCTACACTGTCCCCATAAAACACTCCCAGGACAGGTACAGCACGGGGTTAGATACAGAGTAAAGCTCCCTCTCCACTGTACCCCATCAAACACTCCCAGGACAGGTACAGCACGGGGTTAGATACAGAGTAAAGCTCCCTCTCCACTGTACCCCATCAAACACTCCCAGGACAGGTACAGCACGGGGTTAGATACAGAGTAAAGCTCCCTCTACACTGTCCCCATCAAACACTCCCAGGACAGGTACAGCATGGGGTTAGAAACTGAGTAAAGCTCCCTCTACATTGTCCCCATCACACACTCCCAGGACAGGTACAGCACGGGGTTAGATACAGAGTAAAGCTCCATCTACACTGTCCCCGTCAAACACTCCCAGGACAGGCACAGCACGGGGTTAGATACAGAGTAAAGCTCCCTCTACACTATCCCCATCAAACACTCCCAGGACAGGTACAGCACGGGGTTAGATACAGAGTAAAGCTCCCTCTGCACTGTCCCCATCAAACACTCCCAGGACAGGTACAGCACGGGGTTAGATACAGAGTAAACCTCCCTCTATACTGTCCCCATCAAACACTCCCAGGACAGGTACAGCACGGGGTTAGATACAGAGTAAAGCTCCCACTGCACTGTCCCCATCAAACACTCCCAGGACAGATACAGCACGGGGTTAGATACAGAGTAAAGCTCCCTCTACACTGTCCCCATCAAACACTCCCAGGACAGGTACAGCACGGGGTTAGATACAGAGTAAAGCTCCCTCTGCACTGTCCCCATCAAAGACTCCCAGGACAGGTACAGCACGGGGTTAGATACAGAGTAAAGCTCCCTCTACACAGTCCCCATAAAACACGCCCAGGACAGGTACAGCACGGGGTTAGATACAGAGTAAAGCTCCCTCTACACTGTCCCCATCAAACACTCCCAGGACAGGTACAGCACGGGGTTAGATACAGAGTAAAGCTCCCTCTACACTGTCCCCATCAAACACTCCCAGGACAGGTACAGCACGGGGTTAGATACAGAGTAAAGCTCCCTCTACACTGTCCACATCAAACACTCCCAGGACAGGTACAGCACGGGGTTAGATACAGAGTAAAGCTCCCTCTACACTGTCCCCATCAAACACTCCCAGGACAGGTGCAGCACGGGGTTAGATACAGAGTAAAGCTCCCTCTACACTGTCCCCATCAAACACTCCCAGGACAGGAACAGCACGGGGTTAGATACAGAGTAAAGCTCCCTCTGCACTGCCCCCATCAAACACTAACAGGACAGGTACAGCACGGGGTTAGATACAGAGTAAAGCTCCCTCTCCACTGTACCCCATCAAACACTCCCAGGACAGGTACAGCACGGGGTTAGATACAGAGTAAAGCTCCCTCTACACTGTTCCCATCAAACACTCCCAGGACAGGTACAGCACGGGATTAGATACAGAGTAAAGCTCCCTCTACACTGTCCCCATCAAAAACTCCCAGGACAGGTACAGCACGGGGTTAGATACAGAGTAAAGCTCCCTCTACACTGTCCCCATAAAACACTCCCAGGACAGGTACAGCACGGGGTTAGATACAGAGTAAAGCTCCCTCTCCACTGTACCCCATCAAACACTCCCAGGACAGGTACAGCACGGGGTTAGATACAGAGTAAAGCTCCCTCTACACTGTCCCCATCAAACACTCCCAGGACAGGTACAGCACGGGGTTAGATACAGAGTAAAGCTGCCTCTACACTGTCCCCATAAAACACTCCCAGGACAGGTACAGCACGGCGTTAGATACAGAGTAAAGCTCCCTCTCCACTGTACGATCAAACACTCCCAGGACAGGTACAGCACGGGGTTAGATACAGAGTAAAGCTCCCTCTCCACTGTACCCCATCAAACACTCCCAGGACAGGTACAGCACGGGGTTAGATACAGAGTAAAGCTCCCTCTGCACTGTCCCCATCAAACACTCCCAGGACAGGTACAGCACGGGGTTAGATACAGAGTAAAGCTCCCTCTACACTGTCCCCATCAAACACTCCCAGGACAGGTACAGCACGGGGTTAGATACAGAGTAAAGCTCCCTCTACACTGTCCCCATCAAACACTCCCAGGACAGGTACAGCACGGGGTTAGATACAGAGTAAAGCTCCCTCTACACTGTCCCCATCAAACACTCCCAGGACAGGTACAGCACGGGGTTAGATACAGAGTAAAGCTCCCTCTACACTGTCCCCATCAAACACTCCCAGGACAGGTACAGCACGGGGTTAGATACAGAGTAAAGCTCCCTCTACACTGTCCCCATAAAACACTCCCAGGACAGGTACAGCACGGGGTTAGATACAGAGTAAAGCTCCCTCTCCACTGTACCCCATCAAACACTCCCAGGACAGGTACAGCACGGGGTTAGATACAGAGTAAAGCTCCCTCTACACTGTCCCCATCAAACACTCCCAGGACAGGTACAGCACGGGGTTAGATACAGAGTAAAGCTCCCTCTACACTGTCCCCATCAAACACTCCCAGGACAGGTACAGCAGGGGGTTAGATACAGAGTAAAGCTCCCTCTACACTGTCCCCATAAAACACTCCCAGGACAGGTACAGCACGGGGTTAGATACAGAGTAAAGCTCCCTCTCCACTGTACCCCATCAAACACTCCCAGGACAGGTACAGCACGGGGGTAGATACAGAGTAAAGCTCCCTCTACACTGTCCCCATCAAACACTCCCAGGACAGGTACAGCATAGGGTTAGAAACTGAGTAAAGCTCCCTCTACATTGTCCCCATCACACACTCCCAGGACAGGTACAGCACGGGGTTAGATACAGAGTAAAGCTCCATCTACACTGTCCCCGTCAAACACTCCCAGGACAGGCACAGCACGGGGTTAGATACAGAGTAAAGCTCCCTCTACACTATCCCCATCAAACACTCCCAGGACAGGTACAGCACGGGGTTAGATACAGAGTAAAGCTCCCTCTGCACTGTCCCCATCAAACACTCCCAGGACAGGTAAAGCACGGGGTTAGATACAGAGTAAACCTCCCTCTATACTGTCCCCATCAAACACTCCCAGGACAGGTACAGCACGGGGTTAGATACAGAGTAAAGCTCCCTCTGCACTGTCCCCATCAAACACTCCCAGGACAGGTACAGCACGGGGTTAGATACAGAGTAAAGCTCCCTCTACACTGTCCCCATCAAACACTCCCAGGACAGGTACAGCACGGGGTTAGATACAGAGTAAAGCTCCCTCTGCACTGTCCCCATCAAAGACTCCCAGGACAGGTACACCACGGGGTTAGATACAGAGTAAAGCTCCCTCTACACTGTCCCCATAAAACACGCCCAGGACAGGTACAGCACGGGGTTAGATACAGAGTAAAGCTCCCTCTACACTGTCCCCATCAAACACTCCCAGGACAGGTACAGCACGGGGTTAGATACAGAGTAAAGCTCCCTCTACACTGTCCCCATCAAACACTCCCAGGACAGGTACAGCACGGGGTTAGATACAGAGTAAAGCTCCCTCTACACTGTCCACATCAAACACTCCCAGGACAGGTACAGCACGGGGTTAGATACAGAGTAAAGCTCCCTCTACACTGTCCCCATCAAACACTCCCAGGACAGGTGCAGCACGGGGTTAGATACAGAGTAAAGCTCCCTCTACACTGTCCCCATCAAACACTCCCAGGACAGGAACAGCACGGGGTTAGATACAGAGTAAAGCTCCCTCTGCACTGTCCCCATCAAACACTCCCAGGACAGGTACAGCACGGGGTTAGATACAGAGTAAAGCTCCCTCTCCACTGTACCCCATCAAACACTCCCAGGACAGGTACAGCACGGGGTTAGATACAGAGTAAAGCTCCCTCTACACTGTCCCCATCAAACACTCCCAGGACAGGTACAGCACGGGATTAGATACAGAGTAAAGCTCCCTCTACACTGTCCCCATCAAACACTCCCAGGACAGATACAGCACGGGGTTAGATACAGAGTAAAGCTCCCTCTACACTGTCCCCAACAAACACTCCCAGGACAGGTACAGCACGGGGTTAGAGACAGAGTAAAGCTCCCTCTACACTGTCCCCATCAAACACTCCCAGGACAGGTACAGCACGGGGTTAGATACAGAGTAAAGCTCCCTCTACACTGTCCCCATCAAACACTCCCAGGACTGGTACAGCACGGGGTTAGATACAGAGTAAAGCTCCCTCTACACTGTCCCCATCAAACACTCCCAGGACAGGTACAGCACGGGGTTAGATACAGAGTAAAGCTCCCTCTACACTGTCCCCATCAAACACTCCCAGGACAGGTACAGCACGGGGTTAGATACAGAGTAAAGCTCCCTCTACACTGTCCCCATAAAACACTCCCAGGACAGGTACAGCACGGGGTTAGATACAGAGTAAAGCTCCCTCTCCACTGTACCCCATCAAACACTCCCAGGACAGGTACAGCACGGGGTTAGATACAGAGTAAAGCTACCTCTACACTGTCCCCATCAAACACTCCCAGGACAGGTACAGCACGGGGTTAGATACAGAGTAAAGCTCCCTCTACACTGTCCCCATCAAACACTCCCAGGACAGGTACAGCAGGGGGTTAGATACAGAGTAAAGCTCCCTCTACACTGTCCCCATAAAACACTCCCAGGACAGGTACAGCACGGGGTTAGATACAGAGTAAAGCTCCCTCTCCACTGTACCCCATCAAACACTCCCAGGACAGGTACAGCACGGGATTAGATACAGAGTAAAGCTCCCTCTACACTGTCCCCATCAAACACTCCCAGGACAGGTACAGCATGGGGTTAGAAACTGAGTAAAGCTCCCTCTACATTGTCCCCATCACACACTCCCAGGACAGGTACAGCACGGGGTTAGATACAGAGTAAAGCTCCATCTACACTGTCCCCGTCAAACACTCCCAGGACAGGCACAGCACGGGGTTAGATACAGAGTAAAGCTCCCTCTACACTATCCCCATCAAACACTCCCAGGACAGGTACAGCACGGGGTTAGATACAGAGTAAATCTCCCTCTGCACTGTCCCCATCAAACACTCCCAGGACAGGTAAAGCACGGGGTTAGATACAGAGTAAACCTCCCTCTATACTGTCCCCATCAAACACTCCCAGGACAGGTACAGCACGGGGTTAGATACAGAGTAAAGCTCCCTCTGCACTGTCCCCATCAAACACTCCCAGGACAGGTACAGCACGGGGTTAGATACAGAGTAAAGCTCCCTCTACACTGTCCCCATCAATCACTCCCAGGACAGGTACAGCACGGGGTTAGATACAGAGTAAAGCTCCCTCTGCACTGTCCCCATCAAAGACTCCCAGGACAGGTACAGCACGGGGTTAGATACAGAGTAAAGCTCCCTCTACACTGTCCCCATAAAACACGCCCAGGACAGGTACAGCACGGGGTTAGATACAGAGTAAAGCTCCCTCTACACTGTCCCCATCAAACACTCCCAGGACAGGTACAGCACGGGGTTAGATACAGAGTAAAGCTCCCTCTACACTGTCCCCATCAAACACTCCCAGGACAGGTACAGCACGGGGTTAGATACAGAGTAAAGCTCCCTCTACACTGTCCACATCAAACACTCCCAGGACAGGTACAGCACGGGGTTAGATACAGAGTAAAGCTCCCTCTACACTGTCCCCATCAAACACTCCCAGGACAGGTGCAGCACGGGGTTAGATACAGAGTAAAGCTCCCTCTACACTGTCCCCATCAAACACTCCCAGGACAGGAACAGCACGGGGTTAGATACAGAGTAAAGCTCCCTCTGCACTGTCCCCATCAAACACTCCCAGGACAGGTACAGCACGGGGTTAGATACAGAGTAAAGCTCCCTCTCCACTGTACCCCATCAAACACTCCCAGGACAGGTACAGCACGGGGTTAGATACAGAGTAAAGCTCCCTCTACACTGTCCCCATCAAACACTCCCAGGACAGGTACAGCACGGGATTAGATACAGAGTAAAGCTCCCTCTACACTGTCCCCATCAAACACTCCCAGGACAGATACAGCACGGGGTTAGATACAGAGTAAAGCTCCCTCTACACTGTCCCCAACAAACACTCCCAGGACAGGTACAGCACGGGGTTAGATACAGAGTAAAGGTCCCTCTACACTGTCCCCATCAAACACTCCCAGGACAGCTACAGCACGGGGTTAGATACAGAGTAAAGCTCCCTCTACACTGTCCCCATCAAACACTCCCAGGACAGCTACAGCACGGGGTTAGATACAGAATAAAGCTCCCTCTACAATGTCCCCATCAAACACTCCCAGGACAGGTACAGCACGGGGTTAGATACAGAGTAAAGCTCCCTCTACACTGTCCCCATCAAACACTCCCAGGAGAGGTACAGCACGGGGTTAGATACAGAGTATAGCTCCCTCTACACTGTCCCCATCAAACACTCCCAGGACAGGTACACCACGGGGTTAGAGACAGAGTAAAGCTCCCTCCACACTGTCCCCATCAAACACTCCCAGGACAGGTACAGCACGGGGTTAGATACAGAGTAAAGCTCCCTCTACACTGTCCCCATCAAACACTCCCAGGACTGGTACAGCACGGGGTTAGATACAGAGTAAAGCTCCCTCTACACTGTCCCCATCAAACACTCCCAGGAGAGGTACAGCACGGGGTTAGATACAGAGTAAAGCTCCCTCTACACTGTCCACATCAAACACTCCCAGGACAGGTACAGCACGGGGTTAGATGCAGAGTAAAGCTCCCTCTACACTGTCCCCATCAAACACTCCCAGGACAGGTACAGCACGGGGTCAGATACAGAGTAAAGCTCCCTCTACACTGTCCCCATCAAACACTCCCAGGACAGGTACAGCACGGGGTTAGATACAGAGTAAAGCTCCCTCTACACTGTCCCCATCAAACACTCCCAGGACAGGTACAGCACGGGGTTAGATGCAGAGTAAAGCTCCCTCTACACTGTCCCCGTCACACACTCCTAGGACAGGTACAGCACGGGAATAGATGCAGAGTAAAGCTCCCTCTACACTGTCCCCAGCAAACACTCCCAGGACAGGTACAGCACGGGGTTAGATACAGAGTAAAGCTCCCTGTACACTGTCCGCATCAAACACTCCCAGGACAGGTACACCACGGGGTTAGATACAGAGTAAAGCTCCCTCTACACTGTCCCCATCAAACACTCCCAGGACAGGTACAGCACGGGGTTAGATACAGAGTAAAGCTCCCTCTACACTGTCCCCATCAAACACTCCCAGGACAGGTACAGCACGGGATTAGATGCAGAGTAAAGCTCCCTCTACACTGTCCCCATCAAACACTCCCAGGACAGGTACAGCACGGGGTTAGATACAGAGTGAAGCTCCCTCTGCACTGTCCCCATCAAACACTCCCAGGACAGGTACAGCACGGGGTTAGTTACAGAGTAAAGCTCCCTCTACACTGTCCCCATCAAACACTCCCAGGACAGGTACAGCACGGGGTTAGATACAGAGTAAAGCTCCCTCTACACTGTCCCCATCAAACACTCCCAGGACAGGAACAGCACGGGGTTAGATACAGAGTAAAGCTCCCTCTGCACTGTCCCCATCAAACACTCCCAGGAAAGGTACAGCACGGGGTTAGATACAGAGTAAAGCTCCCTCTACACTGTCCCCACCAAACACTCCCAGGACAGGTACAGCACGGGGTTAGATACAGAGTAAAGCTCCCTCTGCACTGTCCCCATCAAACACTCCCAGGACAGGTACAGCACGGGGTTAGATACAGAGTAAAGCTCCCTCTACACTGTCCCCATCAAACACTCCCAGGACAGGTACAGCACGGGGTTAGATTCAGAGTAAAGCTCCCTCCACACTGTCCCCATCAAACACTCCCAGGACAGGTACAGCACGAGGTTAGGTACAGAGTAAAGCTCCCTCTACACTGTCCCCATCAAACACTCCCAGGACAGGTACAGCACGGGGTTAGATACAGAGTAAAGCTCCCTCTACACTGTCCCCATCAAACACTCCCAGGACAGGTACAGCACGGGGTTAGATACAGAGTAAAGCTCCCTCTACACTGTCCCCATCAAACACTCCCAGGACAGGTACAGCACGGGGTTAGATACAGAGTAAAGCTCCCTCTACACTGTCCCCATAAAACACTCCCAGGACAGGTACAGCACGGGGTTAGATACAGAGTAAAGCTCCCTCTCCACTGTACCCCATCAAACACTCCCAGGACAGGTACAGCACGGGGTTAGATACAGAGTAAAGCTCCCTCTACACTGTCCCCATCAAACACTCCCAGGACAGGTACAGCACGGGGTTAGATACAGAGTAAAGCTCCCTCTACACTGTCCCCATAAAACACTCCCAGGACAGGTACAGCACGGGGTTAGATACAGAGTAAAGCTCCCTCTCCACTGTACCATCAAACACTCCCAGGACAGGTACAGCACGGGGTTTGATACAGAGTAAAGCTCCCTCTCCACTGTACCCCATCAAACACTCCCAGGACAGGTACAGCACGGGGTTAGATTCAGAGTAAAGCCCCCTCTACACTGTCCCCATCAAACACTCCCAGGACAGGTACAGCAGGGGGTTAGATACAGAGTAAAGCTCCCTCTACACTGTCCCCATAAAACACTCCCAGGACAGGTACAGCACGGGGTTAGATACAGAGTAAAGCTCCCTCTCCACTGTACCCCATCAAACACTCCCAGGACAGGTACAGCACGGGGTTAGATACAGAGTAAAGCTCCCTCTACACTGTCCCCATCAAACACTCCCAGGACAGGTACAGCATGGGGTTAGAAACTGAGTAAAGCTCCCTCTACATTGTCCCCATCACACACTCCCAGGACAGGTACAGCACGGGGTTAGATACAGAGTAAAGCTCCATCTACACTGTCCCCGTCAAACACTCCCAGGACAGGTACAGCACGGGGTTAGATACAGAGTAAAGCTCCCTCTACACTGTCCCCATCAAACACTCCCAGGACAGGTACAGCACGGGGTTAGATACAGAGTAAAGCTCCCTCTGCACTGTCCCCATCAAACACTCCCACGACAGGTACAGCACGGGGTTAGATACAGAGTAAACCTCCCTCTATACTGTGCCCATCAAACACTCCCAGGACAGGTACAGCACGGGGTTAGATACAGAGTAAAGCTCCCTCTGCACTGTCCCCATCAAACACTCCCAGGACAGGTACAGCACGGGGTTAGATACAGAGTAAAGCTCCCTCTACACTGTCCCCATCAAACACTCCCAGGACAGGTACAGCACGGGGTTAGATACAGAGTAAAGCTCCCTCTGCACTGTCCCCATCAAAGACTCCCAGGACAGGTACAGCACGGGGTTAGATACAGAGTAAAGCTCCCTCTACACTGTCCCCATAAAACACGCCCAGGACAGGTACAGCACGGGGTTAGATACAGAGTAAAGCTCACTCTACACTGTCTCCATCAAACACTCCCAGGACAGGTACAGCACGGGGTTAGATACAGAGTAAAGCTCCCTCTACACTGTCCCCATCAAACACTCCCAGGACAGGTACAGCACGGGGTTAGATACAGAGTAAAGCTCCCTCTACACTGTCCCCATCAAACACTCTCAGGACAGGTACAGCACGGGGTTAGATACAGAGTAAAGCTCCCTCTACACTGTCCCCATCAAACACTCGCAGGACAGGTACAGCACGGGGTTAGATACAGAGTAAAGCTCCCTCTACACTGTCCCCATCAAACACTCCCAGAACAGGAACAGCACGGGGTTAGATACAGAGTAAAGCTCCCTCTGCACTGTCCCCATCAAACACTCCCAGGACAGGTACAGCACGGGGTTGATACAGAGTAAAGCTCCCTCTACACTGTCCCCATCAAACACTCCCATGACAGGTACAGCACGGGGTTAGATACAGAGTAAAGCTCCCTCTGCACTGTCCCCATCAAACACTCCCAGGACAGGTACAGCACGGGGTTAGATACAGAGTAAAGCTCCCTCTACACTGTCCCCATAAAACACTCCCAGGACACGTACAGCACGGGGTTAGATACAGAGTAAAGCTCCCTCTACACTGTCCCCATCAAACACTCCTAGGACAGGTACAGCACGGGGTTAGATACAGAGTAAAGCTCCCTCTACACTGTCCCCATCAAACACTCCCAGGACAGGTACAGCACGGGGTTAGATACAGAGTAAAGCTCCCTCTACACTGTCCCCATCAAACACTCCCAGGACAGGTACAGCACGGGGTTAGATACAGAGTAAAGCTCCCTCTACACTGTCCCCATCAAACACTCCCAGGACAGGTACAGCACGGGGTTAGATACAGAGTAATGCTCCCTCTACACTGTCCCCATAAAACACTCCCAGGACAGGTACAGCACGGGGTTAGATACAGAGTAAAGCTACCTCTCCACTGTACCCCATCAAACACTCCCAGGACAGGTACAGCACGGGGTTAGATACAGAGTAAAGCTCCCTCTACACTGTCCCCATCAAACACTCCCAGGACAGGTACAGCACGGGGTTAGATACAGAGTAAAGCTCCCTCTGCACTGTCCCCATAAAACACTCCCAGGACAGGTACAGCACGGGGTTAGATACAGAGTAAAGCTCCCTCTCCACTGTACCATCAAACACTCCCAGGACAGGTACAGCACGGGGTTTGATACAGAGTAAAGCTCCCTCTCCACTGTACCCCATTAAACACTCCCAGGACAGGTACAGCACGGGGTTAGATACAGAGTAAAGCTCCCTCTACACTGTCCCCATCAAACACTCCCAGGACAGGTACAGCAGGGGGTTAGATACAGAGTAAAGCTCCCTCTACACTGTCCCCATAAAACACTCCCAGGACAGGTACAGCACGGGGTTAGATACAGAGTAAAGCTCCCTCTCCACTGTACCCCATCAAACACTCCCAGGACAGGTACAGCACGGGGTTAGATACAGAGTAAAGCTCCCTCTACACTGTCCCCATCAAACACTCCCAGGACAGGTACAGCATGGGGTTAGAAACTGAGTAAAGCTCCCTCTACATTGTCCCCATCACACACTCCCAGGACAGGTACAGCACGGGGTTAGATACAGAGTAAAGCTCCATCTACACTGTCCCCGTCAAACACTCCCAGGACAGGTACAGCACGGGGTTAGATACAGAGTAAAGCTCCTTCTACACTGTCCCCATCAAACACTCCCAGGACAGGTACAGCACGGGGTTAGATACAGAGTAAAGGTCCCTCTGCACTGTCCCCATCAAACACTCCCAGGACAGGTACAGCACGGGGTTAGATACAGAGTAAACCTCCCTCTATACTGTCCCCATCAAACACTCCCAGGACAGGTACAGCATGGGGTTAGATACAGAGTAAAGCTCCCTCTGCACTGTCCCCATCAAACACTCCCAGGACAGGTACAGCACGGTGTTAGATACAGAGTAAAGCTCCCTCTACACTGTCCCCATCAAACACTCCCAGGACAGGTACAGCACGGGGTTAGATACAGAGTAAAGCTCCCTCTACACTGTCCCCGTCAAACACTCCCAGGACAGGTACAGCACGGGGTTAGATACAGAGTAAAGCTCCCTCTACACTGTCCCAATCAAACACTCCCTGGACAGGGACAGCACGGGGGTAGATACAGAGTAAAGTTCCCTCTACACTGTCCCCATCAAACACTCCCAGGACAGGGACAGCACGGGGGTAGATACAGAGTAAAGTTCCCTCTACACTGTCCCCATCAAACACTCCCAGGACAGGTACAGAACGGGGTTAGATACAGAGTAAAGCTCCCTCTACACTGTCCCCATCAAACACTCCCAGGACAGGTACAGCACAGGGTTAGATACAGAGTAAAGCTCCCTCTACACTGTCCCCATCAAACACTCCCAGGACAGGTACAGCACGGGGTTAGATACAGAGTAAAGCTCCCTCTACACTGTCCCCATCAAACACTCCCAGGACAGGGACAGCACGGGGGTAGATACAGAGTAAAGTTCCCTCTACACTGTCCCCATCAAACACGCCCAGGACAGGTACACACGGGGTTAGATACAGAGTAAAGCTCCCTCTACACTGTCCCCATCAAACACTCCCAGGACAGGTACAGCATGGGGTTAGATACAGAGTAAAGCTCCCTCTACACTGTCCCCATCAAACACTCCCAGGACAGGTACAGCACGGGGTTAGATACAGAGTAAAGCTCCCTCTGCACTGTCCCCATCAAACACTCCCAGGACAGGTACAGCACGGGGTTAGATACAGAGTAAAGCTCCCTCTACACTGTCCCCATCAAACACTCCCAGGACAGGTACAGCACGGGGTTAGATACAGAGTAAAGCTCCCTCTACACTGTCCCCATCAAACACTCCCAGTACAGGAACAGCACGGGGTTAGATACAGAGTAAAGCTCCCTCTGCACTGTCCCCATCAAACACTCCCAGGACAGGTACAGCACGGGGTTAGATACAGAGTAAAGCTCCCTCTATACTGTCCCCACCAAACACTCCCAGGACAGGTACAGCACGGGGTTAGATACAGAGTAAAGCTCCCTCTGCACTGTCCCCATCAAACACTCCCAGGACAGGTACAGCACGGGGTTAGATACAGAGTAAAGCTCCCTCTACACTGTCCCCATCAAACACTCCCAGGACAGGTACAGCACGGGGTTAGATACAGAGTAAAGCTCCCTCTACACTGTCCCCATCAAACACTCCCAGGACAGGTACAGCACGGGGTTAGATACAGAGTAAAGCTCCCTCTACACTGTCCCCATCAAACACTCCCAGGACAGGTACAGCACGGGGTTAGATACAGAGTAAAGCTCCCTCTACACTGTCCCCATCAAACACTCCCAGTACAGGAACAGCACGGGGTTAGATACAGAGTAAAGCTCCCTCTGCACTGTCCCCATCAAACACTCCCAGGACAGGTACAGCACGGGGTTAGATACAGAGTAAAGCTCCCTCTATACTGTCCCCACCAAACACTCCCAGGACAGGTACAGCACGGGGTTAGATACAGAGAAAAGCTCCCTCTACACTGTACCCCATCAAACACTCCCAGGACAGGTACAGCACGGGGTTAGATACAGAGTAAAGCTCCCTCTACACTGTCCCCATCAAACACTCCCAGGAGAGGTACAGCACGGGGTTAGATACAGAGTAAAGCTGCCTCTACACTGTCCCCATAAAACACTCCCAGGACAGGTACAGCACGGGGTTAGATACAGAGTAAAGCTCCCTCTCCACTGTACCATCAAACACTCCCAGGACAGGTACAGCACGGGGTTAGATACAGAGTAAAGCTCCCTCTCCACTGTACCCCATCAAACACTCCCAGGACAGGTACAGCACGGGGTTAGATACAGAGTAAAGCTCCCTCTGCACTGTCCCCATCAAACACTCCCAGGACAGGTACAGCACGGGGTTAGATACAGCGTAAAGCTCCCTCTACACTGTCCCCATCAAACACTCCCAGGACAGGTACAGCACGGGGTTAGATACAGAGTAAAGCTCCCTCTACACTGTCCCCATCAAACACTCCCAGGACAGGTACAGCACGGGGTTAGATACAGAGTAAAGCTCCCTCTACACTGTCCCCATCAAACACTCCCAGGACAGGTACAGCACGGGGTTAGATACAGAGTAAAGCTCCCTCTACACTGTCCCCATCAAACACTCCCAGGACAGGTACAGCACGGGGTTAGATACAGAGTAAAGCTCCCTCTACACTGTCCCCATAAAACACTCCCAGGACAGGTACAGCACGGGGTTAGATACAGAGTAAAGCTCCCTCTCCACTGTACCCCATCAAACACTCCCAGGAAAGGTACAGCACGGGGTTAGATACAGAGTAAAGCTCCCTCTACACTGTCCCCATCAAACACTCCCAGGACAGGTACAGCACGGGGTTAGATACAGAGTAAAGCTCCCTCTACACTGTCCCCATCAAACACTCCCAGGACAGGTACAGCAGGGGGTTAGATACAGAGTAAAGCTCCCTCTACACTGTCCCCATAAAACACTCCCAGGACAGGTACAGCACGGGGTTAGATACAGAGTAAAGCTCCCTCTCCACTGTACCCCATCAAACACTCCCAGGACAGGTACAGCACGGGGTTAGATACAGAGTAAAGCTCCCTCTACACTGTCCCCATCAAACACTCCCAGGACAGGTACAGCATGGGGTTAGAAACTGAGTAAAGCTCCCTCTACATTGTCCCCATCACACACTCCCAGGACAGGTACAGCACGGGGTTAGATACAGAGTAAAGCTCCATCTACACTGTCCCCGTCAAACACTCCCAGGACAGGCACAGCACGGGGTTAGATACAGAGTAAAGCTCCCTCTACACTGTCCCCATCAAACACTCCCAGGACAGGTACAGCACGGGGTTAGATACAGAGTAAAGCTCCCTCTGCACTGTCCCCATCAAACACTCCCAGGACAGGTACAGCACGGGGTTAGATACAGAGTAAACCTCCCTCTATACTGTCCCCATCAAACACTCCCAGGACAGGTACAGCACGGGGTTAGATACAGAGTAAAGCTCCCTCTGCACTGTCCCCATCAAACACTCCCAGGACAGGTACAGCACGGGGTTAGATACAGAGTAAAGCTCCCTCTACACTGTCCCCATCAAACACTCCCAGGACAGGTACAGCACGGGGTTAGATACAGAGTAAAGCTCCCTCTGCACTGTCCCCATCAAAGACTCCCAGGACAGGTACAGCACGGGGTTAGATACAGAGTAAAGCTCCCTCTACACTGTCCCCATAAAACACGCCCAGGACAGGTACAGCACGGGGTTAGATACAGAGTAAAGCTCCCTCTACACTGTCCCCATCAAACACTCCCAGGACAGGTACAGCACGGGGTTAGAAACAGAGTAAAGCTCCCTCTACACTGTCCCCATCAAACACTCCCAGGACAGGTACAGCACGGGGTTAGATACAGAGTAAATCTCCCTCTACACTGTCCACATCAAACACTCCCAGGACAGGTACAGCACGGGGTTAGATACAGAGTAAAGCTCCCTCTACACTGTCCCCATCAAACACTCCCAGGACAGGTGCAGCACGGGGTTAGATACAGAGTAAAGCTCCCTCTACACTGTCCCCATCAAACACTCCCAGGACAGGAACAGCACGGGGTTAGATACAGAGTAAAGCTCCCTCTGCACTGTCCCCATCAAACACTCCCAGGACAGGTACAGCACGGGGTTAGATACAGAGTAAAGCTCCCTCTACACTGTCCCCACCAAACACTCCCAGGACAGGTACAGCACGGGGTTAGATACAGAGTAAAGCTCCCTCTGCACTGTCCCCATCAAACACTCCCAGGACAGGTACAGCACGGGGTTAGATACAGAGTAAAGCTCCCTCTACACTGTCCCCATAAAACACTCCCAGGACAGGTACAGCACGGGGTTAGATACAGAGTAAAGCTCCCTCTACACTGTCCCCATCAAACACTCCCAGGACAGGTACAGCACGGGGTTAGATACAGAGTAAAGCTCCCTCTACACTGTCCCCATCAAACACTCCCAGGACAGGTACAGCACGGGGTTAGATACAGAGTAAAGCTCCCTCTACACTGTCCCCATCAAACACTCCCAGGACAGGTACAGCACGGGGTTAGATACAGAGTAAAGCTCCCTCTACACTGTCCCCATCAAACACTCCCAGGACAGGTACAGCACGGGGTTAGATACAGAGTAAAGCTCCCTCTACACTGTCCCCATAAAACACTCCCAGGACAGGTACAGCACGGGGTTAGATACAGAGTAAAGCTCCCTCTCCACTGTACCCCATCAAACACTCCCAGGACAGGTACAGCACAGGGTTAGATACAGAGTAAAGCTCCCTCTACACTGTCCCCATCAAACACTCCCAGGACAGGTACAGCACGGGGTTAGATACAGAGTAAAGCTCCCTCTACACTGTCCCCATAAAACACTCCCAGGACAGGTACAGCACGGGGTTAGATACAGAGTAAAGCTCCCTCTCCACTGTACCATCAAACACTCCCAGGACAGGTACAGCACGGGGTTTGATACAGAGTAAAGCTACCTCTCCACTGTACCCCATCAAACACTCCCAGGACAGGTACAGCACGGGGTTAGATACAGAGTAAAGCTCCCTCTACACTGTCCCCATCAAACACTCCCAGGACAGGTACAGCAGGGGGTTAGATACAGAGTAAAGCTCCCTCTACACTGTCCCCATAAAACACTCCCAGGACAGGTACAGCACGGGGTTAGATACAGAGTAAAGCTCCCTCTCCACTGTACCCCATCAAACACTCCCAGGACAGGTACAGCACGGGGTTAGATACAGAGTAAAGCTCCCTCTACACTGTCCCCACCAAACACTCCCAGGACAGGTACAGCATGGGGTTAGAAACTGAGTAAAGCTCCCTCTACATTGTCCCCATCACACACTCCCAGGACAGGTACAGCACGGGGTTAGATACAGAGTAAAGCTCCATCTACACTGTCCCCGTCAAACACTCCCAGGACAGGTACAGCACGGGGTTAGATACAGAGTAAAGCTCCCTCTACACTGTCCCCATCAAACACTCCCAGGACAGGTACAACACGGGGTTAGATACAGAGTAAAGCTCCCTCTGCACTGTCCCCATCAAACATTCCCAGGACAGGTACAGCACGGGGTTAGATACAGAGTAAACCTCCCTCTATACTGTCCCCATCAAACACTCCCAGGACAGGTACAGCACGGGGTTAGATACAGAGTAAAGCTCCCTCTGCACTGTCCCCATCAAACACTCCCAGGACAGGTACAGCACGGGGTTAGATACAGAGTAAAGCTCCCTCTGCACTGTCCCCATCAAACACTCCCAGGACAGGTCCAGCACGGGGTTAGATACAGAGTAAAGCTCCCTCTACACTGTCCCCGTCAAACACTCCCAGGACAGGTACAGCACGGGGTTAGATACAGAGTAAAGCTCCCTCTACACTGTCCCCATCAAACACTCCCAGGACAGGGACAGCACGGGGGTAGATACAGAGTAAAGTTCCCTCTACACTGTCCCCATCAAACACTCCCAGGACAGGGACAGCACGGGGGTAGATACAGAGTAAAGTTCCCTCTACACTGTCCCCATCAAACACTCCCAGGACAGGTACAGCACGGGGTTAGATACAGAGTAAAGCTCCCTCTACACTGTCCCCATCAAACACTCCCAGGACAGGTACAGCACGGGGTTAGATACAGAGTAAAGCTCCCTCTACACTGTCCCCATCAAACACTCCCAGGACAGGGACAGCACGGGGGTAGATACAGAGCAAAGTTCCCTCTACACTGTCCCCATCAAACACTCCCAGGACAGGTACACACGGGGTTAGATACAGAGTAAAGCTCCCTCTACACTGTCCCCATCAAACACTCCCAGGACAGGTACAGCATGGGGTTAGATACAGAGTAAAGCTCCCTCTACACTGTCCCCATCAAACACTCCCAGGACAGGTACAGCACGGGGTTAGATACAGAGTAAAGCTCCCTCTGCACTGTCCCCATCAAACACTCCCAGGACAGGTACAGCACGGGGTTAGATACAGAGTAAAGCTCCCTCTACACTGTCCCCATCAAACACTCCCAGGACAGGTACAGCACGGGGTTAGATACAGAGTAAAGCTCCCTCTACACTGTCCCCATCAAACACTCCCAGTACAGGAACAGCACGGGGTTAGATACAGAGTAAAGCTCCCTCTGCACTGTCCCCATCAAACACTCCCAGGACAGGTACAGCACGGGGTTAGATACAGAGTAAAGCTCCCTCTATACTGTCCCCACCAAACACTCCCAGGACAGGTACAGCACGGGGTTAGATACAGAGTAAAGCTCCCTCTGCACTGTCCCCATCAAACACTCCCAGGACAGGTACAGCACGGGGTTAGATACAGAGTAAAGCTCCGTCTACACTGTCCCCATAAAACACTCCCAGGACAGGTACAGCACGGGGTTAGATACAGAGTAAAGCTCCCTCTACACTGTCCCCATCAAACACTCCCAGGACAGGTACAGCACGGGGTTAGATACAGAGTAAAGCTCCCTCTACACTGTCCCCATCAAACACTCCCAGGACAGGTACAGCACGGGGTTAGATACAGAGTAAAGCTCCCTCTACACTGTCCCCATCAAACACTCCCAGGACAGGTACAGCACGGGGTTAGATACAGAGTAAAGCTCCCTCTACACTGTCCCCATAAAACACTCCCAGGACAGGTACAGCACGGGGTTAGATACAGAGTAAAGCTCCGTCTACACTGTCCCCATAAAACACTCCCAGGACAGGTACAGCACGGGGTTAGATACAGAGTAAAGCTCCCTCTACACTGTCCCCATCAAACACTCCCAGGACAGGTACAGCACGGGGTTAGATACAGAGTAAAGCTCCCTCTACACTGTCCCCATCAAACACTCCCAGGACAGGTACAGCACGGGGTTAGATACAGAGTAAAGCTCCCTCAACACTGTCCCCATCAAACACTCCCAGGACAGGTACAGCACGGGGTTAGATACAGAGTAAAGCTCCCTCTACACTGTCCCCATCAAACACTCCCAGGACAGGTACAGCACGGGGTTAGATACAGAGTAAAGCTCCCTCTACACTGTCCCCATAAAACACTCCCAGGACAGGTACAGCACGGGGTTAGATACAGAGTAAAGCTCCCTCTCCACTGTACCCCATCAAACACTCCCAGGACAGGTACAGCACGGGGTTAGATACAGAGTAAAGCTCCCTCTACACTGTCCCCATCAAACACTCCCAGGACAGGTACAGCACGGGGTTAGATACAGAGTAAAGCTCCCTCTACACTGTCCCCATAAAACACTCCCAGGACAGGTACAGCACGGGGTTAGATACAGAGTAAAGCTCCCTCTCCACTGTACCATCAAACACTCCCAGGACAGGTACAGCACGGGGTTAGATACAGAGTAAAGCTCCCTCTCCACTGTACCCCATCAAACACTGCCAGGACAGGTACAGCACGGGGTTAGATACAGAGTAAAGCTCCCTCTACACTGTCCCCATCAAACACTCCCAGGACAGGTACAGCAGGGGGTTAGATACAGAGTAAACCTCCCTCTACACTGTCCCCATAAAACACTCCCATGACAGGTACAGCACGGGGTTAGATACAGAGTAAAGCTCCCTCTCCACTGTACCCCATCAAACACTCCCAGGACAGGTACAGCACGGGGTTAGATACAGAGTAAAGCTCCCTCTCCACTGTCCCCATCAAACACTCCCAGGACAGGTACAGCATGGGGTTAGATACAGAGTAAAGCTCCCTCTACACTGTCCCCATCAAACATTCCCAGGACAGCTACAGCACGGGGTTAGATACAGAGTAAAGCCCCCTCTACACTGTCCCCATCAAACATTCCCAGGACAGCTACAGCACGGGGTTAGATACAGAGTAAAGCTCCCTCTCCACTGTACCCCATCAAACACTCTCAGGACAGGTACAGCACGGGGTTAGATACAGAGTAAAGCTCCCTCTACACTGTCCCCATCAAACACTCCCAGGACAGGGACAGCACGGGGGTAGATACAGAGTAAAGTTCCCTCTACACTGTCCCCATCAAACACTCCCAGGACAGGTACAGAACGGGGTTAGATACAGAGTAAAGCTCCCTCTACACTGTCCTCATCAAACACTCCCAGGACAGGTACAGCACAGGGTTAGATACAGAGTAAAGCTCCCTCTACACTGTCCCCATCAAACACTCCCAGGACAGGTACAGCACGGGGTTAGATACAGAGTAAAGCTCCCTCTACACTGTCCCCATCAAACACTCCCAGGACAGGGACAGCACGGGGGTAGATACAGAGTAAAGTTCCCTCTACACTGTCCCCATCAAACACGCGCAGGACAGGTACACACGGGGTTAGATACAGAGTAAAGCTCCCTCTACACTGTCCCCATCAAACACTCCCAGGACAGGTACAGCATGGGGTTAGATACAGAGTAAAGCTCCCTCTACACTGTCCCCATCAAACACTCCCAGGACAGGTACAGCACGGGGTTAGATACAGAGTAAAGCTCCCTCTGCACTGTCCCCATCAAACACTCCCAGGACAGGTACAGCACGGGGTTAGATACAGAGTAAAGCTCCCTCTACACTGTCCCCATCAAACACTCCCAGGACAGGTACAGCACGGGGTTAGATACAGAGTAAAGCTCCCTCTACACTGTCCCCATCAAACACTCCCAGTACAGGAACAGCACGGGGTTAGATACAGAGTAAAGCTCCCTCTGCACTGTCCCCATCAAACACTCCCAGGACAGGTACAGCACGGGGTTAGATACAGAGTAAAGCTCCCTCTATACTGTCCCCACCAAACACTCCCAGGACAGGTACAGCACGGGGTTAGATACAGAGTAAAGCTCCCTCTGCACTGTCCCCATCAAACACTCCCAGGACAGGTACAGCACGGGGTTAGATACAGAGTAAAGCTCCCTCTACACTGTCCCCATCAAACACTCCCAGGACAGGTACAGCACGGGGTTAGATACAGAGTAAAGCTCCCTCTACACTGTCCCCATCAAACACTCCCAGGACAGGTACAGCACGGGGTTAGATACAGAGTAAAGCTCCCTCTACACTGTCCCCATCAAACACTCCCAGGACAGGTACAGCACGGGGTTAGATACAGAGTAAAGCTCCCTCTACACTGTCCCCATCAAACACTCCCAGTACAGGAACAGCACGGGGTTAGATACAGAGTAAAGCTCCCTCTGCACTGTCCCCATCAAACACTCCCAGGACAGGTACAGCACGGGCTTAGATACAGAGTAAAGCTCCCTCTATACTGTCCCCACCAAACACTCCCAGGACAGGTACAGCACGGGGTTAGATACAGAGTAAAGCTCCCTCTGCACTGTCCCCATCAAACACTCCCAGGACAGGTACAGCACGGGGTTAAATACAGAGTAAAGCTCCCTCTACACTGTCCCCATCAAACACTCCCAGGACAGGTACAGCACGGGGTTAGATACAGAGTAAAGCTCCCTCTGCACTGTCCCCATAAAACACTCCCAGGACAGGTACAGCACGGGGTTAGATACAGAGTAAAGCTCCCTCTACACTGTCCCCATCAAACACTCCCAGGACAGGTACAGCACGGGGTTAGATACAGAGTAAAGCTCCCTCTACACTGTCCCCATCAAACACTCCCAGGACAGGTACAGCACGGGGTTAGATATAGAGTAAAGCTCCCTCTACACTGTCCCCATCAAACACTCCCAGGACAGGTACAGCACGGGGTTAGATACAGATTAAAGCTCCCTCTACACTGTCCCCATCAAACACTCCCAGGACAGGTACAGCACGGGGTTAGATACAGAGTAAAGCTCCCTCTACACTGTCCCCATAAAACACTCCCAGGACAGGTACAGCACGGGGTTAGATACAGAGTAAAGCTCCCTCTCCACTGTACCCCATCAAACACTCCCAGGACAGGTACAGCACGGGGTTAGATACAGAGTAAAGCTCCCTCTACACTGTCCCCATCAAACACTCCCAGGACAGGTACAGCACGGGGTTAGATACAGAGTAAAGCTGCCTCTACACTGTCCCCATAAAACACTCCCAGGACAGGTACAGCACGGGGTTAGATACAGAGTAAAGCTCCCTCTCCACTGTACCATCAAACACTCCCAGGACAGGTACAGCACGGGGTTAGATACAGAGTAAAGCTCCCTCTCCACTGTACCCCATCAAACACTCCCAGGACAGGTACAGCACGGGGTTAGATACAGAGTAAAGCTCCCTCTGCACTGTCCCCATCAAACACGTCCCAGGACAGGTACAGCACGGGGTTAGATACAGCGTAAAGCTCCCTCTACACTGTCCCCATCAAACACTCCCAGGACAGGTACAGCACGGGGTTAGATACAGAGTAAAGCTCCCTCTACACTGTCCCCATCAAACACTCCCAGGACAGGTACAGCACGGGGTTAGATACAGAGTAAAGCTCCCTCTACACTGTCCCCATCAAACACTCCCAGGACAGGTACAGCACGGGGTTAGATACAGAGTAAAGCTCCCTCTACACTGTCCCCATCAAACACTCCCAGGACAGGTACAGCACGGGGTTAGATACAGAGTAAAGCTCCCTCTACACTGTCCCCATAAAACACTCCCAGGACAGGTACAGCACGGGGTTAGATACAGAGTAAAGCTCCCTCTCCACTGTACCCCATCAAACACTCCCAGGAAAGGTACAGCACGGGGTTAGATACAGAGTAAAGCTCCCTCTACACTGTCCCCATCAAACACTCCCAGGACAGGTACAGCACGGGGTTAGATACAGAGTAAAGCTCCCTCTACACTGTCCCCATCAAACACTCCCAGGACAGGTACAGCAGGGGGTTAGATACAGAGTAAAGCTCCCTCTACACTGTCCCCATAAAACACTCCCAGGACAGGTACAGCACGGGGTTAGATACAGAGTAAAGCTCCCTCTCCACTGTACCCCATCAAACACTCCCAGGACAGGTACAGCACGGGGTTAGATACAGAGTAAAGCTCCCTCTACACTGTCCCCATCAAACACTCCCAGGACAGGTACAGCATGGGGTTAGAAACTGAGTAAAGCTCCCTCTACATTGTCCCCATCACACACTCCCAGGACAGGTACAGCACGGGGTTAGATACAGAGTAAAGCTCCATCTACACTGTCCCCGTCAAACACTCCCAGGACAGGCACAGCACGGGGTTAGATACAGAGTAAAGCTCCCTCTACACTGTCCCCATCAAACACTCCCAGGACAGGTACAGCACGGGGTTAGATACAGAGTAAAGCTCCCTCTGCACTGTCCCCATCAAACACTCCCAGGACAGGTACAGCACGGGGTTAGATACAGAGTAAACCTCCCTCTATACTGTCCCCATCAAACACTCCCAGGACAGGTACAGCACGGGGTTAGATACAGAGTAAAGCTCCCTCTGCACTGTCCCCATCAAACACTCCCAGGACAGGTACAGCACGGGGTTAGATACAGAGTAAAGCTCCCTCTACACTGTCCCCATCAAACACTCCCAGGACAGGTACAGCACGGGGTTAGATACAGAGTAAAGCTCCCTCTGCACTGTCCCCATCAAAGACTCCCAGGACAGGTACAGCACGGGGTTAGATACAGAGTAAAGCTCCCTCTACACTGTCCCCATAAAACACGCCCAGGACAGGTACAGCACGGGGTTAGATACAGAGTAAAGCTCCCTCTACACTGTCCCCATCAAACACTCCCAGGACAGGTACAGCACGGGGTTAGAAACAGAGTAAAGCTCCCTCTACACTGTCCCCATCAAACACTCCCAGGACAGGTACAGCACGGGGTTAGATACAGAGTAAAGCTCCCTCTACACTGTCCACATCAAACACTCCCAGGACAGGTACAGCACGGGGTTAGATACAGAGTAAAGCTCCCTCTACACTGTCCCCATCAAACACTCCCAGGACAGGTGCAGCACGGGGTTAGATACAGAGTAAAGCTCCCTCTACACTGTCCCCATCAAACACTCCCAGGACAGGAACAGCACGGGGTTAGATACAGAGTAAAGCTCCCTCTGCACTGTCCCCATCAAACACTCCCAGGACAGGTACAGCACGGGGTTAGATACAGAGTAAAGCTCCCTCTACACTGTCCCCACCAAACACTCCCAGGACAGGTACAGCACGGGGTTAGATACAGAGTAAAGCTCCCTCTGCACTGTCCCCATCAAACACTCCCAGGACAGGTACAGCACGGGGTTAGATACAGAGTAAAGCTCCCTCTACACTGTCCCCATAAAACACTCCCAGGACAGGTACAGCACGGGGTTAGATACAGAGTAAAGCTCCCTCTACACTGTCCCCATCAAACACTCCCAGGACAGGTACAGCACGGGGTTAGATACAGAGTAAAGCTCCCTCTACACTGTCCCCATCAAACACTCCCAGGACAGGTACAGCACGGGGTTAGATACAGAGTAAAGCTCCCACTACACTGTCCCCATCAAACACTCCCAGGACAGGTACAGCACGGGGTTAGATACAGAGTAAAGCTCCCTCTACACTGTCCCCATCAAACACTCCCAGGACAGGTACAGCACGGGGTTAGATACAGAGTAAAGCTCCCTCTACACTGTCCCCATAAAACACTCCCAGGACAGGTACAGCACGGGGTTAGATACAGAGTAAAGCTCCCTCTCCACTGTACCCCATCAAACACTCCCAGGACAGGTACAGCACAGGGTTAGATACAGAGTAAAGCTCCCTCTACACTGTCCCCATCAAACACTCCCAGGACAGGTACAGCACGGGGTTAGATACAGAGTAAAGCTCCCTCTACACTGTCCCCATAAAACACTCCCAGGACAGGTACAGCACGGGGTTAGATACAGAGTAAAGCTCCCTCTCCACTGTACCATCAAACACTCCCAGGACAGGTACAGCACGGGGTTTGATACAGAGTAAAGCTACCTCTCCACTGTACCCCATCAAACACTCCCAGGACAGGTACAGCACGGGGTTAGATACAGAGTAAAGCTCCCTCTACACTGTCCCCATCAAACACTCCCAGGAAAGGTACAGCAGGGGGTTAGATACAGAGTAAAGCTCCCTCTACACTGTCCCCATAAAACACTCCCAGGACAGGTACAGCACGGGGTTAGATACAGAGTAAAGCTCCCTCTCCACTGTACCCCATCAAACACTCCCAGGACAGGTACAGCACGGGGTTAGATACAGAGTAAAGCTCCCTCTACACTGTCCCCACCAAACACTCCCAGGACAGGTACAGCATGGGGTTAGAAACTGAGTAAAGCTCCCTCTACATTGTCCCCATCACACACTCCCAGGACAGGTACAGCACGGGGTTAGATACAGAGTAAAGCTCCATCTACACTGTCCCCGTCAAACACTCCCAGGACAGGTACAGCACGGGGTTAGATACAGAGTAAAGCTCCCTCTACACTGTCCCCATCAAACACTCCCAGGACAGGTACAACACGGGGTTAGATACAGAGTAAAGCTCCCTCTGCACTGTCCCCATCAAACATTCCCAGGACAGGTACAGCACGGGGTTAGATACAGAGTAAACCTCCCTCTATACTGTCCCCATCAAACACTCCCAGGACAGGTACAGCACGGGGTTAGATACAGAGTAAAGCTCCCTCTGCACTGTCCCCATCAAACACTCCCAGGACAGGTACAGCACGGTGTTAGATACAGAGTAAAGCTCCCTCTACACTGTCCCCATCAAACACTCCCAGGACAGGTACAGCACGGGGTTAGATACAGAGTAAAGCTCCCTCTACACTGTCCCCGTCAAACACTCCCAGGACAGGTACAGCACGGGGTTAGATACAGAGTAAAGCTCCCTCTACACTGTCCCCATCAAACACTCCCAGGACAGGGACAGCACGGGGGTAGATACAGAGTAAAGTTCCCTCTACACTGTCCCCATCAAACACTCCCAGGACAGGGACAGCACGGGGGTAGATACAGAGTAAAGTTCCCTCTACACTGTCCCCATCAAACACTCCCAGGACAGGTACAGCACGGGGTTAGATACAGAGTAAAGCTCCCTCTACACTGTCCCCATCAAACACTCCCAGGACAGGTACAGCACGGGGTTAGATACAGAGTAAAGCTCCCTCTACACTGTCCCCATCAAACACTCCCAGGACAGGGACAGCACGGGGGTAGATACAGAGTAAAGTTCCCTCTACACTGTCCCCATCAAACACTCCCAGGACAGGTACACACGGGGTTAGATACAGAGTAAAGCTCCCTCTACACTGTCCCCATCAAACACTCCCAGGACAGGTACAGCATGGGGTTAGATACAGAGTAAAGCTCCCTCTACACTGTCCCCATCAAACACTCCCAGGACAGGTACAGCACGGGGTTAGATACAGAGTAAAGCTCCCTCTGCACTGTCCCCATCAAACACTCCCAGGACAGGTACAGCACGGGGTTAGATACAGAGTAAAGCTCCCTCTACACTGTCCCCATCAAACACTCCCAGGACAGGTACAGCACGGGGTTAGATACAGAGTAAAGCTCCCTCTACACTGTCCCCATCAAACACTCCCAGTACAGGAACAGCACGGGGTTAGATACAGAGTAAAGCTCCCTCTGCACTGTCCCCATCAAACACTCCCAGGACAGGTACAGCACGGGGTTAGATACAGAGTAAAGCTCCCTCTATACTGTCCCCACCAAACACTCCCAGGACAGGTACAGCACGGGGTTAGATACAGAGTAAAGCTCCCTCTGCACTGTCCCCATCAAACACTCCCAGGACAGGTACAGCACGGGGTTAGATACAGAGTAAAGCTCCCTCTACACTGTCCCCATAAAACACTCCCAGGACAGGTACAGCACGGGGTTAGATACAGAGTAAAGCTCCCTCTACACTGTCCCCATCAAACACTCCCAGGACAGGTACAGCACGGGGTTAGATACAGAGTAAAGCTCCCTCTACACTGTCCCCATCAAACACTCCCAGGACAGGTACAGCACGGGGTTAGATACAGAGTAAAGCTCCCTCTACACTGTCCCCATCAAACACTCCCAGGACAGGTACAGCACGGGGTTAGATACAGAGTAAAGCTCCCTCTACACTGTCCCCATCAAACACTCCCAGGACAGGTACAGCACGGGGTTAGATACAGAGTAAAGCTCCCTCTACACTGTCCCCATAAAACACTCCCAGGACAGGTACAGCACGGGGTTAGATACAGAGTAAAGCTCCCTCTCCACTGTACCCCATCAAACACTCCCAGGACAGGTACAGCACGGGGTTAGATACAGAGTAAAGCTCCCTCTACACTGTCCCCATCAAACACTCCCAGGACAGGTACAGCACGGGGTTAGATACAGAGTAAAGCTCCCTCTACACTGTCCCCATAAAACACTCCCAGGACAGGTACAGCACGGGGTTAGATACAGAGTAAAGCTCCCTCTCCACTGTACCCCATCAAACACTCCCAGGACAGGTACAGCACGGGGTTAGATACAGAGTAAAGCTCCCTCTCCACTGTCCCCATCAAACACTCCCAGGACAGGTACAGCATGGGGTTAGATACAGAGTAAAGCTCCCTCTACACTGTCCCCATCAAACATTCCCAGGACAGCTACAGCACGGGGTTAGATACAGAGTAAAGCCCCCTCTACACTGTCCCCATCAAACATTCCCAGGACAGCTACAGCACGGGGTTAGATACAGAGTAAAGCTCCCTCTCCACTGTACCCCATCAAACACTCTCAGGACAGGTACAGCACGGGGTTAGATACAGAGTAAAGCTCCCTCTACACTGACCCCATCAAACACTCCCAGGACAGGTACAGCACGGGGTTAGATACAGAATAAAGCTCCCTCTACACTGTCCCCATCAAACACTCCCAGGACAGGTACAGCACGGGATTAGATACAGAGTAAAGCTCCCTCTACACTGTCCCCATCAAACACTCCCAGGACAGGTACAGCACGGGGTTAGATACAGAGTAAAGCCCCCTCTACACTGTCCCCATCAAACATTCCCAGTACAGCTACAGCACGGGGTTAGATACAGAGTATAGCTCCCTCTCCACTGTACCCCATCAAACACTCCCAGGACAGGTACAGCAAGGGGTTAGATACAGAGTAAAGCTCCCTCTACACTGTCCCCATCAAACACTCCCAGGACAGCTACAGCACGGGGTTAGATACAGAGTAAAGCCCCCTCTACACTGTCCCCATCAAACACTCCCAGGACAGGTACAGCACGGGGTTAGATACAGAGTAAAGCCCCCTCTACACTGTCCCCATCAAACACTCCCAGGACAGGTACAGCACGGGGTTAGATACAGAGTAAAGCTCCCTCTACACTGTCCCCATCAAACACTCCCAGGACAGCTACAGCACGGGGTTAGATACAGAGTAAAGCCCCCTCTACACTGTCCCCATCAAACACTCCCAGGACAGCTACAGCACGGGGTTAGATACAGAGTGAAGCTCCCTCTACACTGTCCCCATCAAACACTCCCAGGACAGGTACAGCACGGGGTTAGATACAGAGTAAAGCGCCCTCTCCACTGTACCCCATCAAACACTCCCAGGACAGGTACAGCACGGGGTTAGATACAGAGTAAAGCTCCCTCTACACTGTCCCCATCAAACACTCCCAGGACAGGTACAGCACGGGATTAGATACAGAGTAAAGCTCCCTCTACACTGTCCCCATCAAACACTCCCAGGACAGGTACAGCACGGGGTTAGATACAGAGTAAAGCTCCCTCTACACTGTCCCCATCAAACACTCCCAGGACAGGTACAGCACGGGATTAGATACAGAGTAAAGCTCCCTCTACACTGTCCCCATCAAACACTCCCAGGACAGGTACAGCACGGGGTTAGATACAGAGTAAAGCTCCCTCTACACTGTCCCCATCAAACACTCCCAGGACAGGTACAGCACGGGGTTAGATACAGAGTAAAGCTCCCTCTACACTGTCCCCATCAAACACTCCCAGGACAGGTACAGCACGGGGTTAGATACAGAGTAAAGCTCCCTCTCCGCTGTACCCCATCAAACACTCCCAGGACAGGTACAGCACGGGGTTAGATACAGAGTAAAGCTCCCTCTACACTGTCCCCATCAAACACTCCCAGGACAGGTACAGCACGGGATTAGATACAGAGTAAAGCTCCCTCTACACTGTCCCCATCAAACACTCCCAGGACAGGTACAGCACGGGGTTAGATACAGAGTAAAGCTCCCTCTACACTGTCCCCATCAAACACTCCCAGGACAGGTACAGCACGGGATGAGATACAGAGTAAAGCTCCCTCTACACTGTCCCCATCAAACACTCCCAGGACAGGTACAGCACGGGGTTAGATACAGAGTAAAGCTCCCTCTACACTGTCCCCAACAAACACTCCCAGGACAGGTACAGCACGGGGTTAGATACAGAGTAAAGGTCCCTCTACACTGTCCCCATCAAACACTCCCAGGACAGCTACAGCACGGGGTTAGATACAGAGTAAAGCTCCCTCTACACTGTCCCCATCAAACACTCCCAGGACAGCTACAGCACGGGGTTAGATACAGAATAAAGCTCCCTCTACACTGTCCCCATCAAACACTCCCAGGACAGGGACAGCACGGGGTTAGATACAGAGTAAATCTCCCTCTACACTGTCCCCATCAAACACTCCCAGGACAGGTACACCACGGGGTTAGATACAGAGTAAAGCCCCCTCTACACTGTCCCCATCAAACACTCCCAGGACAGGTACAGCACGGGGTTAGATACAGAGTAAAGCTCCCTCTACACTGTCCCCATCAAACACTCCCAGGACTGGTACAGCACGGGGTTAGATACAGAGTAAAGCTCCCTCTATACTGTCCCCATCAAACACTCCCAGGAGAGGTACAGCACGGGGTTAGATACAGAGTAAAGCTCCCTCTACACTGTCCACATCAAACACTCCCAGGACAGGTACAGCACGGGGTTAGATGCAGAGTAAAGCTTCCTCTACACTGTCCCCATCAAACACTCCCAGGACAGGTACAGCACGGGGTTAGATACAGAGTAAAGCTCCCTCTACACTGTCCCCATCAAACACTCCCAGGACAGCTACAGCACGGGGTTAGATACAGAGTAAAGCCCCCTCTACACTGTCCCCATCAAACACTCCCAGGACAGGTACAGCACGGGGTTAGATACAGAGTAAAGCCCCCTCTACACTGTCCCCATCAAACACTCCCAGGACAGGTACAGCACGGGGTTAGATACAGAGTAAAGCTCCCTCTACACTGTCCCCATCAAACACTCCCAGGACAGCTACAGCACGGGGTTAGATACAGAGTAAAGCCCCCTCTACACTGTCCCCATCAAACACTCCCAGGACAGCTACAGCACGGGGTTAGATACAGAGTGAAGCTCCCTCTACACTGTCCCCATCAAACACTCCCAGGACAGGTACAGCACGGGGTTAGATACAGAGTAAAGCGCCCTCTCCACTGTACCCCATCAAACACTCCCAGGACAGGTACAGCACGGGGTTAGATACAGAGTAAAGCTCCCTCTACACTGTCCCCATCAAACACTCCCAGGACAGGTACAGCACGGGATTAGATACAGAGTAAAGCTCCCTCTACACTGTCCCCATCAAACACTCCCAGGACAGGTACAGCACGGGGTTAGATACAGAGTAAAGCTCCCTCTACACTGTCCCCATCAAACACTCCCAGGACAGGTACAGCACGGGATTAGATACAGAGTAAAGCTCCCTCTACACTGTCCCCATCAAACACTCCCAGGACAGGTACAGCACGGGGTTAGATACAGAGTAAAGCTCCCTCTACACTGTCCCCATCAAACACTCCCAGGACAGGTACAGCACGGGGTTAGATACAGAGTAAAGCTCCCTCTACACTGTCCCCATCAAACACTCCCAGGACAGGTACAGCACGGGGTTAGATACAGAGTAAAGCTCCCTCTCCGCTGTACCCCATCAAACACTCCCAGGACAGGTACAGCACGGGGTTAGATACAGAGTAAAGCTCCCTCTACACTGTCCCCATCAAACACTCCCAGGACAGGTACAGCACGGGATTAGATACAGAGTAAAGCTCCCTCTACACTGTCCCCATCAAACACTCCCAGGACAGGTACAGCACGGGGTTAGATACAGAGTAAAGCTCCCTCTACACTGTCCCCATCAAACACTCCCAGGACAGGTACAGCACGGGATGAGATACAGAGTAAAGCTCCCTCTACACTGTCCCCATCAAACACTCCCAGGACAGGTACAGCACGGGGTTAGATACAGAGTAAAGCTCCCTCTACACTGTCCCCAACAAACACTCCCAGGACAGGTACAGCACGGGGTTAGATACAGAGTAAAGGTCCCTCTACACTGTCCCCATCAAACACTCCCAGGACAGCTACAGCACGGGGTTAGATACAGAGTAAAGCTCCCTCTACACTGTCCCCATCAAACACTCCCAGGACAGCTACAGCACGGGGTTAGATACAGAATAAAGCTCCCTCTACACTGTCCCCATCAAACACTCCCAGGACAGGGACAGCACGGGGTTAGATACAGAGTAAATCTCCCTCTACACTGTCCCCATCAAACACTCCCAGGACAGGTACACCACGGGGTTAGATACAGAGTAAAGCCCCCTCTACACTGTCCCCATCAAACACTCCCAGGACAGGTACAGCACGGGGTTAGATACAGAGTAAAGCTCCCTCTACACTGTCCCCATCAAACACTCCCAGGACTGGTACAGCACGGGGTTAGATACAGAGTAAAGCTCCCTCTATACTGTCCCCATCAAACACTCCCAGGAGAGGTACAGCACGGGGTTAGATACAGAGTAAAGCTCCCTCTACACTGTCCACATCAAACACTCCCAGGACAGGTACAGCACGGGGTTAGATGCAGAGTAAAGCTTCCTCTACACTGTCCCCATCAAACACTCCCAGGACAGGTACAGCACGGGGTTAGATACAGAGTAAAGCTCCCTCTACACTGTCCCCATCAAACACTCCCAGGACAGGTACAGCACGGGGTTAGATACAGAGTAAAGCTCCCACTACACTGTCCCCATCAAACACTCCCAGGACAGGTACAGCACGGGGTTAGATACAGAGTAAAGCTCCCTCTACACTGTCCCCATCAAACACTCCCAGGACAGGGACAGCACGGGGTTAGATACAGAGTAAAGCTCCCTCTACACTGTCCCCATCAAACACTCCCAGGACAGGTACAGCACGGGGTTAGGTGCAGCACGGTCATCTTGAGAAATTACTTTGCCGTCATGTTGTTTTCTGGCAGCAGTGAAACCTCCAGGACCTTGGTGGTCCCGACGACGGCCTCCTGACTGGCGGTGGCCACCATCTTGCCGGTGATGCGGTGGACCTGGTAGAAGGCATGCGGCCGCAGGTTGCGATCGTCCGCTGTGCCGATGAACATCTGGAGTGTCAGAGGCTTCTCGCTATAGCCCAGGAGCTGTGGAAAGAAATGGCAGATTTACCTGGCTGTCAAAAACCCCTGTGTCTCCCCCCCCCCCCCCCGTCCCTTGCCTCCCCCTCAACAGAACATCGTCCACCTCTGGACTGTGCTTGCCAATTATACAAGTTAGACCTTTGTACCTTTGGGGCCGGATTTGACCCCTTGATTTGACCCATTTCAGAGGGAGCAGTTAAGAGTCAACCACATTGCCACGTGTTGGGGGAGGGGGGATCTGGAGTCACATGTAGGCCAGATCGGGTAAGGACGGGAGATTTCCCCTTCCATAAAGGACATTGGCGAACCAAACAGAAGTCTGAGGACACGCACTAACAGATTCAAACATCTGGGGCTGGTTCAGCACAGTGGGCTAAATCGCTGGCTTTTAAAGCAGACCAAGGCAGGCCAGCAGCACGGTTCAATTCCCGTACCAGCCTCCCCGAACAGGCGCCGGAATGTGGCGACTAGGGGCCTTTCACAGTAACTTCATTTGAAGCCTACTTGTGACAATAAGCGATTTTCATTTCATTTCGATTTTCATCTCAAAACCAGCTCCTTCCCCGCTGCTACCAGACTCCTGAATGACCCTCTCGTGGACTTACCGGATCTCCTCACGCATCTTCTCTACCGAGTAGTGCTGCACTCCTGCATGCTTCACCCGATGCCTGTGTCTATGTATTTACATTGTGTATTCATGTGTGTCCTGTTTTTCATGTATGCAACGATTTGGCTGGACTGTAAGCAGAACATTGCTTTCACCGCAGTACACGTGACAAGAAATCTAAATCTAAATAGGTTCTTTGTTAAACCACAATCAAAACCACATCAGACTTTTAATTCCGCATTGATTCAACTGCTGTGGTGGGTCAAAACAGCAGCTCCAAGGGCAGCACGGTGGCGCAGTGGTTAGCACATCTGAGGTCCCGGGTTCGATCCCGGCTCTGGGTCACTGTCCGTGTGGAGTTTGCACATTCTCCCCGGGTCTGCGTGGGTTTCGCCCCCCTGTGGTAATACCAGGTATTGCAGTACCTGAGAGGTGGATGACCATTGGCTAGACCGAGGGGGTCTACCATTGGCTGATGTACATAGCTCCGCCCTGAGAGGCGGGGTATAAGAACCCATGCCGTCCCAGCAGCCTTCACTTTCTGTATCGAAGCTGCTGGGGACAGTTCTAGCTGATTAAAGCCTATTAGTTATGGCTCACCTTGTCTCGAGCGTAATTGATTGTGCATCAATTTAATCTGCTATTACTACTGAAAGGATGGATCTCCACATCAAGCCGGAGTGCCTTCAGCTCAGCCCCCACGCAGACAACTCCGCTGCTATCTTCAAGCATTGGCTGGCGTGTTTTAAGGGCGACCTCGACACGGCCGCCGACACCCCCACGGAAAGGCAGAAAATGCACCTTCTACGCTCCCGGGTCAGCCCTGCGATCTGCCCTCTGATCGAAGAGGCGGCGAACTATGCTGCACCTATCGAGCTGCTAGAAGGACATTACATCCGTCCTGTGAACCAGGTCTACGCCCGTCACCTGCTGGCAACTTGAAGGCAAAGCCCTGAAGAAACACTGGAAGACTTCTATCGGGCACTACTTGTGCTGGGCCGGAACTGTGGCTGCCCAGCAGTTTCGGGGAACGAGCACACGGAACTTTTAATTAGGGATGCTTTCGTGGCAGGTATGACTTCCCCCGACATCCGCCGAAGGCTCCTTGAAATGGACACTGCACGGGCCTTGGTGGGGTCCATGGACGTTGCGTATAAAAACGCACTGGCTTTTGCTCCCGGACGCGCGGCGCCCCCCTGGGCTGCATGGCACCCCGTCACGGCAGCCCCCCAGACTTTTCCGCTAACTCCGCAAGCCTGCACGGCGAGACGGCCCACTATCGCCGCCGGCCAACGCTGCTTCTTCTGCGGGCAGGCAAATCATTCCCGCCCGCGCTGCCCGGCCCGCGCCGCCACCAGCAAAGTGTGCGGCAAGAAAGGCCACTATGTCGGGGTCTGCCAGGCCCGCGCCGTGGACGCGGTCTCCAGCGACTATCGGCAGCCGCGGCCATTTTGCCCCCCGGCCACCACGCATGACGGGTGGGCGCTGCCATTTTGTCCCTCGCCGCCGCCATCTTCGGCATCCCCGGACTCCATGAGCGACCAGTGGCTGACGCCATCTTGGATGGGGCTTCAGGCCCCCAGCACAGCCGACTACACACTGCCCGACCAGAACTCTCCTTTACTGCAGCTGGCCTCCGTTACCCTGGACCATAGTCGGCCCCGGACGCTAGCGAAAGCCACTACATCGATCGCCATCAATGGCCACGTGACGTCATGCCTGATCGACTCCAGGAGCACGGAAAGCTTTGTGCACCCCGACACGGTAAGGCGCTGTTCTCTTGTCACCCATCCCGTAAACCAAAGGATCTCCCTGGCCTCCGGGTCACACGCGGTGCAGATAAAAGCGTTCTGCCTCGCGAACCTCACCGTCCAAGGCAGGGAATTCCACAATTTCCGCCTGTAAGTCCTGCCGCATCTCTGCGCAGCCACCCTTCTTGGGCTGGATTTCCAGTGCCACCTACAAAGACTTACTTTTAAATTCGGCGGCCCTATACCTCCCCTTACTGTCTGCGGCCTCGTGACCCTTAAGGTCGACCCGCCTTCCCTGTTTGTGAACCTCACCCCGGATTGCAAACCCGTCGCCACCAGGAGCAGATGGTACAGTGCCCAGGACCGGACCTTCATCAGGTCAGAGGTCCAAAGGCTACTGAGGGAAGGGGTCATTGAAGCGAGCAACAGTCCCTGGAGGGCTCAAGTAGTGGTGGTAAAGACTGGGGAGAAACATAGGATGGTCATTGACTACAGTCAGACCATCAACAGGTTTACGCAGCTGGACGCGTACCCTCTCCCCCGTATTGCCGATCTGGTAAACAGGATCGCGCAATACAAGGTTTTCTCCACGGTGGATCTCAAGGCTGCCTACCACCAGCTACCCCTCCGTACTGGTGACCGCCAGTACACTGCCTTCGAAGCAGATGGGCGGCTCTATCACTTTTTAAGGGTTCCCTTCGGTGTCACGAACGGGGTCTCGGTCTTCCAACGTGAGATGGACCGAATGGTTGACCGATACGGCTTACGCGCAACGTTCCCGTATCTTGATAACGTCACCATCTGCGGCCATGACCAGCAGGACCACGACACCAACCTCCGAAAATTTCTCTAGACCGCAAATATCCTTAATCTGACCTACAATAAGGATAAATGCGTGTTTAGCACCGACCGTCTAGCCATCCTAGGCTACGTAGTGCGAAGTGGAGTCATAGGCCCCGACCCTGAACGCATGCGCCCCCTTATGGAGTTCCCCCTCCCTCACTGCCCCAAGGCCCTGAAGCGCTGCCTCGGCTTCTTCAGCTATTACGCCCAGTGGGTCCCCAATTACGCAGACAAGGCTCGACCACTGCTCCAGTCCACGACCTTCCCCCTGTCGACGGAGGCCCGCTAGGCCTTCTGCCGCATCAAAGTGGAAATCGCAAAAGCCACGATGCGCACCATCGACGAGTCCCTCCCCTTCCAGGTCGAGAGCGATGCGTCCGACGTAGCTCTGGCGGCCACCCTCAACCAAGCGGGCAGGCCCGTGGCTTTCTTCTCCCGCACTCTCCATGCCTCCGAAATTCGCCACTCCTCGGTCGAAAAGGAAGCCCAAGCCATAGTAGAAGCGGTGCGGCACTGGAGGCATTACCTGGCTGGCAGGAGATTCACTCTCCTCACGGACCAACGGTCGGTTGCCTTCATGTTCGATAACGCACAGCGGGGCAAGATTAAAAACGACAAGATCTTGTGGTGGAGGATAGAACTCTCCACCTACAATTACGAGATCTTGTACCGTCCCGGGAAGCTAAACGAGCTTCCTGATGCCCTGTCCCATGGCACTTGTGCCACCGCACAAGTGGACCGTCTCCGAGCCCGCCACGAGGACCTCTGCCACCCGGGGGTCACTCGTTTCTTTCATTTCATCAAGGCCCGCAACCTGCCCTACTCCATCGAGGAGGTCAGGACAGCCACCAGGGACTGCCAAATCTGCGCGGAGTGCAAACCGCACTTCTACCGGCCAGAGAGGGCGCATCTGATAAAGGCTTCCCGTCCCTTTGAACGCCTCAGCATGGATTTCAAAGGCCCCCTCCCCTCCACCGACCGCAACACGTACTTCCTGAACGTGATTGACCAATACTCCCGTTTCCCATTCGCCATCCCCTGCCTGGACATGACCACAACCACTGTCATCAAGGCCCTCCAGGGTATCTTTACACTGTTCGGTTTCCCCGCATACATCCACAGTGATAGGGGGTCCTCCTTTATGAGCGACGAACTGCGTCAATTCCTGCTCAGCAAAGGCATCGCCTCCAGCAGGACAACCAATTACAATCCCCAGGGAAACGGGCAGGTAGAAAGGGAGAACGAAACGGTCTGGAAGACCGTTCTGCTGGCCCTACGGTCCAGGAATCTCCCAGTCTCCCGCTGGCAAGAAGTCCTCCCTGTCGCCCTTCACTCCATTCTGTCGCTGCTCTGTACTACCACAAATCAGATACCTCACGAACGTCTCCTTGTTTTCCCCAGGAAGTCCTCCTCCGGGACCTCGCTCCCAACCTGGCTAGCGACACCCGGACCCGTCCTGCTTCGGAGACATGTGAGGGCGCACAAGTCGGACCCGTTGGTCGAGAGCGTCCACCTGCTGCATGCCAACCCCCAGTACGCCTACGTGCCGTTCCCCGACGGACACCAAGACACGGTCTCCCTTCGGGACCTGGCTCCCGCCGGAGCCCCACGCGCACCCGCACCATTGCTCCCACCCCCACCCTCCCTGCAGCACCTGACTGGAGTGTCGGTACTGCCGCCGCCCCTACCCAGCGCCGAACAAGCACCAATGCCCCCTACAGGCGCCCCTCCCCCCTGCCCACTTTTCGCCCCAACAGCGCCGCCTAGGGGTGACGAAGCTGCCTGGGAGGAAGATACCACGTTCCCGGAGTCGCAACCGCCAGGGCCCCCACCAGGATCATCGCCAAAGCCCAGACGCTCCAGAAGGACGACCAGGCCACCCGATCGACTGATTGCTGCACCAACCACACTTTTCTGTTACCCTCGACATTACGGTACCTCCATACCGGGTCCTACGATGCGAAAGGCGACATTAACGCTGGCCATCACCACGCCGGGTTCTTTTTAACAGCGGGTGAATGTGGTAATACCAGGTATTGCAGTACCTGAGAGGTGGATGACCATTGGCTAGACCTAGGAGTCTACCATTGGCTAATGTACATAGCTCCGCCCTGAGAGGCGGAGTATAAGAACCAATGCCGTCCCAGCAGCCTTCACTTTCTGTATCGAAGCTGCTGGGAAAAGTTCTATCTGATTAAAGCCTATTAGTTATGACTCACCTTGTCTCGAGAGTAATTGATTGCGCATCACCCCCACAACCCAAAGATGTGCAGGGTAGGTAAATTGACCACGCTAAATTGCCCCTTAATTGTAAAAAATGAATTGGGTACTCGAAATTTATAAAACAAAACAGCAGCTCCCCCAATCATGATGCAAGTGGACATTCGATTGAAGGTGATTTAGCGGTTTGGATCAGAAATTGGCTCATTGGAAGAAGACAGAGGGTGGTGGTTGATGGGAAATGTTCAGCCTGGAGTTCAGTTACTAGTGGTGTACCACAAGGATCTGTTTTGGGGCCACTGCTGTTTGTCATTTTTATAAATGACCTGGAGGAGGGCATAGAAGGATGGGTGAGTAAATTTGCAGATGACACTAAAGTCGGTGGAGTTGTGGACAGTGCAGAAGGATGTTACAAGTTACAAAGGGACATAGATAAGCTGCAGCGCTGGGCTGAGAAGTGGCAAATGGAGTTTAATGCAGAAAAGTGTGAGGTGACTCATTTTGGAAGGCGTAACAAGAATACAGAGTACTGGGCTAATGGTAAGATTCTTGGTAGTGTGGATGAGCAGAGAGATCTCGGTGTCCATGTATGTAGATCCCTGAAAGTTGCCACCCAGGTTGATAGGGTTGTTAAGAAGGCATACGGTGTGTTAGCTTTTATTGGTAGAGGGATTGAGTTTCGGAGCCATGAGGTCATGTTGCAGCTGTACAAAACTCTGGTGCGGCCGCATTTGGAGTATTGCGTGCAATTCTGATCGCCGCATTATAGGAAGGATGTGGAAGCATTGGAAAGGGTGCAGAGGAGATTTACCAGGATGTTGCCTGGTATGGAGGGAAGATCTTATGAGGAAAGGCTGAGGGACTTGAGGCTGTTTTCGTTAGAGAGAAGAAGGTTAAGAGGTGACTTAATTGAGGCATACAAGATGATCAGAGGATTGGATAGGGTGGACAGTGAGAGCCTTTTTCCTTGGATGGTGATGTCTAGCACGAGGGGACATAGCTTTAAATTGAGGGGAGATAGATATAGGACAGATGTCAGAGGTAGGTTCTTTACTCAGAGAGTAGTAAGGGCGTGGAATGCCCTGCCTGCAACAGTAGTGGACTCGCCAACACTAAGGGCATCAAATGGTCATTGGATAGACATATGGGCGATAAGGGAATAGTGTAGATGGGCTTTAGAGTGGTTTCACAGGTCGGCGCAACATCGAGGGCTGAAGGGCCTGTACTGCGCTGTAATGTTCTATGTTCTAGATGAGGAATCGCAGAACGGTCATGGGGCAGAAGGAGGCCATTCGGCCCATCCTGTCTGCACCGTCTCTCCAAATGAGCATCGTGACTTAGTGCCGTTCCCCGTGCCTTTTCCCCCATAACCCCCCCCCCCACCGGACATTGTTTCCATTCAGATAATCGTCCCTCGCCCTCTCGGACGCCTCGATTGAACCTGCCTCCACCACACTTCCAGACAGTGCATTCCAGACCCCGACCACTTGCTGTGTGAAAAAGGGGTTTTCTCAAATCACATTTGCTTCTTTTACAAATCGCTTCCGATCTGCGCCCTCTCGTTCTCGATCCTATCACGAAGCCGGAACAGTTTCTCCCCGTCCACTCTGTCCAGACCCCCCCCCCCCCATTATTTGGAACATCTCTATCAAATCCCCTCTCGGCCTCCTTCTCTCCAAGGAGAACAGTCCCAACCTCTCCAATCTATCCCCATAACTGAAGTTTCCCATCCCCGGAACCATCCTTGTAAACCTCTTCTGCGCTCTCTCTCCAATGTGTTCACATCCTTCCTATAGTGTGGGCCCCAGAACTGTGCACAATATTCCAGCCGAGGTCTGACTGGTGTCTGGTATCAGTTCAGTATAACCTCCTTGCTCTTGTACTCTGTGTCCCTGTTAATAAAGCTCAGGATACTGTATACTTTATTAACTGCTCTCTCCCCCTGTCCTGCCTCCTTCAATGGTCTGCTCAGTTACACCCAGGTCCCTCTGCTCTGCACCCCTTTGAGAACTTTACTCCTTATTTACTATTGTCTCCCCATGTTCTTTCGTCCAAAATGCATCACCTCACACTTCTCCACATTGAACTTCATCTGCCACCCCTCTGCCCACTCCCCCAACTTGGTCTATGTCCTTTTGAAGTTCGACACTGTCTCCCTCACAGTTTCCAACACTTCCAGGTTTTGTGTCATCGGCAAGCTTTGACACTGTCCCCTGTACTCCCAAGATCTGGATCATTTATAAAAACAGGAAAAGGAGAGGAGGGGGATGTTCTTCGTGCCTTCTTCCGTGTACCCCACAACTGCAAGTTATGTTGCAGTTGTCCAGGACGTTGGTGAGGTCGCACCCGGAGTATTGTGTTCAGCTTTGGTTGCCTTGCTACCGGAAAGATGTTATTAGACTGGAGAGAGTGCAGAAGAGATTTGTAAAGATGTTGCCAGGCCTCAAGGGACTGAGTTACAGGGAGGGATTGGACAGGCCAGGACTTTTTTCTTTGGAGGGTAGGAGACTGAGGGTGATCTTATAGAAGTGTATACGATCATGAGAGGCATGTAACATAGAACATACAGTGCAGAAGGAGGCCATTCGGCCCACCGAGTCTGCACCGACCCACTTACGCCCTCACTTCCACCCAACCCCGTAACCCAATAACCCCTCCTAGCCTTTTTGGGCACTAAGGGCAATTTATCACGGCCAATCCACCTAACCTGGACATCTTTGGACTGTGGGAGGAAACCGGAGCACCCGGAGGAAACCCACGCAGACACGGGGAGAACGTGCAGACTCCGCACAGACAGTGACCCAGCGGGGAATCGAACCTGGGACCCTGGCACGGTGAAGCCGCAGTGCTAGCCACTTGTGCTACCGTGCTGCATGGATAGGGTGAATGCACTCAGACTTTTTCCCAGGGTTAGGGAATTGAGGACTAGAGGGCATAGGTTTAAGTTAAGAGGGGAAATCATTTTAATTTTTAAAAATTTTAAATAAATTTAGAGTACCCAATTATTTTTTTTTCCAATTAAGGGGCAATTTTATCATGGCCAATCCACCTACCCTGCACACCTTTGGGTTGTGGGGGTGAAACCCACGCAGACACGGGGAAAATGTGCAAACTCCACACGGACAGTGACCCAGAGCCGGGATTCGAACCTGGGTCCTCAGCGCCGCTGTCCCAGTGCTAACCACTGCGCCACATGCCGCCTGTCATAATATACATCAGTATATCATGGCGCAGACACACACACACTGATGGACACGCAGCAAGACCAATCAACACACACAACACTGCAGCCAATCACCAGTTAGAGCACACTCACTATATAGACAGAGGGACATCAGAGTTCCCGCTCATTCGGGATGCAGCCTCTCAGAAGGTGTAGCCAGTTAAAATGGCTAACTCCCGATTTAGAATGGCCAACCCCAATTTAAAATGGCGAACGGAAAAGGCTGATGGGAAAATCAGCCAACAGGACTAAAACAAGCAGCTGCAGGTAAAACTGTGTATTCGCCTCTGGGGAGGCCAGACAAAATCGATACCTGTAGCCATCAGCATAACAAAAGACCAGCCATCTGAATATTAATGAGAAATCCCCGGGAACAATGTGCAACATTTTAGATACAAAGCCAACCCAGACTTTTCGGCGCCAACAGGAGCCTACACAAAAGGAGGTGAACGAGCACCTCAAGACCTCCCATCGATCAGGGAACCGCTCCAGCATTGGAGAAAATCGAACCAAGTGATTGGGACAAAGTCCAATCACTTGGAACCAGGTACAGGGTCCGCCCCGAAAGGCGGGAAGCCCCTGGGGACTATAAGTATAGAGTCCAAGTTCAAATCGGCCCTTCTCCTCTCTGCCACCCTCCTGCGACCCTTCTGCTGACCTTCTTCAACAGCCGCTCAAATCGTAAGTCTTACTTCAACGCTCGCTACGAGATAGACGCTCCTAGCTATCGATCTGTACCATCTTCGAATCCCGCAGGCTCAGAACCCGAACGAAAGGCCATTCGTTTCCCTGACCTGGTGGGCCAGTTCCAAGTTAAGTATTGGCCTGTTAGTTGTAGGAAGTAGCTTAGAAATAGATTTTATGCAGGAGTATTGATTACTGAATATAATAAATGTGCGTTGATTTAACTCTTACTAAGCGGTGTGTTGGATTATTGATCATTACTCGGACTTGAACCACGTGGCGGTATCAGAAAGATACCTGGCGACTCAAGAGCAAAGGTGATAAAACAGAGCAATTAAACTAAGGCTAAAGTTAGCAGCAACAAAGGACAGAGCTTACAGCTTACAGCACAGATCTTCACCATGTGCTGAGTGCATAGACTGGTTCGGACAGGCATAGGTCTTTAGTTTAATCTAACATCGTGTTAACCCACGGTGAAAGTATGTTCAACAGTTTCTAACTTACTATTAAGTGTCGGTGGCCTGTATGTGTTCCACGGATCCAGAGCACCCAACACATCACCGCCCTTGAGGGGAAATAATTAATGGGAACCTAATGAGGAATGTTTTTTACACAGAGGATGGTACGTATGTGGAATGAGCTGCCAGAGGAAGTGGTTGAGGCAGGGACATTGACAACATTGAAAAGGCATTTGGACAGATACACGGGTAGGAAAGGCTTGGAGGGATAATGGCCAAATGCAGGCAAATGGGGTTAGCTATGGATTGTAGCCACCTGAGTTGGCCACTTCCTGACTTAAAATGGAGAACCGCAAAGGCTGAAGGGAAATTCAGCCAACACAGGCAAAGACTAGCAAGTGCAGAAATCATGTATATTGAAACCTGCAAAACAACCAGACAGCACCGAACCCAGCAGCCATCTACATAGTAATACAGCAGCCATCTGCACAGTAATGAGCGATTCCAAGGCACAATGGCAACAGTTAAGGTGCATAAAGCCAAGCCAGACTCCTCGGCGCCAGCAGGAGCCAAGACAAAGGAAGGCCAACGGACATTTAGGGACTGCCCAGCGATCAGGGAACCGCTCCAGCATTGGAGAAATCGATCCAAGTGATCGGAAAGTAGTCCAATCACTTGGAACCAGGTACGGGGTCCGCCCCGAAGGGCGGGAAGTCCCTGGGGACTATAAAGTAAAGCCCCCAAGTTCAAATCGTCCTTCTTGGCAGGGTCACTCAGCAGCTCGAACCAACCCTTGACAGTGACCTGCCTCGCTGCCGCCAACCAAGTAAGTCTCAAGTCAATGCTCGCTACAAGATAGGCGCTCCTAGCTACAAGTCCATACCAGCTTTTGAATCCTGCAGATTCAGGACCTGAACGAAAGGCCATTTGTTCCCCTGACCTGGTGGGCCAGTCCAAAGCTAAGTATAGGCCTGTTAGTGATAGGAATAGTCTAGAAAGTAGAGATTATGCATGAGCAGTGATTTACTGTGTATAATAAATGTGTTTTGAATTGAATCTTACTAATTAGTGTGTTGAGTTATTGATAATCACTTGAACTTGAACCTCGTGGCGGTATCATAAAGATACCTGGCGACTCGAGAGCAAAGGTTATAAAACAGAGCCAATTGAACAAACCAAAAGTTAGCAACAGGATGGGCATGGACAAGTTTGGGCCGAAGGGCCTGTCTCCCTGCTGTAGATCCTATGATATAGCAGACCCGAGGGCAGCACGGTGGGGCAGTGTTTAGCACTGCTGTCTCACGGCGCCGAGGTCCCAGGTTTGATCCCGGCTCTGGGTCACTGTCCGTGTGGAGTTTGCACATTCTCCCCGTGTCTGCGTTGGTTTCGCCCCCACAACCCAAAGATGTCCAGGGTAGGTGATTGGCCACGCTAAATTGCCCCTTAATTGGAAAAAATGAATCGGGTACTCTAAATTTATATATTTTTTAAATAAAAAACTGATATAGCATTTCTCCGGGCCGAGTGGCCACCGAGTTCGGCCGAGTCCCGCCGGCGTCGATTACTCACCTCCCACACGGCGGGACCTGGAAGGTGAGTGTTTGGGGGCCATCCTGGAGGAGGGGCAGAGGGGGATCCGACCCCGGGAGGGGCCTCCACGGTGGCCTGGCCCGCGATCGTGGCCTACCGATCGGCGGGCGGGCTGGTTCTGTGGGGGACAATGTTCCACCGCGCCGGGCCCCTGTAGGCCATATTGCTCGGGGGCCGGCGCGGATACGGAAACCCGTGCACGGAATCACGCCGGCTGTAGCGTGCCTGCGCGGAATCACGCCGGCTGTAGCGTGCCTGCGCGGAATCACGCCGGCTGTAGCGCGCCTGCGCGGAATCACGCCGGCTGTAGCGCGCCTGCGCGGAATCACGCCGGCTGTAGCGCGCCTGCGCGGAATCACGCCGGCTGTAGCGCGCCTGCGCGGAATCACGCCGGCTGTAGCGCGCCTGTGCGGAATCACGCCGGCTGTAGCGCGCCTGCGCGGAATCACGCCGGCTGTAGCGCGCCTGCGCGGAATCACGCCGGCTGTAGTGCGCCTGCGCGGAATCACGCCGGCTGTAGCGCGCCTGCGCGGAATCACGCCGGCTGTAGCGTGCCTGTGCGGAATCACGCCGGCTGTAGCGCGCCTGCGCGGAATCACGCCGGCTGTAGCGCGCCTGCGCAGAATCACGCCGGCTGTAGCGCGCCTGCGCGGAATCACCCCGGCTGTAGCGCGCCTGCGCGGAATCACCCCGGCTGTAGCGCGCCTGCGCGGAATCACGCCGGCTGTAGCGCGCCTGCGCGGAAACACGCCGGCTGTAGCGCGCCTGCACGGAATCACCCCGGCTGTAGCGCGCCTGCGCGGAATCACGCCGGCTGTAGCGCGCCTGCGCGGAATCACGCCGGCTGTAGCGCGCCTGCGCGGAATCACCCCGGCTGTAGCGCGCCTGCGCGGAATCACCCCGGCTGTAGCGCGCCTGCGCGGAATCACGCCGGCTGTAGCGCGCCTGCGCGGAATCACGCCGGCTGTAGCGCGCCTGCGCGGAATCACGCCGGCCGTTCCATGCCTGCTGGAGCTGCGGGGACCACTCCGTCCCCCAGGAAGGTGAGCACACCGGACAATTGAGGACCGTTGACGCCGGAGTGGTTGACGCCGCTTTTCACGACGGTGTCAGAACTTGACAGCGGGATTGGAGAATCCCGGCCCTGGGCTCCCCTTCCCGGCGGGGCGGGGGGTCCCGGCCGGATGGAGCGGCGGGAACCTCTCCGGCGTCGGGCCGCCCCAAAGGTGTGGATTTCTCCGCACCTTCAGGGGCCAATCCCTCACTGTGAGGGGTTAGGACCACGCCGGAGTGGTTTCCGCTCCACAGCCTGGCGTGGAAGGCCTTTGGCGCCACGCCAGCCGGGGCCGAAAGGACTTCGCCGGGCGGCGGAAGTCCACTCATGCGCGGGGGCGTCAGCGGCCGCTGACGTCATCCCCGCACATGCGCGGGGGGGGGTGTCTCTTACGCGTCGGCCATCGCCGAGGCTGCGGCCGAGGCAGAGGGAAAAGAGTGCCCCCACGGCACAGGCCCGCCCGCGGATCGGTGGGCCCCAATCGCGGGGTCATCCCCCCGGGGCCAGATCGGCCCCCCCAGGACCCCAGAGCCCGCCCGCACCGCCAGTCCCGCCGGCAAGGTTTGTGGTTTGATTCACGCCGGCGGGACAGGCATGACAGCAGCGGGACTTCGGCCCATCGCGGGCCGGAGAATCGCCGGGGGGGGGGGGGGGGGGCCTGCCGACCCAGTGCCAGAGAATTCGGCGGGGGCGGGATTCACGCCAGCTCCCGGCGATTCTCCGACCCGGCGGGGGGTCGGAGAATCCCGCCCCAGACCTTTTAACTGAGAGAGTGTGAAAACGATGGGATTGATTTGGCTAGACAGGGTTTCACTCCAGCCGCGAAGGAGTTAACAGATCAGGGAGAGAGAGACAGACAGAGAGAGAGAGCCAGAAACAGAGGGAGGGTCAGAGAGAGAGACAGAGACAGAGAGAGGAGAAGAGGGACAGAGAGAGGGACAGAGGGATCGACAGAGAGAGAGAGATAGAGAGAGACAGACAGAGGACAGAAAGAAGGACAGAAAGAAGGACAGAGAGAGGGGCAGAGAGAGAGAGACAGACAGAGGCTCAGAAAGAGAGACAGAGCGAGGGACCGAGAGAGAGAGACAGACAGGGACAGAGATAGAGACAGAGAGAGAGGGACAGACAGAGGCTCAGAAAGAGAGACAGAGCGAGGGACCGAGAGAGAGAGACAGACAGGGACAGAGAGAGAGACAGAGAGAGAGGGACAGACAGAGGACGGAAAGAGAGACAGAGCGAGAGACCGAGAGAGAGAGACAGACAGGGACAGAGATAGAGACAGAGAGAGAGAGACAGACAAAGGGAAAGAAAGAGAGACAGAGCGAGGGACCGAGAGAGAGAGACAGACAGGGACAGAGAGAGAGACAGAGAGAGAGATAGAGAAAGAGATAGACAGACTGAGGGACAGAAAGAGGGACAGAGAGAGGGACCGAGAGAGAGAGAGACAGACAGAGGGACAGAAAGAGAGACAGAGCGAGGGACCGAGAGAGAGAGACAGACAGGGACAGAGAGAGAGATAGAGAAAGAGAGAGACAGACAGAGGGAAAGAAAGAGGGACAGAGAGAGGGACAGAGAGAGGGACCGAGAGAGGAACCAAGAGAGAGGGACAGACAGGGACAGAGAGAGAGATAGAGAAAGAGAGAGACAGACAGAGGGAAAGAAAGAGGGACGGAGAGAGGGGCAGAGAGAGAGAGAAAGATGGAGAGATAGAGAGACAGAGAAAGAGACAGACAGACAGATGGAGAGCAAGGTGGAGACAGAGAGATGGAGAGAAGGACAGAAAGGGAGAGAGACAGAGAAAGAGAGAGAGAGAGCGAGACAGATCAGAGAGAAACAAATGAGAGATAGAAAGAGAGACAAAAAGAGAGAGCAAGACAGAGAGGAGAGAGAAATGCTAAGAAAGTAAGACAGTGAGATAAAGACAGACACAGGCAGAGAGAGAGAAACAGACAGATGAGAAACAGGGACAGAAAGAGAGAGACAGACAGGAGAGACAGAGAGCAGAGAGAGAGAGAGAGATGCTGAGAGAGAAAGACAGAGATAAAGCGAGAAAGGGCCAGAAAGCGAGCGAGACAGACAGAGAACCCCCCAACCTCCACCAGGCCCCCGGGTGAGAACAAATATGCAGAGCAAGCTGTGGACTGGAATGATCGTGGGAAAAGGAAGGTGGGAGGAGAGAGAGAGAGGGAGATTCTTAGATTACAGCTGCCTTCAATGGAGGAGCGTGCGGTGGGAGCTGACAGAGAGGAATATTTGGCATTCCACGCTCCCTCTGGCCTGAGGTGGCCCACGGCTTCCCCTCCCGGCTGGGACGAGAGGTTAACACTGGGCCCAGAACGCCGGGGTGAGACACTCCACTTTCACCGCTCATCCCCGCCCCACAGCCTCCAGTTCGCTCGTCTTACGATTGTGACCACGGGGACCCCCTTCAGCCGAAGGCGCCACATTCAGAACGAGGGTCCCCTTGCGACAGACGGCACGGCTCTCCCTCAGTGCTGGCACCGGCCTGCGTCTGCCCCGGGACCACCCAGCCTCTAGCGTGGGGAGTCAGTGGGCGGCACTCGGGCCGAATTTAAGACAACATTATCCTTTCACCGGATGTGGGCCTCACCAGCGAGGCTCCGGGTGTTTGCTGCGCGTCCCTAATTGCCCACAACCTTTGAATTGAGCGTGGATTACTCAGTCATTTCAGAGAGGGAGGGGGTGGGGAGCAGTTAAGAGTCAACCTTTTTAAGGGCGGCACGGTGGGGCAGTGGTTAGCACTGCTGCCTCACAACGCGGAGGTCCCAGGTTCGATCCCGGCTCTGGGTCACTGTCCATGTGGAGTTTGCACATTCTCCCCGTGTGTGCGTGGGTCTCACCCCCACAACCCAAAGATGTGCCGGGTAGGTGGATTGGACACTTAATTGGGCAAAAATAGGGTACTCAAAAAAAAAAAAGTGCCAACCTTTATGTTATGTGGGGGGTCTGGAGTCACATGCAGGTAAGGCAGGCAGATTTCCCTTCCCCTAAAAGGGGCATTTGTGAACCAGCTGTTTTTATTTCCGACAATCATGCTTTTGTCAGGGTCATCATTACTGAGATTTGCGCCGCATATTCCAGATTTATGAAATTGAATTTGAATCCCACCGGCTGCCGTTGGTGGGATTTGAACCTGTGTTTCCCACGCCCCACCCACAATACAATTAACCTCTGAAAAGCCCCGAGTCGCCACATTCCGGCGCCTGTTCGGGGAGGCTGTTACGGGAATTGAACCGTGCTGCTGGCCTGCCTTGGTCTGCTTTCAAAGCCAGCGGGGGCTGGTTTAGCACACTGGGCTAAATCGCTGGCTTTGAAAGCAGACCAAGGCAGGCCAGCAGCACGGTTCAATTCACGTAAGAGCCTCCCCGAACAGGCGCCGGAATGTGGCGACTAGGGGCTTTTCACAGTAACTTAATTTGAAGCCGCCTTGCGATTTTCATTTTTCATCCCACCGTCTCCCCGAGACATTGCAATTCCCTGTTCTCTCACACGTAGGAGGAGAATCCCCGGATGGTGGCAGGCGTGTCTCGGCAAACACCCTCCGCGCGCACGCAACTCTGCACTCAGCTAGCGACGTGAAACTATGGGGGGGTGCGTGGGGATGTTCTAGGGGCTGGAATTGGAGGAGCGTGGAGATCTCGGAGGGTTGTGCGATTTGGAGGAGATTGTAGAGATTTTTTATTTTTATTTAGAGTACCCAATTAATTTTTTTTCCAATTAAGGGGAATTTAGCGTGGCCAATCCACCTACCCTGCACATCTTTGGGTTGTGGGGATGAAACCCACGCAGACACGGGGAGAATGTGCAAACTCCACACGGACAGTGACCCAGAGCCAGGATTGAACCCGGGACCTCGGCGCCCTGAGGCAGCTGGGCTAACCCACTGCGCCACCGTGCTGCCCGGAGTTGTAGCGATGGGGACGGTGCAGGGGAGGGAGAGAGGGAAGCGAGGCAACGGAGGCATCTGAAAATCGGCTGAAGAATTGCAATGCCAAGGGAGCTAGGGTTTCGGTAAGCGGACCGAGCGGAGCAGGGCTGGGGTTGGAGTCGGGCGGAGTCACACGTGTGGCGTGGGTGACGGCGCGGAGATCGTTTCGGAAGGGAGGACCGTAGGTTGGGTGGGGTAGACCGCACAGCTTAGCAAGCAGCTTGCTTCAGAGTCAGGGGACTGGCAAAGAGAGCGAGGGGGAGGGTGAGGGGGCCACGGGGCGGCTGGTGAGCGGAGAAGAGAGGTGACTGCGGCGAGGTGTGGCCAGGGAGCAGAGGGGCGGATGGTCACTGGGATGATATGCCACCGTGAGGGGAGGGTCTCAGGCAGAACGTCAGGAAGGAAAATAAGCGGCTGGCACCGGGACAGAGAAAAAAGGCTGCAGGCGAGCGTCAGTAGAGGGAGGCCAAGAGAAAGGAACACAAAGCAAGCAGATCGGAAAGGAATCTGCAAACCACAAAAGCTGCACTGTAACACTCTCTGATACACCCGACACCCCTCACTGTAACACTCTCTGATACACCCGACACCCCTCACTGTAACACTTTCTGATATACCCCACACCCCTCACTGTAACACTCTCTGATATACCCCACACCCCTCGCTGCAACACTCTCTGATATACCCCACACCCCTCAATGTAACACTCTCTGATATACCCCACACCCCTCACTGTAACACTCTGATATACCCCACACCCCTCACTGTAACACTCTGATATACCCCACACCCCTCACTGTAATACGCTCTGATATACCCCACACCCCTCAATGTAACACTCTCTGATATACCCCACACCCCTCACTGTAACACTCTGATATACCCCACACCCCTCACTGTAACACTCTGATATACCCCACACCCCTCACTGTAATACGCTCTGATACACCCGACACCCCTCACTGTAACACTCTCTGATATACCCCACACCCCTCACTGTAACACTCTCTGATATACCCCACACCCCTCACTGTAACACGCTCTGATATACCCCACACCCCTCAATGTAACACTCTCTGATATACCCCACACCCCTCACTGTAACACTCTGATATACCCCACACCCCTCTCTGTAACACTCTCTGATATACCCCACACCCCTCACTGTAACACGCTCTGATATACCCCACACCCCTCAATGTAACACTCTCTGATATACCCCACACCCCTCACTGTAACACTCTGATATACCCCACACCCCTCACTGTAACACTATCTGATATACCCTACACCCCTCACTGTAACACTCTGATATACCCCACACCCCTCACTGCAACACTCTCTGATATACCCCACACCCCTCACTGTAACACTCTCTGATATACCCCACACCCCTCACTGAAACACTCTGATATACCCCACACCCCTCACTGTAACACTCTCTGATATACCCCACACCTCTCACTGTAACACTCTCTGATATACCCACACCCTCACTGTAATACTCTGATATACCCCACACCCCTCACTGTAACACTCTCTGATATACCCCACACCCCTCACTGTAACACTCTCTGATATACCCCACACCCCTCACTGTAACACTCTGATATACCCCTCACTGTAACACTCTCTGATATACCCCACACCCCTCACTGTAACCCTCTGATATAACCCACACCCCTCACTGTAACACTCTCTGACATACCCAACACTCCTCACTGTAACACTCTGATATACCCCACACCCCTCACTGTAACACTCTCTGATACACCCGACACCCCTCACTGTAACACTCTCTGATATACCCCAGACCCCTCACTGTAACACTCTCTGATATACCCCACACCCCTCACTGTAACACTCTCTGATATACCCCAGACCCCTCACTGTAACACTCTCTGATATACCCCACACCCCTCACTGTAACACTCTCTGATATACCCCACACCCCTCACTGTAACACTCTGATATTCACCACACCTCTCACTGTAACACTCTCTGATATACCCCACACCTCTCACTGTAACACTCTGATATACCCCACACCCCTCACTGTAACACTCTCTGATATACCCCACACCTCTCACTGTAACACTCTGATATACCCCACACCCCTCACTGTAACACTCTGATATACCCCACACCCCTCACTGTAACACCCTCTGATATACCCCACACCCCTCACTGTAACACTCTGATATACCCCACACCACTCACTGTAACACCCTGTGATATACCCCACACCTCTCACTGTAACACTCTGATATACCCCACACCCCTCACTGTAACACTCTCTGATATACCCCACACCTCTCACTGTAACACTCTGATATACCCCACACCCCTCACTGTAACACTCTGATATACCCCACACCCCTCACTGTAACACTCTGATATACCCCACAGCCCTCACTGTAACACTCTCTGATATAACCCACACCCCTCACTGTAACACTCTCTGATATACCCCACACCTCTCACTGTAACACTCTGATATACCCCACACCCCTCACTGTAACACTCTGATATACCCCACACCCCTCACTGTAACACTCTCTGATATAACCCACACCCCTCACTGTAACACTCTCTGATATACCCCACACCCCTCACTGTAACACTGTATGATGTACCCCACACCCCTCACTGTAACACTCTCTGATATACCCCACACCCCTCACTGTAACACTCTCTGATATAACCCACACCCCTCACTGTAACACTCTCTGATATACCCCACACCCCTCACTGTAACACTCTCTGATATACCCCACACCTCTCACTGTAACACTCTGATATACCCCACACCCCTCACTGTAACACTCTGATATACCCCACACCCCTCACTGTAACACTCTCTGATATAACCCACACCCCTCACTGTAACACCCTGTGATATACCCCACACCTCTCACTGTAACACTCTGATATACCACACACCCCTCACTGTAACACTCTGATATACCCCACACCCCTCACTGTAACACTCTCTGATATAACCCACACCCCTCACTGTAACACTCTCTGATATACCCCACACCTCTCACTGTAACACTCTGACATACCCCACACCCCTCACTGTAACACTCTGATATACCCCACACCCCTCACTGTAACACTCTCTGATATAACCCACACCCCTCACTGTAACACTCTCTGATATACCCCACACCCCTCACTGTAACACTGTCTGATGTACCCCACACCCCTCACTGTAACACTCTCTGATATACCCCACACCCCTCACTGTAACACTCTCTGATATACCCCACACCCCTCACTGTAACACTCTGATATACCCCTCACTGTAACACTCTCTGATATACCCCACACCCCTCACTGTAACACTCTCTGATATACCCACACCCTCACTGTAATACTCTGATATACCCCACACCCCTCACTGTAACACTCTCTGATATACCCCAGACCCCTCACTGCAACACTCTCTGATATACCCCACACCCCTCACTGTAACACTCTCTGATATACCCCACACCCCTCACTGTAACACTCTGATATACCCCTCACTGTAACACTCTCTGATATACCCCACACCTCTCACTGTAACACTCTGATATACCCCACACCCCTCACTGTAACACTCTCTGATATACCCCACACCTCTCACTGTAACACTCTGATATACCCCACACCCCTCACTGTAACACTCTGATATACCCCACACCCCTCACTGTAACACCCTCTGATATACCCCACACCCCTCACTGTAACACTCTGATATACCCCACACCCCTCACTGTAACACACTGTGATATACCCCACACCTCTCACTGTAACACTCTGATATACCCCACACCCCTCACTGTAACACTCTCTGATATACCCCACACCTCTCACTGTAACACTCTGATATACCCCACACCCCTCACTGTAACACTCTGATATACCCCACACCCCTCACTGTAACACTCTCTGATATAACCCACACCCCTCACTGTAACACCCTGTGATATACCCCACACCTCTCACTGTAACACTCTGATATACCCCACACCCCTCAATGTAACACTCTGATATACCCCACACCCCTCAGTGTAACACTCTCTGATATAACCCACACCCCTCACTGTAACACTCTCTGATATACCCCACACCTCTCACTGTAACACTCTGATATACCCCACACCCCTCACTGTAACACTCTGATATACCCCACACCCCTCACTGTAACACTCTCTGATATAACCCACACCCCTCACTGTAACACTCTCTGATATACCCCACACCTCTCACTGTAACACTCTGATATACCCCACACCCCTCACTGTAACACTCTGATATACCCCACACCCCTCACTGTAACACTCTCTGATATAACCCACACCCCTCACTGTAACACCCTGTGATATACCCCACACCTCTCACTGTAACACTCTGATATACCACACACCCCTCACTGTAACACTCTGATATACCCCACACCCCTCACTGTAACACTCTCTGATATAACCCACACCCCTCACTGTAACACTCTCTGATATACCCCACACCTCTCACTGTAACACTCTGATATACCCCACACCCCTCACTGTAACACTCTGATATACCCCACACCCCTCACTGTAACACTCTCTGATATAACCCACACCCCTCACTGTAACACTCTCTGATATACCCCACACCCCTCACTGTAACACTGTCTGATGTACCCCACACCCCTCACTGTAACACTCTCTGATATACCCCACACCCCTCACTGTAACACTCTCTGATATACCCAACACCTCTCACTGTAACACTCGGATATACCCCACACCCCTCACTGTAACACTCTCTGATATATCCCATACCCCTCACTGTAACACTCTCTGATATAACCCACACCCCTCACTGTAACACTCTCTGATATACCCCAAACCCCTCACTGTAACACTCTCTGATATACCCCACACCTCTCACTGTAACACTCTGATATACCCCACACCCCTCACTGTAACACTCTGATATACCCCACACCCCTCACTGTAACTCTCTCTGATATGCCCCACACCCCTCACTGTAACACTCTCTGATATAACCCACACCCCTCACTGTAACACTCTCTGATATACCCCACACCCCTCACTGTAACACTCTCTGATATACCCCACACCCCTCACTGTAACACTCTCTGATATACCCCACACCCCTCACTGTAACACTCTCTGATATAACCCACACCTCTCACTGTAACACTCTGATATACCCCACACCCCTCACTGTAACACAATCTGATATACCCCACACCCATCACTGTAACACTCTCTGATATACCCCACACCTCTCACTGTAACACTCTGATATACCCCACACCCCTTACTGTAACACACTCTGATATACCCCACATCCCTCACTGTAACACTCTCTGATATACCCCACACCCCTCACTGTAACACTCTCTGATATACCCCACACCCCTCACTGTAACACTCTCTGATATACCCCACATCCCTCACTGTAAGACTCTGATATACCCCACACCCCTCACTGTAACACTCTGATATGCCCCACACCCCTCACTGTAACACTCTCTGATATACCCCACATCCCTCACTGTAACACTCTGATATACCCCACACCCCTCACTGTAACACTCTGATATACACCACACCCCTCACTGTAACACTCTGATGTACCCCACACCCCTCACTGTAACACTCTGATATACCCCACACCCCTCACTGTTACACACTCTGATATACCCCACATCCCTCACTGTAACACTCTCTGATATACGCCACGACCCTCACTGTAACACACTGATATACCCCACACCCCTCACTGTAACACTCTGATATACCTCACACCCCTCACTGTAACACTCTCTGATATACCCCACACCCCTCACTGTAACACACTCGGATATACCCCACACCCCTCACTGTAACACTCCGATATATTCCACACCCCTCACTGTAACACACTCTGATATACCCCACACCCCTCACGGCAACACTCTCTGATATACCCCACACCCCTCACTGTAACACTCTCTGATATACCCCACACCCCTCACGGCAACACTCTCTGATATACCCCACACCCCTCACTGTAACACACTCTGATATACCCCACACCCCTCACGGCAACACTCTCTGATATACCCCACACCCCTCACTGTAACACTCTCTGATATACCCCACACCCCTCACTGTAACACTCTCTGATATACCCCACACCCCTCACTGTAACACTCTGATATACCCCACACGCCTCACTGTAACACTCTGATATACCCCACACCCCTCACTGTAACACTCTCTGATACACCCGACACCCCTCACTGTAACACTCTCTGATATACCCCACATCCCTCACTGTAACACTCTCTGATATACCCCACACCCCTCACTGTAACACGCTCTGATATACCCCACACCCCTCAATGTAACACTCTCTGATATACCCCACACCCCTCACTGTAACACTCTCTGATATACCCCACACCCCTCACTGTAACACTCTCTGATATACCCCACACCCCTCACTGAAACACTCTGATATACCCCACACCCCTCACTGTAACACTCTCTGATATACCCCACACCTCTCACTGTAACACTCTCTGATATACCCACACCCTCACTGTAATACTCTGATATACCCCACACCCCTCACTGTAACACTCTCTGATATACCCCACACCCCTCACTGTAACACTCTCTGATATACCCCACACCCCTCACTGTAACACTCTGATATACCCCTCACTGTAACACTCTCTGACATACCCCACACTCCTCACTGTAACACTCTGATATACCCCACACCCCTCACTGTAACACTCTCTGATACACCCGACACCCCTCACTGTAACACTCTCTGATATACCCCAGACCCCTCACTGTAACACTCTCTGATATACCCCACACCCCTCACTGTAACACTCTCTGATATACCCCAGACCCCTCACTGTAACACTCTCTGATATACCCCACACCCCTCACTGTAACACTCTCTGATATACCCCACACCCCTCACTGTAACACTCTGATATTCACCACACCTCTCACTGTAACACTCTCTGATATACCCCACACCTCTCACTGTAACACTCTGATATACCCCACACCCCTCACTGTAACACTCTCTGATATACCCCACACCTCTCACTGTAACACTCTGATATACCCCACACCCCTCACTGTAACACTCTGATATACCCCACACCCCTCACTGTAACACCCTCTGATATACCCCACACCCCTCACTGTAACACTCTGATATACCCCACACCACTCACTGTAACACCCTGTGATATACCCCACACCTCTCACTGTAACACTCTGATATACCCCACACCCCTCACTGTAACACTCTCTGATATACCCCACACCTCTCACTGTAACACTCTGATATACCCCACACCCCTCACTGTAACACTCTGATATACCCCACACCCCTCACTGTAACACTCTGATATACCCCACAGCCCTCACTGTAACACTCTCTGATATAACCCACACCCCTCACTGTAACACTCTCTGATATACCCCACACCTCTCACTGTAACACTCTGATATACCCCACACCCCTCACTGTAACACTCTGATATACCCCACACCCCTCACTGTAACACTCTCTGATATAACCCACACCCCTCACTGTAATACTCTCTGATATACCCCACACCCCTCACTGTAACACTGTATGATGTACCCCACACCCCTCACTGTAACACTCTCTGATATACCCCACACCCCTCACTGTAACACTCTCTGATATAACCCACACCCCTCACTGTAACACTCTCTGATATACCCCACACCCCTCACTGTAACACTCTCTGATATACCCCACACCTCTCACTGTAACACTCTGATATACCCCACACCCCTCACTGTAACACTCTGATATACCCCACACCCCTCACTGTAACACTCTCTGATATAACCCACACCCCTCACTGTAACACCCTGTGATATACCCCACACCTCTCACTGTAACACTCTGATATACCACACACCCCTCACTGTAACACTCTGATATACCCCACACCCCTCACTGTAACACTCTCTGATATAACCCACACCCCTCACTGTAACACTCTCTGATATACCCCACACCTCTCACTGTAACACTCTGACATACCCCACACCCCTCACTGTAACACTCTGATATACCCCACACCCCTCACTGTAACACTCTCTGATATAACCCACACCCCTCACTGTAACACTCTCTGATATACCCCACACCCCTCACTGTAACACTGTCTGATGTACCCCACACCCCTCACTGTAACACTCTCTGATATACCCCACACCCCTCACTGTAACACTCTCTGATATACCCCACACCCCTCACTGTAACACTCTGATATACCCCTCACTGTAACACTCTCTGATATACCCCACACCCCTCACTGTAACACTCTCTGATATACCCACACCCTCACTGTAATACTCTGATATACCCCACACCCCTCACTGTAACACTCTCTGATATACCCCAGACCCCTCACTGCAACACTCTCTGATATACCCCACACCCCTCACTGTAACACTCTCTGATATACCCCACACCCCTCACTGTAACACTCTGATATACCCCTCACTGTAACACTCTCTGATATACCCCACACCTCTCACTGTAACACTCTGATATACCCCACACCCCTCACTGTAACACTCTCTGATATACCCCACACCTCTCACTGTAACACTCTGATATACCCCAAACCCCTCACTGTAACACTCTGATATACCCCACACCCCTCACTGTAACACCCTCTGATATACCCCACACCCCTCACTGTAACACTCTGATATACCCCACACCCCTCACAGTAACACCCTGTGATATACCCCACACCTCTCACTGTAACACTCTGATATACCCCACACCCCTCACTGTAACACTCTCTGATATACCCCACACCTCTCACTGTAACACTCTGATATACCCCACACCCCTCACTGTAACACTCTGATATACCCCACACCCCTCACTGTAACACTCTCTGATATAACCCACACCCCTCACTGTAACACCCTGTGATATACCCCACACCTCTCACTGTAACACTCTGATATACCCCACACCCCTCAATGTAACACTCTGATATACCCCACACCCCTCAGTGTAACACTCTCTGATATAACCCACACCCCTCACTGTAACACTCTCTGATATACCCCACACCTCTCACTGTAACACTCTGATATACCCCACACCCCTCACTGTAACACTCTGATATACCCCACACCCCTCACTGTAACACTCTCTGATATAACCCACACCGCTCACTGTAACACTCTCTGATATACCCCACACCTCTCACTGTAACACTCTGATATACCCCACACCCCTCACTGTAACACTCTGATATACCCCACACCCCTCACTGTAACACTCTCTGATATAACCCACACCCCTCACTGTAACACCCTGTGATATACCCCACACCTCTCACTGTAACACTCTGATATACCACACACCCCTCACTGTAACACTCTGATATACCCCACACCCCTCACTGTAACACTCTCTGATATAACCCACACCCCTCACTGTAACACTCTCTGATATACCCCACACCTCTCACTGTAACACTCTGATATACCCCACACCCCTCACTGTAACACTCTGATATACCCCACACCCCTCACTGTAACACTCTCTGATATAACCCACACCCCTCACTGTAACACTCTCTGATATACCCCACACCCCTCACTGTAACACTGTCTGATGTACCCCACACCCCTCACTGTAACACTCTCTGATATACCCCACACCCCTCACTGTAACACTCTCTGATATACCCAACACCTCTCACTGTAACACTCGGATATACCCCACACCCCTCACTGTAACACTCTCTGATATATCCCATACCCCTCACTGTAACACTCTCTGATATAACCCACACCCCTCACTGTAACACTCTCTGATATACCCCAAACCCCTCACTGTAACACTCTCTGATATACCCCACACCTCTCACTGTAACACTCTGATATACCCCACACCCCTCACTGTAACACTCTGATATACCCCACACCCCTCACTGTAACTCTCTCTGATATACCCCACACCCCTCACTGTAACACTCTCTGATATAACCCACACCCCTCACTGTAACACTCTCTGATATACCCCACACCCCTCACTGTAACACTCTCTGATATACCCCACACCCCTCACTGTAACACTCTCTGATATACCCCACACCCCTCACTGTAACACTCTCTGATATAACCCACACCTCTCACTGTAACACTCTGATATACCCCACACCCCTCACTGTAACACACTCTGATATACCCCACACCCATCACTGTAACACTCTCTGATATACCCCACACCTCTCACTGTAACACTCTGATATACCCCACACCCCTTACTGTAACACACTCTGATATACCCCACATCCCTCACTGTAACACTCTCTGATATACCCCACACCCCTCACTGTAACACTCTCTGATATACCCCACACCCCTCACTGTAACACTCTCTGATATACCCCACATCCCTCACTGTAAGACTCTGATATACCCCACACCCCTCACTGTAACACTCTGATATACCCCACACCCCTCACTGTAACACTCTCTGATATACCCCACATCCCTCACTGTAACACTCTGATATACCCCACACCCCTCACTGTAACACTCTGATATACACCACACCCCTCACTGTAACACTCTGATGTACCCCACACCCCTCACTGTAACACTCTGATATACCCCACACCCCTCACTGTAACACACTCTGATATACCCCACATCCCTCACTGTAACACTCTCTGATATACGCCACGACCCTCACTGTAACACACTGATATACCCCACACCCCTCACTGTAACACTCTGATATACCTCACACCCCTCACTGTAACACTCTCTGATATACCCCACACCCCTCACTGTAACACACTCGGATATACCCCACACCCCTCACTGTAACACTCCGATATATTCCACACCCCTCACTGTAACACACTCTGATATACCCCACACCCCTCACGGCAACACTCTCTGATATACCCCACACCCCTCACTGTAACACTCTCTGATATACCCCACACCCCTCACGGCAACACTCTCTGATATACCCCACACCCCTCACTGTAACACACTCTGATATACCCCACACCCCTCACGGCAACACTCTCTGATATACCCCACACCCCTCACTGTAACACTCTCTGATATACCCCACACCCCTCACTGTAACACTCTCTGATATACCCCACACCCCTCACTGTAACACTCTGATATACCCCACACGCCTCACTGTAACACTCTGATATACCCCACACCCCTCACTGTAACACTATGATATACCCCACACCCCTCACTGTAACACTCTGATATACCCCACACCCCTCACTGTAACACTCTCTGATATACCCCACACCCCTCACTGTAACACTCTCTGATATACCCCACACCCCTCACTGTAACACTCTCTGATATACCCTACATCCCTCACTCTAACACTCTCTGATATACCCCACACCCCTCACTGTAACACTCTCTGATATACCCCACACACCTCACTGTAACACTCTCTGATACACCCGACACCCCTCACTGTAACACTCTCTGATATACCCCACACCCCTCACTGTAACACTCTCTGATATACCCAACACCTCTCACTGTAACACTCTGATATACCCCACACCCCTCACTGTAACACACTCTGATATACCCCACACCCATCACTGTAACACTCTCTGATATACCCCACACCTCTCACTGTAACACTCTGATATACCCCACACCCCTTACTGTAACACACTCTGATATACCCCACATCCCTCACTGTAACACTCTCTGATATACCCCACACCCCTCACTGTAACACTCTCTGATATACCCCACATCCCTCACTGTAAGACTCTGATATACCCCACACCCCTCACTGTAACACTCTGATATACCCCACACCCCTCACTGTAACACTCTCTGATATACCCCACATCCCTCACTGTAACGCTCTGATATACCCCACACCCCTCACTGTAACACTCTGATATACCCCACACCCCTCACTGTAACACTCTGATGTACCCCACACCCCTCACTGTAACACTCTGATATACCCCACACCCCTCACTGTAACACACTCTGATATACCCCACATCCCTCACTGTAACACTCTCTGATATACCCCACACCCCTCACTGTAACACTCTCTGATATACCCCACATCCCTCACTGTAAGACTCTGATATACCCCACACCCCTCACTGTAACACTCTGATATACCCCACACCCCTCACTGTAACACTCTCTGATATACCCCACATCCCTCACTGTAACGCTCTGATATACCCCACACCCCTCACTGTAACACTCTGATATACCCCACACCCCTCACTGTAACACTCTGATGTACCCCACACCCCTCACTGTAACACTCTGATATACCCCACACCCCTCACTGTAACACACTCTGATATACCCCACATCCCTCACTGTAACACTCTCTGATATACGCCACACCCCTCACTGTAACACTCTGATATACCTCACACCCCTCACTGTAACACTCTCTGATATACCCCACACCCCTCACTGTAACACACTCTGATATACCCCACACCCCTCACTGTAACACTCCGATATATTCCACACCCCTCACTGTAACACACTCTGATATACCCCACACCCCTCACGGCAACACTCTCTGATATACCCCACACCCCTCACTGTAACACTCTCTGATATACCCCACACCCCTCACGGCAACACTCTCTGATATACCCCACACCCCTCACTGTAACACACTCTGATATACCCCACACCCCTCACGGCAACACTCTCTGATATACCCCACACCCCTCACTGTAACACTCTCTGATATACCCCACACCCCTCACTGTAACACTCTCTGATATACCCCACACCCCTCACTGTAACACTCTGATATACCCCACACGCCTCACTGTAACACTCTGATATACCCCACACCCCTCACTGTAACACTCTCTGATATACCCCACACCCCTCACTGTAACACTCTCTGATATACCCCACACCCCTCACTGTAACACTCTCTGATATACCCCACACCCCTCACTGTAACACTCTGATATACCCCACACCCTTCACTGTAACACTCTGATATACCCCACACCCCTCACTGTAACACTCTCTGATATACCCCACACCCCTCACTGTAACACTCTGATATACCCCACACCCCTCACTGCAACACTCACTGATATACCCCACACCCCTCACTGTAACACTCTCTGATATACCCCACACCCCTCACTGTAACACTCTGATATACCCCACACCCCTCACTGTAACACTCTCTGATATACCCCACACCCCTCACTGTAACACTCTCTGATATACCCCACACCCCTCGCTGTAACACTCTGATATACCCCACACCCCTCACTGTAACACTCTCTGATATACCCCACACCCCTCAATGTAACACTCTCTGATATACCCCACACCCCTCACTGTAACACTCTGATATACCCCACACCCCTCACAGTAACACTCTCTGATATACCCCACACCCCTCACTGTAACACTCTGATATACCCCACACCCCTCACTGTAACACTCACTGATATACCCCACACCCCTCACTGAACCACTCTCTGATATACCCCACACCCCTCACTGTAACACTCTGACATACCCCACACCCCTCACTGTAACACTCTCTGACATACCCCACATCCCTCACTGTAACAAGCTGATATACCCCACACCCCTCACTGTAACACTCTCTGATATACCCCACACCCCTCACTGTAACACTCTGATATACCCCACACCCCTCACTGTAACACTCTCTGATATATCCCACACCCCTCACTGTAACAGTGTCTGATATACCCCACACCCCTCACTGTAACACTCTCTGATATACCCCACACCCCTCACTGCAACACTCACTGATATACCCCACACCCCTCACTGTAACACTCTCTGATATTCCCCCCACCCCTCACTGTAACACTCTCTGATATACCCCACATCCCTCACTGTAACACTCTCTGATATACCCCACACCCCTCACTGTAACACTCTCTGATATACCCCACACCCCTCACTGTAACACTCTCTGATATACCCCACACCCCTCAATGTAACACTCTCTGATATACCCCACACCGCTCACTGTAACACTTTCTGATATACCCCACACCCCTCACTGTAACGCTCTCTGACATACCCCACATCCCTCACTGTAACACTCTGATATACCCCACATCCCTCACTGTAACACTCTCTGATATACCCCACACCCCTCACTGTAACACTCTCTGATATACCCCACACCCCTCACTGTAACACTCTCTGATATACACCACACCCCTTACTGTAACACTCTGATATACCCCTCACTGTAACACTCTGATATACCCCACACCCCTCACTGTAACACTCTCTGACATACCCCACATCCCTCACTGTAACACATTGATATACCCCACACCCCTCACTGTAACACTCTCTGATATACCCCACACCCCTCACTGTAACACTCTGATATACCCCACACCCCTCACTGTAACACTCTGATATACCCCACACCCCTTACTGTAACACACTGATATACCCCACACCCCTCACTGTAACACTCTGATATACCCCACACCCCTTACTGTAACGCACTGATATACCCCACACCCCTCACTGTAACACTCTGATATACCCCACTACCCTCACTGTAACACACTGATATACCCCACACCCCTCACTGTAACACTCTGATATACCCCACACCCCTTACTGTAACACTCTGATATACCCCACACCCCTCACTGTAACACTCTCTGATATACCCCACACCCCTCACTGTAACACTCTCTGATATACCCCACACCCCTCACTGTAACACTCACTGATATACCCCACACCCCTCACTGTAACACTCTCTGATATACCCCACACCCCTCACTGTAACACTCTCTGATATACCCCACACCCCTCACTGTAACACTCTCTGATATACCCCACACCCCTCACTGTAACACTCTCTGATATACCCCACACCCCTCACTGTAACACTCTGATATACCCCACACCCCTCACTGTAACACTCTCTGATACACCCGACACCCCTCACTGTAACCCTCTCTGATATACGCCACACCCCTCACTGTAACACTCTGATAAACTCCACACCCCTCACTGTAACACTCTCTGATATACCCCACACCCCTCACTGTAACACTCTGATATACCCCTCACTGTAACACTCTCTGATATACCCCACACCCCTCACTGTAACACTCTCTGATATACCCACACCCTCACTGTAACACTCTCTGATATACCCCACACCCCTCACTGTAACACTCTGATATACCCCTCACTGTAACACTCTCTGATATACCCCACACCTCTCACTGTAACACACTGATATACCCCACACCCCTCACTGTAACACCCTCTGATATGCCCCACACCCCTCACTGTAACACTCTGATATACCCCTCACTGTAACACTCTCTGATATACCCACACCCTCACTGTAACACTCTGATATACCCCACACCCCTCACTGTAACACTCTCTGATATACCCCACACCCCTCACTGTAACACTCTCTGATATACCCCACACCCCTCACTGTAACACTCTCTGATATACCCCACACCCCTCACTGTAACACTCTCTGATATACCCCACACCCCTCACTGTAACACTCTCTGATATACCCCACACCCCTCACTGTAACACTCTGATATACCCCACACCCCTCACTGTAACACTCTCTGATACACCCGACACCCCTCACTGTAACCCTCTCTGATATACGCCACACCCCTCACTGTAACACTCTGATATACTCCACACCCCTCACTGTAACACTCTCTGATATACCCCACACCCCTCACTGTAACACTCTGATATACCCCTCACTGTAACACTCTCTGATATACCCCACACCCCTCACTGTAACACTCTCTGATATACCCACACCCTCACTGTAACACTCTCTGATATACCCCACACCCCTCACTGTAACACTCTGATATACCCCTCACTGTAACACTCTCTGATATACCCCACACCTCTCACTGTAACACACTGATATACCCCACACCCCTCACTGTAACACCCTCTGATATGCCCCACACCCCTCACTGTAACACTCTGATATACCCCTCACTGTAACACTCTCTGATATACCCACACCCTCACTGTAACACTCTGATTTACCCCACACCCCTCACTGTAACACTCTCTGATATACCCCACACCCCTCACTGTAACACTCTGATATACCCCTCACTGTAACACTCTCTGATATACCCCACACCTCTCACTGTAACACTCTGATATACCCCACACCCCTCACTGTAACACTCTCTGATATACGCCACACCTCTCACTGTAACACTCTGATATACCCCACAACCCTCACTGTAACACTCTGATATACCCCAAACCCCTCACTGTAACACTCTCTGATATACCCCACACCCCTCACTGTAACACTCTCTGATATACCCCACACCCCTCACTGTAACACTCACTGATATACCCCACACCCCTCACTGTAACACTCTCTGATATACCCCACACCCCTCACTGTAACACTCTCTGATATACCCCACACCCCTCACTGTAACACTCTCTGACATACCCCACACCCCTCACTGTAACACTCTCTGATATACCCCACACCCCTCACTGTAACACTCTGATATACCCCACACCCCTCACTGTAACACTCTCTGATACACCCGACACCCCTCACTGTAACCCTCTCTGATATACGCCACACCCCTCACTGTAACACTCTGATATACCCCACACCCCTCACTGTAACACTCTCTGATATACGCCACACCCCTCACTGTTAAACTCTGATATACACCACACCCCTCACTGTAACACTCTCTGATATACCGCACACCCCTCACTGTAACACTCTGATATACCCCTCACTGTAACACTCTCTGATATACCCCACACCTCTCACTGTAACACTCTGATATACCCCACACCCCTCACTGTAACACTCTCTGATATACGCCACACCTCTCACTGTAACACTCTGATATACCCCACAACCCTCACTGTAACACTCTGATATACACCACACCCCTCACTGTAACACCCTCTGATATACCCCACACCCCTCACTGTAACACTCTGATATACCCCACACCCCTCACTGTAACACCCTCTGATATACCCCACACCTCTCACTGTAACACTCTGATATACCCCACACCCCTCACTGCAACACTCTCTGATATACCCCACACCTCTCACTGTAACACTCTGATATACCCCACACCCCTCACTGTAACACTCTGATATACCCCACACCCCTCACTGTAACACTCTGATATACCCCACACCCCTTACTGTAACACACTGATATACCCCACACCCCTCACTGTAACACTCTGATATACCCCACAGCCCTTACTGTAACACTCTCTGATATACCCCACACCTCTCACTGTAACACTCTGATATACCCCACACCCCTCACTGTAACACTCTCTGATATACCCCACACCCCTCACTGTAACACTCTCTGATATACCCCACACCCCTCACTGTAACACTCTCTGATATACCCCACACCCCTCACTGTAACACTCTCTGATATACCCCACACCCCTCTCTGTAACACTCTCTGATATACCCCACACCCCTCACTGTAACACTCTGATATACCCCACACCCCTCACTGTAACACTCTCTGATACACCCGACACCCCTCACTGTAACCCTCTCTGATATACGCCACACCCCTCACTGTAACACTCTGATATACCCCACACCCCTCACTGTAACACTCTCTGATATACGCCACACCCCTCACTGTAACACTCTGATATACCCCACACCCCTCACTGTAACACTCTGATATACCCCTCACTGTAACACTCTCTGATATACCCCACACCCCTCACTGTAACACTCTCTGATATACCCACACCCTCACTGTAACACTCTGATATACCCCACACCCCTCACTGTAACACTCTCTGATATACCCCACACCCCTCACTGTAACACTCTGATATACCCCTCACTGTAACACTCTCTGATATACCCCACACCCCTCACTGTAACACCCTCTGATATACCCCACACCCCTCACTGTAACACTCTGATATACCCCTCACTGTAACACTCTCTGATATACCCACACCCTCACTGTAACACTCTGATATACCCCACACCCCTCACTGTAACACTCTCTGATATACCCCACACCCCTCACTGTAACACTCTGATATACCCCTCACTGTAACACTCTCTGATATACCCCACACCTCTCACTGTAACACTCTGATATACCCCACACCCCTCACTGTAACACTCTCTGATATACGCCACACCTCTCACTGTAACACTCTGATATACCCCACAACCCTCACTGTAACACTCTGATATACCCCACACCCCTCACTGTAACACCCTCTGATATACCCCACACCCCTCACTGTAACACTCTGATATACCTCGCACCCCTCACTGTAACACCCTCTGATATACCCCACACCTCTCACTGTAACACTCTGATATACCCCACACCCCTCACTGCAACACTCTCTGATATACCCCACACCTCTCACTGTAACACTCTGATATACCCCACACCCCTCACTGTAACACTCTGATATACCCCACACCCCTCACTGTAACACTCAGATATACCCCACACCCCTTACTGTAACACACTGATATACCCCACACCCCTCACTGTAACACTCTGATATACCCCACACCCCTTACTGTAACACACTGATATACCCCACACCCCTCACTGTAACACTCTGATATACCCCACAACCTTCACTGTAACACACTGATATACCCCACACCCCTCACTGTAACACTCTGATATACCCCACACCCCTCACTGTAACACTCTCTGATATACCCGAAACCCCTCACTGTAACACTCTCTGATATACCCCACACCCCTCACTGTAACACTCACTGATATACCCCACACCCCTCACTGTAACACTCTCTGATATACCCCACACCCCTCACTGTAACACTCTCTGATATACCCCACACCCCTCACTGTAACACTCTCTGATATACCCCACACCCCTCACTGTAACACTCTCTGATATACCCCACACCCCTCACTGTAACACTCTGATATACCCCACACCCCTCACTGTAACACTCTCTGATACACCCGACACCCCTCACTGTAACCCTCTCTGATATACGCCACACCCCTCACTGTAACACTCTGATATACCCCACACCCCTCACTGTAACACTCTCTGATATACCCCACACCCCTCACTGTAACACTCTGATATACCCCTCACTGTAACACTCTCTGATATACCCCACACCCCTCACTGTAACACTCTCTGATATACCCACACCCTCACTGTAACACTCTGATATACCCCACACCCCTCACTGTAACACTCTCTGATATACCCCACACCCCTCACTGTAACACTCTGATATACCCCTCACTGTAACACTCTCTGATATACACCACACCTCTCACTGTAACACTCTGATATACCCCACACCGCTCACTGTAACACCCTCTGATATACACCACACCCCTCACTGTAACACTCTGATATACCCCTCACTGTAACACTCTCTGATATACCCACACCCTCACTGTAACACTCTGATATACCCCACACCCCTCACTGTAACACTCTCTGATATACCCCACACCCCTCACTGTAACTCTCTGATATACCCCTCACTGTAACACTCTCTGATATACCCCACACCTCTCACTGTAACACTCTGATATACCCCACACCCCTCACTGTAACACTCTCTGATATACCCCACACCCCTCACTGTAACACTCTCTGATATACCCCACACCCCTCACTGTAACACTCTGAAATACCCCACACCCCTCACTGTAACACTCTGATATACCCCACACCCCTCATTGTAACACTCTGATATACCCCACACCCCTCACGGCAACACTCTCTGATATACCCCACACCCCTCACTGTAACACTCTCTGATATACCCCACACACCTCACTGTAACACACTGATATACCCCACACCCCTCACTGTAACACTCTCTGATATACCCCACACCCCTCACTGTAACACTCTGATATACCCCACACCCCTCACTCTAACACCCTCTGATATACCCCACACCCCTCACTGTAACACTCTGATATACCCCACACCCCTCACTGTAACACCCTCTGATATACCCCACACCTCTCACTGTAACACTCTGATATACCCCACACCCCTCACTGCAACACTCTCTGATATACCCCACACCTCTCACTGTAACACTCTGATATACCCCACACCCCTCACTGTAACACTCTGATATACCCCACACCCCTCACTGTAACACTCTCTGATATACCCCACACCCCTCACTGTAGCACTCTCTGATATACCCCACACCTCTCACTGTAACACTCTGATATACCCCACACCCCTCACTGTAACACACTCTGATATACCCCACACCCCTCACTGTAACACTCTCTGATAGACCCCACACCCCTCACTGTAGCACTCTCTGATATACCCCACACCTCTCACTGTAACACTCTGATATACCCCACACCCCTCACTGTAACACACTCTGATATACCCCACACCCCTCACTGTAACACACTCTGATATACCCCACACCCCTCACTGTAACACTCTCTTATATACCCCACACCTCTCACTGTAACACTCTGATATTCCCCACACCCCTTACTGTAACACACTCTGATATACCCCACATCCCTCTCTGTAACACTCTCTGATACACCCGACACCCCTCACTGTAACACTCTGATATACCCCACACCCCTCACTGTAACACTCTCTGATATACCCCACATCCGTCACTGTAACACTCTCTGATACACCCGACACCCCTCACTGTAACACTCTCTGATATACCCCACACCCCTCACTGTAACACTCTGATATATTCCACACCCCTCACTGTAACACACTCTGATATACCCCACACACCTCACGGCAACACTCTCTGATATACCCCACACCCCTCACTGAAACACTCTCTGATATACCCCACACCCCTCACGGCAACACTCTCTGATATACCCCACACCCCTCACTGTAACACACTCTGATATACCCCACACCCCTCACGCCAACACTCTCTGATATACACCACACCCCTCACTGTAACACTCTCTGATATACCCCACACCCCTCACTGTAACACTCTCTGATATACCCCACACCCCTCACTGTAACACTCTGAAATACCCCACACCCCTCACTGTAACACTCTGATATACCCCACACCCCTCACTGTAACACTCTGATATACCCCACACCCCTCACGGCAACACTCTCTGATATACCCCACACCCCTCACTGTAACACTCTCTGATATACCCCACACACCTCACTGTAACACACTGATATACCCCACACCCCTCACTGTAACACTCTCTGATATACCCCACACCCCTCACTGTAACACTCTGATATACCCCACACGCCTCACTGTAACACTCTGATATTCCCCACACCCCTCACTGTAACACTCTGATATACCCCACACCCCTCACTGTAACACTCTGATATACCCCACACCCCTCACTGTAACACTCTCTGATATACCCCACACCCCTCACTGTAACACTCTCTGACATACCCCACACCCCTCACTGTAACACGCTCTGATATACCCCACACCCCTCACTGTACCATGCTCTGATATACCCCACACCCCTCACTGTAACACTCTCTGATATACCCCACACCCCTCACTGTAACACTCTGTGACATACCCCACACCCCTCACTGTAACACTCTCTGATATACCCCACACCCCTCGCTGTAACACTCTGATATACCCCACACCCCTCACTGTAACACTCTCTGATATACCCCACACGGCTCACTGTAACACTCTCTGATATACCCCACACCCCTCACTGTAACACTCTGATATACCCCACACCCCTCACTGTAACACTCTGATATACCCCACATCCCTCACTGTAACACTCTCTGATATACCCCACACCCCTCACTGTCACACTCTGATATACCCCACACCCCTCACTGCAACACTCACTGTTATACCCCACACCCCTCACTGTAACACTCTCTGATATACCCCACACCCCTCACTGTAACACTCTCTGATATACCCCACACCCCTCGCTGTAACACTCTGATATACCCCACACCCCTCACTGTAACACTCTCTGATATACCCCACACCCCTCAATGTAACACTCTCTGATATACCCCACACCCCTCACTGTAACACTCTGATATACCCCACACCCCTCACTGTAACACTCTCTGATATACCCCACACCCCTCACTGTAACACTCTGATATACCCCACACCCCTCACTGTAACACTTACTGATATACCCCACACCCCTCACGGAACCACTCTCTGATATACCCCACACCCCTCACTATAACACTCTGACATACCCCACACCCCTCACTGTAACACTCTCTGACATACCCCACATCCCTCACTGTAACACTCTGATATACCCCACACCCCTCACTGTAACACTCTCTGATATACCCCACACCCCTCACTGTAACACTCTGATATACCCCACACCCCTCACTGTAACACTCTCTGATATATCCCACACCCCTCACTGTAACAGTGTCTGATATACCCCACACCCCTCACTGTAACACTCTCTGATATACCCCACACCCCTCACTGTAACTCTCTGATGTACCCTACACCCCTCACTGTAACACTCTCTGATATAGCCCCCACCCCTCACTGTAACACTCTCTGATATACCCCACATCCCTCACTGTAACACTCTCTGATATACCCCACACCCCTCACTGTAACACTCTCTGAAATACCCCACACCCCTCACTGTAACACTCTCTGATATACCCCACACCCCTCACTGTAACACTCTCTGATATACCCCACACCCCTCACTGTAACACTTTCTGATATACCCCACACCCCTCACTGTAACGCTCTCTGACATACCCCACATCCCTCACTGTAACACTCTGATATACCCCACACCCCTCACTGTAACACTCTCTGATATACCCCACACCCCTCACTGTAACACTCTGATATACCCCACACCCCTCACTGTAACACTTACTGATATACCCCACACCCCTCACTGAACCACTCTCTGATATACCCCACACCCCTCACTGTAACACTCTGACATACCCCACACCCCTCACTGTAACACTCTCTGATATACCCCACACCCCTCACTGTAACACTCTGATATACCCCACACCCCTCACTGTAACACTCTGATATACCCCACACCCCTCACTGTAACACTCTCTGATATACCCCACACCCCTCACTGTAACACTCTGATATACCCCACACCCCTCACTGCAACACTCACTGATATACCCCACACCCCTCACTGTAACACCCTCTGATATACCCCACACCCCTCACTGTAACACTCTCTGATATACCCCACACCCCTCACTGTAACACTCTCTGATATACCCCACACCCCTCACTGTAACACTCTCTGATATACCCCACACCCCTCGCTGTAACACTCTGATATACCCCACACCCCTCACTGTAACACTCTCTGATATACCCCACACCCCTCAATGTAACACTCTCTGATATACCCCACACCCCTCACTGTAACACTCTGATATACCCCACACCCCTCACTGTAACACTCTCTGATATACCCCACACCCCTCACTGTAACACTCTGATATACCCCACACCCCTCACTGTAACACTTACTGATATACCCCACACCCCTCACTGAACCACTCTCTGATATACCCCACACCCCTCACTGTAACACTCTGACATACCCCACACCCCTCACTGTAACACTCTCTGACATACCCCACATCCCTCACTGTAACACTCTGATATACCCCACACCCCTCACTGTAACACTCTCTGATATACCCCACACCCCTCACTGTAACACTCTGATATACCCCACACCCCTCACTGTAACACTCTCTGATATATCCCACACCCCTCACTGTAACAGTGTCTGATATACCCCACACCCCTCACTGTAACACTCTCTGATATACCCCACACCCCTCACTGTAACCCTCTGATGTACCCTACACCCCTCACTGTAACACTCTCTGATATAGCCCCCACCCCTCACTGTAACACTCTCTGATATACCCCACATCCCTCACTGTAACACTCTCTGATATACCCCACACCCCTCACTGTAACACTCTCTGAAATACCCCACACCCCTCACTGTAACACTCTCTGATATACCCCACACCCCTCACTGTAACACTCTCTGATATACCCCACACCCCTCACTGTAACACTTTCTGATATACCCCACACCCCTCACTGTAACGCTCTCTGACATACCCCACATCCCTCACTGTAACACTCTGATATACCCCACACCCCTCACTGTAACACTCTCTGATATACCCCACACCCCTCACTGTAACACTCTGATATACCCCACACCCCTCACTGTAACACTTACTGATATACCCCACACCCCTCACTGAACCACTCTCTGATATACCCCACACCCCTCACTGTAACACTCTGACATACCCCACACCCCTCACTGTAACACTCTCTGATATACCCCACACCCCTCACTGTAACACTCTGATATACCCCACACCCCTCACTGTAACACTCTGATATACCCCACACCCCTCACTGTAACACTCTCTGATATACCCCACACCCCTCACTGTAACACTCTGATATACCCCACACCCCTCACTGCAACACTCACTGATATACCCCACACCCCTCACTGTAACACCCTCTGATATACCCCACACCCCTCACTGTAACACTCTCTGATATACCCCACACCCCTCACTGTAACACTCTCTGATATACCCCACACCCCTCACTGTAACACTCTCTGATATACCCCACACCCCTCGCTGTAACACTCTGATATACCCCACACCCCTCACTGTAACACTCTCTGATATACCCCACACCCCTCAATGTAACACTCTCTGATATACCCCACACCCCTCACTGTAACACTCTGATATACCCCACACCCCTCACTGTAACACTCTCTGATATACCCCACACCCCTCACTGTAACACTCTGATATACCCCACACCCCTCACTGTAACACTTACTGATATACCCCACACCCCTCACTGAACCACTCTCTGATATACCCCACACCCCTCACTGTAACACTCTGACATACCCCACACCCCTCACTGTAACACTCTCTGACATACCCCACATCCCTCACTGTAACACTCTGATATACCCCACACCCCTCACTGTAACACTCTCTGATATACCCCACACCCCTCACTGTAACACTCTGATATACCCCACACCCCTCACTGTAACACTCTCTGATATATCCCACACCCCTCACTGTAACAGTGTCTGATATACCCCACACCCCTCACTGTAACACTCTCTGATATACCCCACACCCCTCACTGTAACCCTCTGATGTACCCTACACCCCTCACTGTAACACTCTCTGATATACCCCCCACCCCTCACTGTAACACTCTCTGATATACCCCACATCCCTCACTGTAACACTCTCTGATATACCCCACACCCCTCACTGTAACACTCTCTGAAATACCCCACACCCCTCACTGTAACACTCTCTGATATACCCCACACCCCTCACTGTAACACTCTCTGATATACCCCACACCCCTCACTGTAACACTTTCTAATATACCCCACACCCCTCACTGTAACGCTCTCTGACATACCCCACATCCCTCACTGTAACACTCTGATATACCCCTCACTGTAACACTCTGATATACCCCACACCCCTCACTGTAACACTCTCTGACATACCCCACATCCCTCACTGTAACACATTGATATACCCCACACCCCTCACTGTAACACTCTCTGATATACCCCACACCCCTCAATGTAACACTCTGATATACCACACACCCCTCACTGTAACACTCTGATATACCCCACACCCCTTACTGTAACACACTGATATACCCCACACCCCTCACTGTAACACTCTGATATACCCCACACCCCTAACTGTAACACACTGATATACCCCACACCCCTCACTGTAACACTCTGATATACCCCACACCCCTCACTGTAACACTCTGATATACCCCACACCCCTTACTGGAACACTCTCTGATATACCCCACACACCTCACTGTAACATTCTCTGATATACCCCACACCCCTCACTGTAACACTCTCTGATATACCCCACACCGCTCACTGTAACACTCACTGATATACCCCACACCCCTCACTGTAACACTCTCTGATATACCCCACACCCCTCACTGTAACACTCTCTGATATACCCCACACCCCTCACTGTAACACTCTCTGATATACCCCACACCCCTCACTGTAACACTCTCTGATATACCCCACACCTCGCACTGTAACACTCTCTGATATACCCCACACCACTCACTGTAACACTCTCTGATATACCCCACACCCCTCACTGTAACATACTGATATACCCCACACCCCTCACTGTAACACTCTCTGATATACCCCAGACCCCTCACTGCAACACTCTCTGATATACCCCACACCCCTCACTGTAACACTCTCTGATATACCCCAAACCCCTCACTGCAACACTCTCTGATATACCCCACACCCCTCACTGGAACACAATCTGATATACTCCACACCCCTCACTGTAACTCTCTGATATACCCCACACCCCTCACTGTAACACTCTCTGATATACCCCACACCCCTCACTGTAACACTCTTTGATATACCCCACACCCCTCACTCTAACACTCTCTGATATACCCCACACCCCTCACTGTAACACTCTCTGATATACCCCACACCCCTCACTGTAACACTCTCTGATATACCGCACACCCCTCACTGTAACACTCTCTGATATACCCCACACGTCTCACTGTAACACTCTCTGATATACCCCACACCCCTCACTGTAACACTTCTGATATACCCCAGACCCCTCACTGTAACACTCTCTGATATACCCCACACCTCTCACTGTAACACTCTCTGATATACCCCACACCCCTCACTGTAACACTCTCTGATATACCCCACGCCCCTCACTGTAACACTCGCTGATATACCCCACACCACTGACTGTAACACTCTCTGATATACTCCACACCCCTCACTGTAACACGCTCTGATATTCCCCACACCCCACACTGTAACACTCTCTGATATACCCCACACCCCTCACTGTAACACACTGATATACCCCACACCCCTCACTGTAACACTCTCTGATATACCCCACACCTCTCACTGTAACACTCTCTGATATACCCCACACCCTTCGCTGTAAAACACTGATATACCCCACACCCCTCACTGTAACACTCTGATATACCCCACACCCCTCACTGTAACACACTGATATACCCCACACCCCTCACTGTAACACTCTGATATACCCCACACCCCTTACTGTAACACTCTCTGATATACCCCACACCCCTCACTGTAACACTCTCTGATATACCCTGCACCCCTCACTGTAACACTCTCTGATATACCCCACACCCCTCACTGTAACACTCTCTGATATACCCCACACCCCTCACTGTAACACTCTCTGATATACCCCACACCTCGCACTGTAACACTCTCTGATATACCCCACACCCCACACTGTAACACTCTCTGATATACCCCACACCCCTCACTGTAACACTCTGATATACCCCACACCCCTCACTGTAACACACTGATATACCCCACACCCCTCACTGTAACACTCTCTGATATACCCCACACCTCTCACTGCAACACTCTCTGATATACCCCACACCCTTCGCTGTAACACTCTGATATACCCCACACCCCTCACTGCAACACACTGATATACCCCACACCCCTCACTGTAACACACTGATATACCCCACACCCCTCACTGTAACACTCTGATATACCCCACACCCCTTACTGTAACACTCTCTGATATACCCCACACCCCTCACTGTAACACTCTCTGATATACCCTACACCCCTCACTGTAACACTCTCTGATATACCCCACACCCCTCACTGTAACACTCTCTGATATACCCCACACCCCTCACTGTAACACTCTCTGATATACCCCACACCCCTCGCTGTAACACTCTCTGATATACCCCACACCCCTCACTGTAACACTCTCTGATATACCCCACACCCCTCACTGTAACACTCTCTGATATACCCCACACCTCGCACTGTAACACTCTCTGATATACCCCACACCCCTCACTGTAACACTCTCTGATATACCCTACACCCCTCACTGTAACATACTGATATACCCCACACCCCTCACTGTAACACTCTCTGATATACCCCACACCCCTCACTGCAACACTCTCTGATATACCCCACACCCCTCACTGTAACACTCTCTGATATACCCCACACCCCTCACTGCAACACTCTCTGATATACCCCACACCCCTCACTGGAACACACTCTGATATACCCCACGCCCCTCACTGTAACTCTCTGATATACCCCACACCCCTCACTGTAACACTCTCTGATATACCCCACACCCCTCACTGTAACACTCTTTGATATACCCCACACCCCTCACTGTAACACTCTCTGATATACCCCACACCCCTTACTGTAACACTCTCTGATATACCCCACACCCCTCACTGTAACACTCTCTGATATACCCCACACCCCTCACTGTAACACTCTCTGATATACCCCACACCCCTCACTGTAACACTCTCTGATATACCCCACACCTCTCACTGTAACACTCTCTGATATACCCCACCCCCCTCTCTGTAACACTCTGATATACTCCACACCCCTCACTGTAACACTCTCTGATATACCCCACACCTCTCACTGTGACACTCTCTGATATACCCCACACCCCTCGCTGTAACACTCTCTGATATACCCCACAACCCTCGCTGTAACACCCTCTGATATACACCACACCCCTCACTGTAACACTCTGATATACCCCACACCCCTCACTGTAACACTCTCTGATATACCCCACACCCCTCACTGTAACACTCTCTGATATACCCCACACCACTCACTGTAACACTCTCTGATATACCCCACACCCCTCACTGTAACACTCTCTGATATACCCCACACCCCACACTGTAACACTCTCTGATATACCCCACATCCCACACTGTAACACTCTCTGATAGACCCCACACCCCTCACTGTAACACTCTGATATACCCCACACCCCTCACTGTAACACACTGATATACCCCACACCCCTCACTGTAACACTCTCTGATATACCCCACACCTCTCACTGTAACACTCTCTGATATACCCCACACCCCTCGCTGTAACATACTGATATACCCCACACCCCTCACTGTAACACTCTCTGATATACCCCAGACCCCTCACTGCAACACTCTCTGATATACCCCACACCCCTCACTGTAACACTCTCTGATATACCCCAAACCCCTCACTGCAACACTCTCTGATATACCCCACACCCCTCACTGGAACACAATCTGATATACTCCACACCCCTCACTGTAACTCTCTGATATACCCCACACCCCTCACTGTAACACTCTCTGATATACCCCACACCCCTCACTGTAACACTCTTTGATATACCCCACACCCCTCACTCTAACACTCTCTGATATACCCCACACCCCTCACTGTAACACTCTCTGATATACCCCACACCCCTCACTGTAACACTCTCTGATATACCGCACACCCCTCACTGTAACACTCTCTGATATACCCCACACGTCTCACTGTAACACTCTCTGATATACCCCACACCCCTCACTGTAACACTTCTGATATACCCCAGACCCCTCACTGTAACACTCTCTGATATACCCCACACCTCTCACTGTAACACTCTCTGATATACCCCACACCCCTCACTGTAACACTCTCTGATATACCCCACGCCCCTCACTGTAACACTCGCTGATATACCCCACACCACTGACTGTAACACTCTCTGATATACTCCACACCCCTCACTGTAACACGCTCTGATATTCCCCACACCCCACACTGTAACACTCTCTGATATACCCCACACCCCTCACTGTAACACACTGATATACCCCACACCCCTCACTGTAACACTCTCTGATATACCCCACACCTCTCACTGTAACACTCTCTGATATACCCCACACCCTTCGCTGTAAAACACTGATATACCCCACACCCCTCACTGTAACACTCTGATATACCCCACACCCCTCACTGTAACACACTGATATACCCCACACCCCTCACTGTAACACTCTGATATACCCCACACCCCTTACTGTAACACTCTCTGATATACCCCACACCCCTCACTGTAACACTCTCTGATATACCCTGCACCCCTCACTGTAACACTCTCTGATATACCCCACACCCCTCACTGTAACACTCTCTGATATACCCCACACCCCTCACTGTAACACTCTCTGATATACCCCACACCTCGCACTGTAACACTCTCTGATATACCCCACACCCCACACTGTAACACTCTCTGATATACCCCACACCCCTCACTGTAACACTCTGATATACCCCACACCCCTCACTGTAACACACTGATATACCCCACACCCCTCACTGTAACACTCTCTGATATACCCCACACCTCTCACTGCAACACTCTCTGATATACCCCACACCCTTCGCTGTAACACTCTGATATACCCCACACCCCTCACTGCAACACACTGATATACCCCACACCCCTCACTGTAACACACTGATATACCCCACACCCCTCACTGTAACACTCTGATATACCCCACACCCCTTACTGTAACACTCTCTGATATACCCCACACCCCTCACTGTAACACTCTCTGATATACCCTACACCCCTCACTGTAACACTCTCTGATATACCCCACACCCCTCACTGTAACACTCTCTGATATACCCCACACCCCTCACTGTAACACTCTCTGATATACCCCACACCCCTCGCTGTAACACTCTCTGATATACCCCACACCCCTCACTGTAACACTCTCTGATATACCCCACACCCCTCACTGTAACACTCTCTGATATACCCCACACCTCGCACTGTAACACTCTCTGATATACCCCACACCCCTCACTGTAACACTCTCTGATATACCCTACACCCCTCACTGTAACATACTGATATACCCCACACCCCTCACTGTAACACTCTCTGATATACCCCACACCCCTCACTGCAACACTCTCTGATATACCCCACACCCCTCACTGTAACACTCTCTGATATACCCCACACCCCTCACTGCAACACTCTCTGATATACCCCACACCCCTCACTGGAACACACTCTGATATACCCCACGCCCCTCACTGTAACTCTCTGATATACCCCACACCCCTCACTGTAACACTCTCTGATATACCCCACACCCCTCACTGTAACACTCTTTGATATACCCCACACCCCTCACTGTAACACTCTCTGATATACCCCACACCCCTTACTGTAACACTCTCTGATATACCCCACACCCCTCACTGTAACACTCTCTGATATACCCCACACCCCTCACTGTAACACTCTCTGATATACCCCACACCCCTCACTGTAACACTCTCTGATATACCCCACACCTCTCACTGTAACACTCTCTGATATACCCCACCCCCCTCTCTGTAACACTCTGATATACTCCACACCCCTCACTGTAACACTCTCTGATATACCCCACACCTCTCACTGTGACACTCTCTGATATACCCCACACCCCTCGCTGTAACACTCTCTGATATACCCCACAACCCTCGCTGTAACACCCTCTGATATACACCACACCCCTCACTGTAACACTCTGATATACCCCACACCCCTCACTGTAACACTCTCTGATATACCCCACACCCCTCACTGTAACACTCTCTGATATACCCCACACCACTCACTGTAACACTCTCTGATATACCCCACACCCCTCACTGTAACACTCTCTGATATACCCCACACCCCACACTGTAACACTCTCTGATATACCCCACATCCCACACTGTAACACTCTCTGATAGACCCCACACCCCTCACTGTAACACTCTGATATACCCCACACCCCTCACTGTAACACACTGATATACCCCACACCCCTCACTGTAACACTCTCTGATATACCCCACACCTCTCACTGTAACACTCTCTGATATACCCCACACCCCTCGCTGTAACACACTGATATACCCCACACCCCTCACTGTAACACTCTCTGATATACCCCACACCCCTCACTGTAACACTCTCTGATATACCCCACACCTCTCACTGTAACACTCTCTGATATACCCCAGAACCCTCGGTGTAACACCCTCTGATATACCCCACACCCCTCACTGTAACACTCTGATATACCCCACACCCCTCACTGTAACACTCTCTGATATACCCCACACCCCTCACTGTAACACTCTCTGATATACCCCACACCACTCACTGTAACACTCTCTGATATACCCCACACCCCTCACTGTAACACTCTCTGATATACCCCACACCCCACACTGTAACACTCTCTGATATACCCCACACCCCACACTGTAACACTCTCTGATATACCCCACACCCCTCACTGTAACACTCTGATATACCCCACACCCCTCACTGTAACACACTGATATACCCCACACCACTCACTGTAACACTCTCTGATATACCCCACACCCCTCACTGTAACACTTCTGATATACCCCAGACCCCTCACTGTAACACTCTCTGATATACCCCACACCTCTCACTGTAACACTCTCTGATATACCCCACACCCCTCACTGTAACACTCTCTGATATACCCCACGCCCCTCACTGTAACACTCGCTGATATACCCCACACCACTGACTGTAACACTCTCTGATATACTCCACACCCCTCACTGTAACACTCTCTGATATTCCCCACACCCCACACTGTAACACTCTCTGATATACCCCACACCCCTCACTGTAACACACTGATATACCCCACACCCCTCACTGTAACACTCTCTGATATACCCCACACCTCTCACTGTAACACTCTCTGATATACCCCACACCCTTCGCTGTAAAACACTGATATACCCCACACCCCTCACTGTAACACTCTGATATACCCCACACCCCTCACTGTAACACACTGATATACCCCACACCCCTCACTGTAACACTCTGATATACCCCACACCCCTTACTGTAACACTCTCTGATATACCCCACACCCCTCACTGTAACACTCTCTGATATACCCTACACCCCTCACTGTAACACTCTCTGATATACCCCACACCCCTCACTGTAACACTCTCTGATATACCCCACACCCCTCACTGTAACACTCTCTGATATACCCCACACCTCGCACTGTAACACTCTCTGATATACCCTACACCCCTCACTGTAACACTCTCTGATATACCCCACACCCCTCACTGTAACATACTGATATACCCCACACCCCTCACTGTAACACTCTCTGATATACCCCACACCCCTCACTGCAACACTCTCTGATATACCCCACACCCCTCACTGTAACACTCTCTGATATACCCCAAACCCCTCACTGCAACACTCTCTGATATACCCCACACCCCTCACTGGAACACAATCTGATATACCCCACACCCCTCACTGTAACTCTGTGATATACCCCACACCCCTCACTGTAACACTCTCTGATATACCCCACACCCCTCACTGTAACACTCTGATATACCCCACACCCCTCACTGTAACACACTGATATACCCCACACCCCTCACTGTAACACTCTGATATACCCCACACCCCTTACTGTAACATTCTCTGATATACCCCACACCCCTCACTGTAACACTCTCTGATATACCCTACACCCCTCACTGTAACACTCTCTGATATACCCCACACCCCTCACTGTAACACTCTCTGATATACCCCACACCCCTCACTGTAACACTCTCTGATATACCCCACACCTCGCACTGTAACACTCTCTGATATACCCCACACCCCTCACTGTAACACTCTCTGATATCCCCCACACCCCTCACTGTAACATACTGATATACCCCACACCCCTCACTGTAACACTCTCTGATATACCCCACACCCCTCACTGCAACACTCTCTGATATACCCCACACCCCTCACTGTAACACTCTCTGATATACCCCAAACCCCTCACTGCAACACTCTCTGATATACCCCACACCCCTCACTGGAACACAATCTGATATACCCCACACCCCTCACTGTAACTCTCTGATATACCCCACACCCCTCACTGTAACACTCTCTGATATACCCCACACCCCTCACTGTAACACTCTTTGATATACATCACACCCCTCACTGTAACACTCTCTGATATACCCCACACCCCTCACTGTAACACTCTCTGATATACCCCACACCCCTCACTGTAACACTCTCTGATATACCCCACACCCCTCACTGCAACACTCTCTGATATACCCCACACCCCTCACTGTAACACTCTCTGATATACCCCACGCCCCTCACTGTAACACTCGCTGATATACCCCACACCACTGACTGTAACACTCTCTGATATACTCCACACCCCTCACTGTAACACTCTCTGATATTCCCCACACCCCACACTGTAACACTCTCTGATATACCCCACACCCCTCACTGTAACACTCTGATATACCCCACACCCCTCACTGTAACACACTGATATACCCCACACCCCTCACTGTAACACTCTCTGATATACCCCACACCTCTCACTGTAACACTCTCTGATATACCCCACACCCTTCGCTGTAACACTCTCTGATATCCCCCACACCCCTCACTGTAACATACTGATATACCCCACACCCCTCACTGTAACACTCTCTGATATACCCCACACCCCTCACTGCAACACTCTCTGATATACCCCACACCCCTCACTGTAACACTCTCTGATATACCCCAAACCCCTCACTGCAACACTCTCTGATATACCCCACACCCCTCACTGGAACACAATCTGATATACCCCACACCCCTCACTGTAACTCTCTGATATACCCCACACCCCTCACTGTAACACTCTCTGATATACCCCACACCCCTCACTGTAACACTCTTTGATATACCCCACACCCCTCACTGTAACACTCTCTGATATACCCCACACCCCTCACTGTAACACTCTCTGATATACCCCACACCCCTCACTGTAACACTCTCTGATATACCCCACACCCCTCACTGTAACACTCTCTGATATACCCCACACCCCTCACTGTAACACTCTCTGATATACCCCACGCCCCTCACTGTAACACTCGCTGATATACCCCACACCACTGACTGTAACACTCTCTGATATACTCCACACCCCTCACTGTAACACTCTCTGATATACCCCACACCCCACACTGTAACACTCTCTGATATACCCCACACCCCTCACTGTAACACTCTGATATACCCCACACCCCTCACTGTAACACACTGATATACCCCACACCCCTCACTGTAACACTCTCTGATATACCCCACACCTCTCACTGTAACACTCTCTGATATACCCCACACCCTTCGCTGTAACACTCTGATATACCCCACACCCCTCACTGTAACACACTGATATACCCCACACCCCTCACTGTAACACACTGATATACCCCACACCCCTCACTGTAACACTCTGATATACCCCACACCCCTTACTGTAACACTCTCTGATATACCCCACACCCCTCACTGTAACACTCTCTGATATACCCTACACCCCTCACTGTAACACTCTCTGATATACCCCACACCCCTCACTGTAACACTCTCTGATATACCCCACACCCCTCACTGTAACACTCTCTGATATACCCCACACCCCTCACTGTAACACTCTCTGATATACCCCACACCCCTCACTGTAACACTCTCTGATATACCCCACACCCCTCACTGTAACACTCTCTGATATACCCCACACCTCGCACTGTAACACTCTCTGATATACCCCACACCCCTCACTGTAACACTCTCTGATATACCCCACACCCCTCACTGTAACATACTGATATACCCCACACCCCTCACTGTAACACTCTCTGATATACCCCACACCCCTCACTGCAACACTCTCTGATATACCCCACACCCCTCACTGTAACACTCTCTGATATACCCCACACCCCTCACTGCAACACTCTCTGATATACCCCACACCCCTCACTGGAACACACTCTGATATACCCCACGCCCCTCACTGTAACTCTCTGATATACCCCACACCCCTCACTGTAACACTCTCTGATATACCCCACACCCCTCACTGTAACACTCTTTGATATACCCCACACCCCTCACTGTAACACTCTCTGATATACCCCACACCCCTTACTGTAACACTCTCTGATATACCCCACACACCTCACTGTAATACTCTCTGATATACCCCACACCCCTCACTGTAACACTCTCTGATATACCCCACACCCCTCACTGTAACACTCTCTGATATACCCCACACCTCTCACTGTAACACTCTCTGATATACCCCACCCCCCTCTCTGTAACACTCTGATATACCCCACACCCCTCACTGTAACACTCTCTGATATACCCCACACCTCTCACTGTAACACTCTCTGATATACCCCACACCCCTCGCTGTAACACTCTCTGATATACCCCACAACCCTCGCTGTAACACCCTCTGATATACACCACACCCCTCACTGTAACACTCTGATATACCCCACACCCCTCACTGTAACACTCTCTGATATACCCCACACCCCTCACTGTAACACTCTCTGATATACCCCACACCACTCACTGTAACACTCTCTGATATACCCCACACCCCTCACTGTAACACTCTCTGATATACCCCACACCCCACACTGTAACACTCTCTGATATACCCCACATCCCACACTGTAACACTCTCTGATATACCCCACACCCCTCACTGTAACACTCTGATATACCCCACACCCCTCACTGTAACACACTGATATACCCCACACCCCTCACTGTAACACTCTCTGATATACCCCACACCTCTCACTGTAACACTCTCTGATATACCCCACACCCCTCGCTGTAACACACTGATATACCCCACACCCCTCACTGTAACACTCTCTGATATACCCCACACCCCTCACTGTAACACTCTCTGATATACCCCACACCTCTCACTGTAACACTCTCTGATATACCCCAGAACCCTCGCTGTAACACCCTCTGATATACCCCACACCCCTCACTGTAACACTCTGATATACCCCACACCCCTCACTGTAACACTCTCTGATATACCCCACACCCCTCACTGTAACACTCTCTGATATACCCCACACCACTCACTGTAACACTCTCTGATATACCCCACACCCCTCACTGTAACACTCTCTGATATACCCCACACCCCACACTGTAACACTCTCTGATATACCCCACACCCCACACTGTAACACTCTCTGATATACCCCACACCCCTCACTGTAACACTCTGATATACCCCACACCCCTCACTGTAACACACTGATATACCCCACACCCCTCACTGTAACACTCTGATATACCCCACACCCCTCACTGTAACACACTGATATACCCCACACCCCTCACTGTAACTCTGTGATATACCCCACACCCCTCACTGTAACACTCTCTGATATACCCCACACCCCTCACTGTAACACTCTGATATACCCCACACCCCTCACTGTAACACACTGATATACCCCACACCCCTCACTGTAACACTCTGATATACCCCACACCCCTTACTGTAACATTCTCTGATATACCCCACACCCCTCACTGTAACACTCTCTGATATACCCTACACCCCTCACTGTAACACTCTCTGATATACCCCACACCCCTCACTGTAACACTCTCTGATATACCCCACACCCCTCACTGTAACACTCTCTGATATACCCCACACCTCGCACTGTAACACTCTCTGATATACCCCACACCCCTCACTGTAACACTCTCTGATATCCCCCACACCCCTCACTGTAACATACTGATATACCCCACACCCCTCACTGTAACACTCTCTGATATACCCCACACCCCTCACTGCAACACTCTCTGATATACCCCACACCCCTCACTGTAACACTCTCTGATATACCCCAAACCCCTCACTGCAACACTCTCTGATATACCCCACACCCCTCACTGGAACACAATCTGATATACCCCACACCCCTCACTGTAACTCTCTGATATACCCCACACCCCTCACTGTAACACTCTCTGATATACCCCACACCCCTCACTGTAACACTCTTTGATATACATCACACCCCTCACTGTAACACTCTCTGATATACCCCACACCCCTCACTGTAACACTCTCTGATATACCCCACACCCCTCACTGTAACACTCTCTGATATACCCCACACCCCTCACTGCAACACTCTCTGATATACCCCACACCCCTCACTGTAACACTCTCTGATATACCCCACGCCCCTCACTGTAACACTCGCTGATATACCCCACACCACTGACTGTAACACTCTCTGATATACTCCACACCCCTCACTGTAACACTCTCTGATATTCCCCACACCCCACACTGTAACACTCTCTGATATACCCCACACCCCTCACTGTAACACTCTGATATACCCCACACCCCTCACTGTAACACACTGATATACCCCACACCCCTCACTGTAACACTCTCTGATATACCCCACACCTCTCACTGTAACACTCTCTGATATACCCCACACCCTTCGCTGTAACACTCTCTGATATCCCCCACACCCCTCACTGTAACATACTGATATACCCCACACCCCTCACTGTAACACTCTCTGATATACCCCACACCCCTCACTGCAACACTCTCTGATATACCCCACACCCCTCACTGTAACACTCTCTGATATACCCCAAACCCCTCACTGCAACACTCTCTGATATACCCCACACCCCTCACTGGAACACAATCTGATATACCCCACACCCCTCACTGTAACTCTCTGATATACCCCACACCCCTCACTGTAACACTCTCTGATATACCCCACACCCCTCACTGTAACACTCTTTGATATACCCCACACCCCTCACTGTAACACTCTCTGATATACCCCACACCCCTCACTGTAACACTCTCTGATATACCCCACACCCCTCACTGTAACACTCTCTGATATACCCCACACCCCTCACTGTAACACTCTCTGATATACCCCACACCCCTCACTGTAACACTCTCTGATATACCCCACGCCCCTCACTGTAACACTCGCTGATATACCCCACACCACTGACTGTAACACTCTCTGATATACTCCACACCCCTCACTGTAACACTCTCTGATATACCCCACACCCCACACTGTAACACTCTCTGATATACCCCACACCCCTCACTGTAACACTCTGATATACCCCACACCCCTCACTGTAACACACTGATATACCCCACACCCCTCACTGTAACACTCTCTGATATACCCCACACCTCTCACTGTAACACTCTCTGATATACCCCACACCCTTCGCTGTAACACTCTGATATACCCCACACCCCTCACTGTAACACACTGATATACCCCACACCCCTCACTGTAACACACTGATATACCCCACACCCCTCACTGTAACACTCTGATATACCCCACACCCCTTACTGTAACACTCTCTGATATACCCCACACCCCTCACTGTAACACTCTCTGATATACCCTACACCCCTCACTGTAACACTCTCTGATATACCCCACACCCCTCACTGTAACACTCTCTGATATACCCCACACCCCTCACTGTAACACTCTCTGATATACCCCACACCCCTCACTGTAACACTCTCTGATATACCCCACACCCCTCACTGTAACACTCTCTGATATACCCCACACCCCTCACTGTAACACTCTCTGATATACCCCACACCTCGCACTGTAACACTCTCTGATATACCCCACACCCCTCACTGTAACACTCTCTGATATACCCCACACCCCTCACTGTAACATACTGATATACCCCACACCCCTCACTGTAACACTCTCTGATATACCCCACACCCCTCACTGCAACACTCTCTGATATACCCCACACCCCTCACTGTAACACTCTCTGATATACCCCACACCCCTCACTGCAACACTCTCTGATATACCCCACACCCCTCACTGGAACACACTCTGATATACCCCACGCCCCTCACTGTAACTCTCTGATATACCCCACACCCCTCACTGTAACACTCTCTGATATACCCCACACCCCTCACTGTAACACTCTTTGATATACCCCACACCCCTCACTGTAACACTCTCTGATATACCCCACACCCCTTACTGTAACACTCTCTGATATACCCCACACACCTCACTGTAATACTCTCTGATATACCCCACACCCCTCACTGTAACACTCTCTGATATACCCCACACCCCTCACTGTAACACTCTCTGATATACCCCACACCTCTCACTGTAACACTCTCTGATATACCCCACCCCCCTCTCTGTAACACTCTGATATACCCCACACCCCTCACTGTAACACTCTCTGATATACCCCACACCTCTCACTGTAACACTCTCTGATATACCCCACACCCCTCGCTGTAACACTCTCTGATATACCCCACAACCCTCGCTGTAACACCCTCTGATATACACCACACCCCTCACTGCAACACTCTCTGATATACCCCACACCCCTCACTGTAACACTCTCTGATATACCCCACGCCCCTCACTGTAACACTCGCTGATATACCCCACACCACTGACTGTAACACTCTCTGATATACTCCACACCCCTCACTGTAACACTCTCTGATATTCCCCACACCCCACACTGTAACACTCTCTGATATACCCCACACCCCTCACTGTAACACTCTGATATACCCCACACCCCTCACTGTAACACACTGATATACCCCACACCCCTCACTGTAACACTCTCTGATATACCCCACACCTCTCACTGTAACACTCTCTGATATACCCCACACCCTTCGCTGTAACACTCTCTGATATCCCCCACACCCCTCACTGTAACATACTGATATACCCCACACCCCTCACTGTAACACTCTCTGATATACCCCACACCCCTCACTGCAACACTCTCTGATATACCCCACACCCCTCACTGTAACACTCTCTGATATACCCCAAACCCCTCACTGCAACACTCTCTGATATACCCCACACCCCTCACTGGAACACAATCTGATATACCCCACACCCCTCACTGTAACTCTCTGATATACCCCACACCCCTCACTGTAACACTCTCTGATATACCCCACACCCCTCACTGTAACACTCTTTGATATACCCCACACCCCTCACTGTAACACTCTCTGATATACCCCACACCCCTCACTGTAACACTCTCTGATATACCCCACACCCCTCACTGTAACACTCTCTGATATACCCCACACCCCTCACTGTAACACTCTCTGATATACCCCACACCCCTCACTGTAACACTCTCTGATATACCCCACGCCCCTCACTGTAACACTCGCTGATATACCCCACACCACTGACTGTAACACTCTCTGATATACTCCACACCCCTCACTGTAACACTCTCTGATATACCCCACACCCCACACTGTAACACTCTCTGATATACCCCACACCCCTCACTGTAACACTCTGATATACCCCACACCCCTCACTGTAACACACTGATATACCCCACACCCCTCACTGTAACACTCTCTGATATACCCCACACCTCTCACTGTAACACTCTCTGATATACCCCACACCCTTCGCTGTAACACTCTGATATACCCCACACCCCTCACTGTAACACACTGATATACCCCACACCCCTCACTGTAACACACTGATATACCCCACACCCCTCACTGTAACACTCTGATATACCCCACACCCCTTACTGTAACACTCTCTGATATACCCCACACCCCTCACTGTAACACTCTCTGATATACCCTACACCCCTCACTGTAACACTCTCTGATATACCCCACACCCCTCACTGTAACACTCTCTGATATACCCCACACCCCTCACTGTAACACTCTCTGATATACCCCACACCCCTCACTGTAACACTCTCTGATATACCCCACACCCCTCACTGTAACACTCTCTGATATACCCCACACCCCTCACTGTAACACTCTCTGATATACCCCACACCTCGCACTGTAACACTCTCTGATATACCCCACACCCCTCACTGTAACACTCTCTGATATACCCCACACCCCTCACTGTAACATACTGATATACCCCACACCCCTCACTGTAACACTCTCTGATATACCCCACACCCCTCACTGCAACACTCTCTGATATACCCCACACCCCTCACTGTAACACTCTCTGATATACCCCACACCCCTCACTGCAACACTCTCTGATATACCCCACACCCCTCACTGGAACACACTCTGATATACCCCACGCCCCTCACTGTAACTCTCTGATATACCCCACACCCCTCACTGTAACACTCTCTGATATACCCCACACCCCTCACTGTAACACTCTTTGATATACCCCACACCCCTCACTGTAACACTCTCTGATATACCCCACACCCCTTACTGTAACACTCTCTGATATACCCCACACACCTCACTGTAATACTCTCTGATATACCCCACACCCCTCACTGTAACACTCTCTGATATACCCCACACCCCTCACTGTAACACTCTCTGATATACCCCACACCTCTCACTGTAACACTCTCTGATATACCCCACCCCCCTCTCTGTAACACTCTGATATACCCCACACCCCTCACTGTAACACTCTCTGATATACCCCACACCTCTCACTGTAACACTCTCTGATATACCCCACACCCCTCGCTGTAACACTCTCTGATATACCCCACAACCCTCGCTGTAACACCCTCTGATATACACCACACCCCTCACTGTAACACTCTGATATACCCCACACCCCTCACTGTAACACTCTCTGATATACCCCACACCCCTCACTGTAACACTCTCTGATATACCCCACACCACTCACTGTAACACTCTCTGATATACCCCACACCCCTCACTGTAACACTCTCTGATATACCCCACACCCCACACTGTAACACTCTCTGATATACCCCACATCCCACACTGTAACACTCTCTGATATACCCCACACCCCTCACTGTAACACTCTGATATACCCCACACCCCTCACTGTAACACACTGATATACCCCACACCCCTCACTGTAACACTCTCTGATATACCCCACACCTCTCACTGTAACACTCTCTGATATACCCCACACCCCTCGCTGTAACACACTGATATACCCCACACCCCTCACTGTAACACTCTCTGATATACCCCACACCCCTCACTGTAACACTCTCTGATATACCCCACACCTCTCACTGTAACACTCTCTGATATACCCCAGAACCCTCGCTGTAACACCCTCTGATATACCCCACACCCCTCACTGTAACACTCTGATATACCCCACACCCCTCACTGTAACACTCTCTGATATACCCCACACCCCTCACTGTAACACTCTCTGATATACCCCACACCACTCACTGTAACACTCTCTGATATACCCCACACCCCTCACTGTAACACTCTCTGATATACCCCACACCCCACACTGTAACACTCTCTGATATACCCCACACCCCACACTGTAACACTCTCTGATATACCCCACACCCCTCACTGTAACACTCTGATATACCCCACACCCCTCACTGTAACACACTGATATACCCCACACCACTCACTGTAACACTCTCTGATATACCCCACACCCCTCACTGTAACACTCTCTGATACACCCCACACCCCTCACTGTAACTCTCTGATATACCCCACACCCCTCACTGTAACACTCTCTGATATACCCCACACCCCTCACTGTAACACTCTCTGATATACCCCACACCCCTCACTGTAACACTCTCTGATATACTCCACACCGCTCACTGTAACACTCTCTGATATACCCCACACCCCTCACTGTAACACTCTGATATACCCCACACCCCTCACTGTAACACTCTCTGATATACCCCACACCCCTCACTGCAACACTCTCTGATATACCCCACACCCCTCACTGTAACACTCTCTGATATACCCCACACCCCTCACTGCAACACTCTCTGATATACCCCACACCCCTCACTGGAACACACTCTGATATACCCCACGCCCCTCACTGTAACTCTCTGATATACCCCACACCCCTCACTGTAACACTCTCTGATATACCCCACACCCCTCACTGTAACACTCTTTGATATACCCCACACCCCTCACTGTAACACTCTCTGATATACCCCACACCCCTTACTGTAACACTCTCTGATATACCCCACACACCTCACTGTAATACTCTCTGATATACCCCACACCCCTCACTGTAACACTCTCTGATATACCCCACACCCCTCACTGTAACACTCTCTGATATACCCCACACCTCTCACTGTAACACTCTCTGATATACCCCACCCCCCTCTCTGTAACACTCTGATATACCCCACACCCCTCACTGTAACACTCTCTGATATACCCCACACCTCTCACTGTAACACTCTCTGATATACCCCACACCCCTCGCTGTAACACTCTCTGATATACCCCACAACCCTCGCTGTAACACCCTCTGATATACACCACACCCCTCACTGTAACACTCTGATATCCCCCACACCCCTCACTGTAACACTCTCTGATATACCCCACACCCCTCACTGTAACACTCTCTGATATACCCCACACCACTCACTGTAACACTCTCTGATATACCCCACACCCCTCACTGTAACACTCTCTGATATACCCCACACCCCACACTGTAACACTCTCTGATATACCCCACATCCCACACTGTAACACTCTCTGATATACCCCACACCCCTCACTGTAACACTCTGATATACCCCACACCCCTCACTGTAACACACTGATATACCCCACACCCCTCACTGTAACACTCTCTGATATACCCCACACCTCTCACTGTAACACTCTCTGATATACCCCACACCCCTCGCTGTAACACACTGATATACCCCACACCCCTCACTGTAACACTCTCTGATATACCCCACACCCCTCACTGTAACACTCTCTGATATACCCCACACCTCTCACTGTAACACTCTCTGATATACCCCAGAACCCTCGCTGTAACACCCTCTGATATACCCCACACCCCTCACTGTAACACTCTGATATACCCCACACCCCTCACTGTAACACTCTCTGATATACCCCACACCCCTCACTGTAACACTCTCTGATATACCCCACACCACTCACTGTAACACTCTCTGATATACCCCACACCCCTCACTGTAACACTCTCTGATATACCCCACACCCCACACTGTAACACTCTCTGATATACCCCACACCCCACACTGTAACACTCTCTGATATACCCCACACCCCTCACTGTAACACTCTGATATACCCCACACCCCTCACTGTAACACACTGATATACCCCACACCACTCACTGTAACACTCTCTGATATACCCCACACCCCTCACTGTAACACTCTCTGATACACCCCACACCCCTCACTGTAACTCTCTGATATACCCCACACCCCTCACTGTAACACTCTCTGATATACCCCACACCCCTCACTGTAACACTCTCTGATATACCCCACACCCCTCACTGTAACACTCTCTGATATACTCCACACCGCTCACTGTAACACTCTCTGATATACCCCACACCCCTCACTGTAACACTCTGATATACCCCACACCCCTCACTGTAACACTCTCTGATATACCCCACACCCCTCACTGTATCACTCTGAAATACCCCACACCCCTCACTGTAACACTCTCTGATATACCACACACCACTCACTGTAACACTCTGTGACATACCCCACACCCCTCACTGTAACACTCTCTGATATACCCCACACCCCTCGCTGTAACACTCTCTGATATACCCCACACCCCTCACTGTATTACTCTGATATACCCCACACCCCTCACTGTAACACTCTGATATACCCCACACCCCTCACTGTATCACTCTGATATACCCCACACCCCTCACTGTAACACTCTCTGATATACCACACACCACTCACTGTAACACTCTGTGACATACCCCACACCCCTCACTGTAACACTCTGATATACCCCACACCCCTCACTGTATCACTCTGATATACCCCACACCCCTCACTGTAACACTCTCTGATATACCACACACCACTCACTGTAACACTCTGTGACATACCCCACACCCCTCACTGTAACACTCTGATATACCCCACACCCCTCACTGTAACACTCTCTGATATACCCCACACCCTTCACTGTAACACTCTCTGATATACCCCACACCCCTCACTGTAACACTCTCTGATATACCCCACACCCCTCACTGTATCACTCTCTGATATACCCCACACCCCTCACTGTAACACTCTAATATACCCCACACCCCTCACTGTAACACTCTCTGATATACCCCACACCGCTCACTATAACACTCTGATAGACCCCACACGGCTCACTGTAACACTGTCTGATATACCCCACACACCTCACTGTAACACACTGATATACCCCACACCCCTCACTGTAACACTCTGATATACCCAACACCCCTCACTGTAACACTCTGATTTACCCCACACCGCTCACTGTAACACTCTCTGATATTCCCCACACACCTCACTGTAACAGACTCTGATATACCCCACACCCCTCACTGTAACACACTCTGATATACCCAACACCCCTCACTGTAACACTCTGATATACCCCACACCCATCACTGTAACACTGTCTGATATACCCACACCCCTCACTGTAACACTGTGACATATCCCACACCCCTCACTGTAACACTGTGATATACCCCACACCCATCACTGTAACACTCTCTGATATACCCCACACCCCTCAGTGTACAGTTCTGGTCGCCTCATTTTAGGAAGGATGTGGAAGCTCTGGAAAAGGTGCAAAGAAGATTTACCAGGATGTTGCCTGGAATGGAGAGTAGGTCTTACGAGGAAAGGTTGAGGGTGCTAGGCCTTTTCTCATTAGAGCGGAGAAGGATGAGGGGCGACTTGATAGAGGTTTATAAGATGATCAGGGGAATAGATAGAGTAGACAGTCAGAGACTTATTCCCCAGGTGGAACACACCATTACAAGGGGACATAAATTTAAGGTGAAAGGTGGAAGATATAGGAGGGATATCATAGGTAGGTTCTTTACCCAGAGAGTAGTGGGGGCATGGAATGCACTGCCTGTGGAAGTAGTTGAGTCGGAAACATTAGTGACCTTCAAGCAGCTATTGGATAGGTACATGGATTACGGGAAAATGATATAGTGTAGATTTATTTGTTCTTAAGGGCAGCACGGTAGCATTGTGGATAGCACAATTGCTTCACAGATCCATGGTCCCAGGTTCAATTTCGGCTTGGGTCATTGTCTGTGCGGAGTCTGCACGTCCTCCCCGTGTCTGCGTGGGTTTCCTCCGGGTGCTCCGGTTTCCTCCCACAGTCCAAAGATGTGCGGGTTAGGTGGATTGGCCAATGATAAATTGCCCTTAATGTCCAAATTGCCCTTGGTGTTGGGTGGAGGTGTTGAGTTTGGGTAGGGTGCTCTTTCCAAGAGCTGGTGCAGACTCAGGGGGCCGAATGGCCTCCTTCTGCACTGTAGATTCAATGATAATCTATGATTAATCTAGGACAAAGGTTCGGCACAACATCGTGGGCCGAAGGGCCTGTTCTGTGCTGTATTTTCTATGTTCTATGTTCTATGTAACACTCTCTGATATACCCCACACCCCTCACTGTAACACTGTGATATACCCCACACCCCTCACTGTAACACACTCTGATATACCCCACACCCCTCACTGTAACACTCTCTGAAATACCCCACACCCCTCACTGTAACACTCTCTGATATACCCCACAGCCCTCACTGTAACACTCTCTGATATACCCCACACCCCTCACTGTAACACTCTCTGATATACCCCACACCCCTCACTGTAACACTCTCTGATATACCCCACACCTCTCAACAAAGAACAAAGAACAAAGAAATGTACAGCACAGGAACAGGCCCTTCGGCCCTCCAAGCCCGTGCCGACCATACTGCCCGACTAAACTACAATCTTCTACACTTCCTGGGTCCGTATCCTTCTATTCCCATCCTATTCATATATTTGTCAAGATGCCCCTTAAATGTCCCTATCGTCCCTGCCTCCACTACCTCCTCCGGTAGTGAGTTCCAGGCACCCACTACCCTCTGCGTAAAAAACTTGCCTCGTACATCTACTCTAAACTTTGCCCCTCTCACCTTAAACCTATGCCCCCTAGTAATTGACCCCTCTACCCTGGGGAAAAGCCTCTGACTATCCACTCTGTCTATGCCCCTCATAATTTTGTATACCTCTATCAGGTCGCCCCTCAACCTCCTTCGTTCCAGTGAGAACAAACCGAGTTTATTCAATCGCTCCTCATAGCTTATGCCCTCCATACCAGGCAACATTCTGGTAAATCTCTTCTGCACCCTCTCTAAAGCCTCCACATCCTTCTGGTAGTGTGGCGACCAGAATTGAACACTATACTCCAAGTGTGGCCTAACTAAGGTTCTATACAGCTGCAACATGACTTGCCAATTCTTATACTCAATGCCCCGGCCAATGAAGGCAAGCATGCCGTATGCCTTCTTGACTACCTTCTCCACCTGTGTAGCCCCTTTCAGTGATCTGTGGACCTGTACTCCTAGATCTCTTTGACTTTCAATACTCTTGAGGGTTTTACCATTCACTGTATATTCCCTACCTGCATTAGCCCTTCCAAAATGCATTACCTCACATTTGTCCAGGTTAAACTCCATCTGCCATCTCTCCGCCCAAGTCTCCAGACAATCTAAATCCTGCTGTATCCTCAGACAATCCTCATCGCTATCCGCAATTCCACCAACCTTTGTGTCGTCTGCAAACTTACTAATCAGACCAGTTACATTTTCCTCCAAATCATTTATATATACTACAAAGAGCAAAGGTCCCAGCACTGATCCCTGTGGAACACCACTGGTCACAGCCCTCCAATTAGAAAAGCATCCCTCCATTGCTACCCTCTGCCTTCTATGGCCTAGCCAGTTCTGAATCCACCTTGCCAGTTCACCCCTGATCCCGTGTGACTTCACCTTTTGTACTAGTCTACCATGAGGGACCTTGTCAAAGGCCTTACTGAAGTCCATATAGACAACATCTACTGCCCTACCTGCATCAATCATCTTAGTGACCTCCTCGAAAAACTCTATCAAGTTAGTGAGACACGACCTCCCCTTCACAAAACCGTGCTGCCTCTCACTAATACGTCCATTTGCTTCCAAATGGGAGTAGATCCTGTCTCGAAGAATTCTCTCCAGTAATTTCCCTACCACTGAAGTAAGGCTCACCGGCCTGTAGTTCCCGGGATTATCCCTGCCACCCTTCTTAAACAGAGGAACAACATTGGCTATTCTCCAGTCCTCCGGGACATCCCCTGAAGACAGCGAGGATCCAAAGATTTCTGTCAAGGCCTCAGCAATTTCCTCTCCAGCCTCCTTCAGTATTCTGGGGTAGATCCCATCCGGCCCTGGGGACTTATCTACCTTAATATTTTTTAAGACACCCAACACCTCGTCTTTTTGGATCACAATGTGACCCAGGCTATCTACACCCCCTTCTCCAGACTCAACATCTACCAATTCCTTCTTTTTGGTGAATACTGATGCAAAGTATTCATTTAGTACCTCGCCCATTTCCTCTGGCTCCACACATAGATTCCCTTGCCTATCCTTCAGTGGGCCAACCCTTTCCCTGGCTACCCTCTTGCTTTTTATGTAAGTGTAAAAAGCCTTGGGATTTTCCTTAACCCTATTTGCCAATGACTTTTCATGACCCCTTCTAGCCCTCCTGACTCCTTGCTTAAGTTCCTTCCTACTTTCCTTATATGCCACACAAGCTTCGTCTGTTCCCAGCCTTTTAGCCCTGACAAATGCCTCCTTTTTCTTTTTGACGAGGCCCACAATATCACTCGTCATCCAAGGTTCCCGAAAATTGCCGTATTTATCTTTCTTCCTCACAGGAACATGCCTGTCCTGTATTCCTTTCAACTGACACTTGAAAGCCTCCCACATGTCAGATGTTGATTTGCCCTCAAACATCCGCCCCCAATCTATGTTCTTCAGTTCTCGCCTAATATTGTTATAATTAGCCTTCCCCCAATTTAGCACATTCATCCTCGGACCACTCTTATCCTTGTCTACCAGTACTTTAAAACTTACTGAATTGTGGTCACTGTTACCAAAATGCTCCCCTACTGAAACATCTACCACCTGGCCGGGCTCATTCCCCAATACCAGGTCCAGTACCGCCCCTTCCCTAGTTGGACTGTTTACATATTGTTTTAAGAAGCCCTCCTGGATGCTCCTTACAAACTCTGCCCCGTCTAAGCCCCTGGCACTAAGTGAGTCCCAGTCAATATTGGGGAAGTTGAAGTCTCCCATCACCACAACCCTGTTGTTTTTACTCTTTTCCAAAATCTGTCTACCTATCTGCTCCTCTATCTCCCGCTGGCTGTTGGGAGGCCTGTAGTATACCCCCAACATTGTGACTGCACCCTTCTTCTTCCTGATCTCTACCCATATCGCCTCACTGCCCTCTGAGGTGTCCTCTCGCTGTATAGCTGTGATACTCTCCTGAACAAGTAGCGCAACTCCGCCTCCCCTTTTACATCCCCCTCTATCCCGCCTGAAACATCTAAATCCTGGAACGTTTAGCTGCCAATCCTGCCCTTCCCTCAACCAGGTCTCTGTAATGGCAACAACATCATAGTTCCAAGTAGTAATCCAAGCTCTAAGTTCATCTGCCTTACCCGTAATGCTCCTTGCATTAAAACATATGCACTTCAGGCCACCAGACCCGCTGTGTTCAGCAACTTCTCCCCGTCTGCTCAGCCTCAGAGCCACACTGTCCCTATTCCCTAGTTCTCCCTCAATGCTCTCACCTTCTGACCTATTGCTCCCGTGCCCACCCCCCTGCCATACTAGTTTAAACCCTCCCGTGTGACACTAGCAAATCTCGCGGCCAGGATATTTATGCCTCTCCGGTTTAGATGCAACCCGTCCATCTTATACAGGTCACACCTGCCCCGGAAGAGCTCCCAGTGGTCCAGATAACAGAAACCCTCCCTCCTACACCAGCTGTTTAGCCACGTGTTTGTCTGCTCTATCTTCCTATTTCTAGCCTCACTGGCACGTGGCACAGGGAGTAATCCCGAGATTACAACCCTCGAGGTCCTGTCTTTTAACTTTCTGCCTAGCTCCCTGAACTCACTGTAACATTCTCTGATATACCCCACACCCCTCACTGTAACACTCTCTGATATACCCCACACCCCTCACTGTAACACTCTGATATACCCCACATCCCTCACTGTTACACTCTCTGATATACCCCACACCCCTCACTGTAACTCTCTCTGATATACCCCACACCCCTCACTGTCACACTCTGATATACACCACACCCCTCACTGTAACACTCTCTGATATACCCCACACACCTCACTGTAACACTCTCAGATATATCCCACACCCCTCACTGTAACACTCTGACATACCCCACACCCCTCACTGTAACACTCTCTGATATACCCCACACCTCTCACTGTAACACTCTCTGAAATACCCCACATCCCTCACTGTAACCCTCTCTGATATACCCCACACCCCTCACTGTAACAGTCTCTGATATACCCCACACCTCTCACTGTAACACTCTCTGATATACCCCACATCCCTCACTGTGACACACTCTGATATATCCCAAACCCCTCACTCTAATACTCTCTGATATAGCCCAGACCCCTCACTGTAACACTCTCTGATATACCTCACACCCCTCACTGTAACACTCTCTGATATACACACAGTCCTCACTGTAACACTCTGATATACCCCACACCCCTCACTGTAACACACTGATATAGCCCACACCCCACACTGTAACACTCAGATATACCCCACACCCCTCACTGTAACACTCTCTGATATTCCCCACAACCTCACTGTAACATACTCTGATATACCCCACACCCCTCACTGTAACACTCACTGATATAACCCACACCCCTCACTGTAACACTCTGATATACCCCACACACCTCACTGCAACACTCTCTGACATACCCCACACCCCTCACTGTAACACTCTGATATACCCCACACTCCTCACTGTAACACTCTCTGATATACCCCACACTGTAACACTCTGATATACCCCACACCCCTCACTGTAACACTCTCTGATATACCCCACACTCCTCACTGTAACACTCTGATATACCCCACACCCCTCACTGTAAAACTCTGATATACCCCACACTCCTCACTGTAACACTCTCTGATATACCCCACACTCCTCACTGTAACACTCTGATATACCCCAAACCCCGCACTGTAACACTCTCTGATATACCCCACACTCCTCACTGTAACACTCTGCTATACCCCACACCCCTCACTGTAAAACTCTCTGATATACCGCAGACCCCTCACTGTAACACTCTGATATACCCCACACTGTAACACTCTGATATACCCCACACCCCTCACTGTAACACTCTCTGATATTCTCCACAACCTCACTGCAACGTACTCTGATATACCCCACACCCCTCACTGTCACATTCTCTGATATACCCCACACCTCACTGTAACACTCTGATATACCCCACACCCCTCACTGTAACACTGTCTGATATACCCCACACCCCTCACTGTAACACTGAGATATACCCCACACCCCTCACTGTCACACTCTCTGATATACCCCACATCCCTCACTGTAACACTCTGATTTATCCCACACCCCTCACTGTAACACTCTCTGATATTCCCCACAACCTCACTGTAACATACTCTGATATACCCCACACCCCTCACTGTAACACTCTGAAATACCCCACACCCCTCACTGTAACACTCTCTGATATACCCCACACCCCTCACTGTAACACTCTCTGATATACCCCACACCCCTCACTGTAACACTGTCTGATATACCCCACACCCCTCACTGTAACACTGAGATATTCCCCACACTCCTCACTGTAACACTCTCTGATATACCCCACACCCCTCACTGTAACACTCTGATATACCGCATACCCCTCACTGTAACACTCTCTGATATACCCCACACCCCTCACTGTAACACTCTGATATACCCCACACCCCTCACTGTAACACACTATGATATACCCCACACCCCTCACTGTAACACTCTCTGATATAACCCACACCCCTCACTGTAACACTCTCTGATATACCCCACACCCCTCACTGTAACACTCTCTGATATACCCCACACCCCTCACTGTAACACTCTCTGATATACCCCACACCCCTCACTGTAACACTCTGATATATCCCACACGGCTCACTGTAACACTCTCTGATATACCCGACACCCCTCACTGTAACACTCTGATATACCCCACACTCCTCACTGTAACACTCTGATATACCCCACACCCCTCACTGTAACACTCTCTGATATATCCCACACCCCTCACTGTAACACTCTGATATACCCCACACCCCTCACTGCAACACTCACTGATATACCCCACACCCCTCACTGTAACAGCCTCTGATATACCCCACACCCCTCACTGTAACACTCTCTGAGATACCCCACACCCCTCACTGTAACACTCTCTGATATACCCCACACCCCTCACTGTAACACTCTCTGATATACCCCACACCCCTCGCTGTAACACTCTGATATACCCCACACCCCTCACTGTAACACTCTCTGATATACCCCACACCACTCACTGTAACACTCTCTGATATACCCCACACCCCTTACTGTAACACTCTGATATACCCCACACCCCGCACTGTAACACTCTCTGATATACCCCACACCCCTCACTAACACTCTGATATACCCCACACCCCTCACTGTAACACTCACTGATATACCCCACACCCCTCACTGTAACACACACTGATATACCCCACACGCCTCACTGTAAGGCTCTGACATACCCCACACCCCTCACTGTAACACTCTCTGACATACCCCACATCCCTCACTGTAACACTCTGATATACCCCACACCCCTCACTGTAACACTCTCTGATATACCCCACACCCCTCACTGCAACACTCTGATATACCCCACACCCCTCACTGTAACACTCTCTGATATATCCCACACCCCTCACTGTAACAGTGTCTGATATACCCCACACCCCTCACTGTAACACTCTCTGATATACCCCACACCCGTCACTGTAACCCTCTGATGTACCCTACACCCCTCACTGTAACACTCTCTGATATACCCCCCACCCCTCACTGTAACACTCTCTGATATACCCCACACCCCTCACTGCAACACTCTCTGATATACCCCACAATCCTCACTGTAACACTCTCTGATATACCCCACACCCCTCACTGTAACACTCCCTGATATACCCCACACCACTCACTGTAACGCTCTCTGACATACACCACATCCCTCACTGTAACACTCTGATATACCCCACACCCTTTACTGTAACACTCTGATATACCCCTCACTGTAACACTCTGATATACCCCACACCCCTCACTGTAACACTTTCTGACATACCCCACATCCCTCACTGTAACACATTGATGTACCCCACACCCCTCACTGTAACACTCTCTGATATACCCCACACCCCTCACTGTAACACTCCGATATACCCCACACCCCTCACTGTAACACTCTGATATACCCCACACCCCTTACAGTAACACACTGATATACCCCACACCCCTCACTGTAACACTCTGATATACCCCACACCCCTTACAGTAACACACTGATATACCCCACACCCCTCACTGTAACACTCTGATATACCCCACACCCCTTACTGTAACACTCTCTGATATACCCCACACCCCTCACTGCAACACTCTCTGATATACCCCACACCCCTCACTGTAGCACTCTCTGATATACCCCACAGCCCTCACTGTAACACTCTCTGATATACCCCACACCCCTCACTGTAACACTCTCTGATATACCCCACACCCCTCACTGTAACACTCTCTGATATACCCCACACCCCTCACTGTAACACTCTCTGATATACCCCACACCCCTCACTGTAACTCTCTGATATACTGCACACCCCTCACTGTAACACTCTCTGATATACCCCACACCCCTCACTGTAACACTCTTTGATATACCCCACACCCCTCACTGTAACACTCTCTGATATACCCCACACCCCTCACTGTAACACTGTCTGATATACCCCACACCCCTCACTGTAACACTGAGATATACCCCACACCCCACACTGTCACACTCTGATATTCCCCACACTCCTCACTGTAACACTCTCTGATATACCCCACACCCCTCACTGTAACACTCTGATATACCGCATACCCCTCACTGTAACACTCTCTGATATACCCCACACTCCTCACTGTAACACTCTGATATACCCCACACCCCTCACTGTAACACTCTCTGATATACCCCACACCCCTCACTGTAACACTCTGATATACCCCACACCCCTCACTGCAACACTCACTGATATACCCCACACCCCTCACTGTAACAGCCTCTGATATTCCCCACACCCCTCACTGTAACACTCTCTGAGATACCCCACACCCTTCACTGTAACACTCTCTGATATAACCCACACCCCTCACTGTAACACTCTCTGATATACCCCACACCCTTCGCTGTAACACTCTGATATACCCCACACCCCTCACTGTAACACTCTCTGATATACCCCACACCACTCACTGTAACACTCTCTGATATACCCCACACCCCTTACTGTAACACTCTGATATACCCCACACCCCTCACTGTAACACTCTCTGATATACCCCACACCCCTCACTGTAACACTCTGGTATACCCCACACCCCTCACTGTAACACTCACTGATATACACCACACCCCTCACTGGAACACACACTGATATACCCCACACCCCTCACTGTAACACTCTGACATACCCCACACCCCTCACTGTAACACTCTCTGACATACCCCACACCCCTCACTGTAACACTCTCTGATATAACCCACACCCCTCACTGCAACACTCTGATATACCCCACACCCCTCACTGTAACCCTCTCTGATATATCCCACACCCCTCACTGTAACAGTGTCTGATATACCCCACACCCCTCACTGTAACACTCTCTGATATACCCCACACCCCTCACTGTAACCCTCTGATGTACCCTACACCCCTCACTGTAACACTCTCTGATATACCCCCCACCCCTCACTGTAACACTCTCTGATATACCCCACACCCCTCACTGCAACACTCTCTGATATACCGCACACCCCTCACTGTAACACTCTCTGATATACCCCACACCCCTCACTGTAACACTCTCTGATATACCCCACAATCCTCACTGTAACACTCTCTGATATACCCCACACCCCTCACTGTAACACTCCCTGATATACCCCACACCCCTCACTGTAACGCTCTCTGACATACCCCACATCCCTCACTGTAACACTCTGATATACCCCACACCCCTTACTGTAACACTCTGATATACCCCTCACTGTAACACTCTGATATACCCCACACCCATCACTGTAACACTTTCTGACATACCCCACATCCCTCACTGTAACACATTGAAATACCCCACACCCCTCACTGTAACACTCTCTGATATACCCCACACCCCTCACTGTAACACTCCGATATACCCCACACCCCTCACTGTAACACTCTGATATACCCCACACCCCTTACTGTAACACACTGATATACCCCACACCCCTCACTGTAACACTCTCTGATATACCTCACACCCCTCACTGTAACACTCTCTGATATACCCCACACCCCTCACTGTAACACTCTCGGATATACCCCACACCTCTCACTGTAACACTCTCTGATATACCCCACACCCCTCACTGTAACACTCTCTGATATACCCCACACCCCTCACTGTAACACTCCGATATACCCCACACCCCTCACTGTAACACTCTGATATACCCCACACCCCTTACTGTAACACACTGATATACCCCACACCCCCCACTGTAACACTCTGATATATCCCACACCCCTTACTGTAACACACTGATATACCCCACACCCCTCACTGTAACACTCTGATATACCCCACACCCCTCACTGTAACACACTGATATACCCCACACCACTCACTGTAACACTCTCTGATATACCCCACACCCCTCACTGTAACACTCTCTGATATACCCCACACCCCTCACTATAACACTCTGATATACCCCACACCCCTCACTGTAACACTCTGATATACCCCACACCCCTCACTGTAACACTCTCTGATATACCCCACACCCCTCACTGTAACACTCTCTGATATACCCCACACCCCTCACTGTAACACTCTCTGATATACCCCACACCCCTCACTGTAACACTCTCTGATATACCCCACACCCCTCACTGTAACATACTGATATACCCCACACCCCTCACTGTAACACTCTCTGATACACCCCACACCCCTCACTGTAACACTCTCTGATCTACCCCACACCTCTCACTGTAACACTCTCTGATATACCCCACACCCCTCACTGTAACACTCTCTGATATACCCCACACCCCTCACTGTAACACTCTCTGATATACCCCACACCCCTCACTGCAACACTCTCTGATATACCCCACACCCCTCACTGTAACACTCTCTGATATACCCCACACCCTCACTGCAACACTCTCTGATATACCCCACACCCCTCACTGGAACACACTCTGATATACCCCACACCCCTCACTGTAACTCTCTGATATACCCCACACCCCTCACTGTAACACTCTGATATACCCCACACTCCTCACTGTAACACTCTCTGATATACCCCACACCCCTCACTGTAACACTCTTTGATATACCCCACACCCCTCACTGTAACACTCTCTGATATACCCCATACCTCTCACTGTAACACTCTCTGATATACCCCACACCTCTCACTGTAACACTCTCTGATATACCCCACACCCCTCACTGTAACACTCTCTGATATACCCCACACCCCTCACTGTAACACTCCGATATACCCCACACCCCTCACTGTAACACTCTGATATACCCCACACCCCTTACTGTAACACACTGATATACCCCACACCCCTCACTGTAACACTCTGATATACCCCACACCCCTTACTGTAACACACTGATATACCCCACACCCCTCACTGTAACACTCTGATATACCCCACACCCCTCACTGTAACACACTGATATACCCCACACCACTCACTGTAACACTCTCTGATATACCCCACACCCCTCACTGTAACACTCTCTGATATACCCCACACCCCTCACTATAACACTCTGATATACCCCACACCCCTCACTGTAACACTCTGATATACCCCACACCCCTCACTGTAACACTCTCTGATATACCCCACACCCCTCACTGTAACACTCTCTGATATACCCCACACCCCTCACTGTAACACTCTCTGATATACCCCACACCCCTCACTGTAACACTCTCTGATATACCCCACACCCCTCACTGTAACATACTGATATACCCCACACCCCTCACTGTAACACTCTCTGATATACCCCACACCCCTCACTGTAACACTCTCTGATCTACCCCACACCTCTCACTGTAACACTCTCTGATATACCCCACACCCCTCACTGTAACACTCTCTGATATACCCCACACCCCTCACTGTAACACTCTCTGATATACCCCACACCCCTCACTGCAACACTCTCTGATATACCCCACACCCCTCACTGTAACACTCTCTGATATACCCCACACCCTCACTGCAACACTCTCTGATATACCCCACACCCCTCACTGGAACACACTCTGATATACCCCACACCCCTCACTGTAACTCTCTGATATACCCCACACCCCTCACTGTAACACTCTGATATACCCCACACTCCTCACTGTAACACTCTCTGATATACCCCACACCCCTCACTGTAACACTCTTTGATATACCCCACACCCCTCACTGTAACACTCTCTGATATACCCCACACCTCTCACTGTAACACTCTCTGATATACCCCACACCTCTCACTGTAACACTCTCTGATATACCCCACACGCCTCACTGTAACACTCTCTGATATACCCCACACCCCTCACTGTAACACTCTCTGATATACCCCACACCTCTCAGTGTAACACTCTCTGATATACCCCACACCCCTCACTGTAACACTCTGATAAACCCCACACCCCTCACCGTAACACGCTCTGATATACCCCACACCTCTCACTGTAACACTCTCTGATATACCCCACACCCCTCGCTGTAACACTCTCTGATATACCCCACAACCCTCGCTGTAACACCCTCTGATATACCCCACACCCCTCACTGTAACACTCTGATACACCCCACACCCCACACCGTAACACGCTCTGATATACCCCACACCTCTCACTGTAACACTCTCTGATATACCCCACACCCCTCGCTGTAACACTCTCTGATAAACCCCACAACCCTCGCTGTAACACCCTCTGATATACCCCACACCCCACACTGTAACACTCTCTGATATACCCCACACCCCTCACTGTAACACTCTGATATACCCCACACCCCTCACTGTAACACACTGATATACCCCACACCACTCACTGTAACACTCTCTGATATACCCCACACACCTCACTGTAACACTCTCTGATATACCCCACACCCCTCACTGTAACACTCTGATATACCCCACACCCCTCACTGTAACACTCTCTGATATACCCCACACCCCTCACTGTAACTCTCTGATATACCCCACACCCCTCACTGTAACACTCTCTGATATACCCCACACCCCTCACTGTAACATTCTCTGATATACCCCGCACTGTAACACTCTCTGATATACTCCACACCACTCACTGTAACACTCTCTGATATACCCCACACCCCTCACTGTAACACTTTGATATACCCCACACCCCTCACTGTAACACTCTCTGATATACCCCAAACCCCTCACTGTATCACTCTGATATACCCCACACCCCTCACTGTAACACTCTCTGATATACCACACACCACTCACTGTAACACTCTGTGACATACCCCACACCCCTCACTGTAACACTCTCTGATATACCCCACACCCCTCGCTGCAACACTCTCTGATATACCCCACACCCATCACTGTATCACTCTGATATACCCCACACACCTCACTGTAACACTGTGATATACCCCACACCCCTCACTGTAACACTCTGATATACCCCACACCCCTCACTGTAACACTCTGATATACCCCACACCCCTCACTGTAACACTCTCTGATATACCACACACCACTCACTGTAACACTCTGTGGCATACCCCACACCCCTCACTGTAACACTCTGATATACCCCACACCCCTCACTGTAACACTCTCTGATATACCCCACACCCCTCACTGTAACACACTGTGATATACCCCACACCCCACACTGTAACACTCTCTGATATACCCCACACCCCTCACTGTATCACTCTCTGATATACCCCACACCCCTCACTGTAACACTCTAATATACCCCACACCCCTCACTGTAACACTCTCTGATATTCCCCACACACCTCACTGTAACAGACTCTGATATACCCCACACCCCTCACTGTAACACACTCTGATATACCCAACACCCCTCACTGTAACACTCTGATATACCCACACCCCTCACTGTAACACTGTCTGATATACCCACACCCCTCACTGTGACACTGTGACATATCCCACACCCCTCACTGTAACACTGTGATATACCCCACACCCATCACTGTAACACTCTCTGATATACCCCACACCCCTCAGTGTAACACTCTCTGATATACCCCACACCCCTCACTGTAACACTGTGATATACCCCACACCCCTCACTGTAACACACTCTGAAATAGCACACAGCCCTCACTGTAATACTCTCTGATATACCCCACACCCCTCACTGTAACAGTCTCTGATATACCCCACACCTCTCACTGTAACACTCTCTGATATACCCCACATCCCTCGCTGTTACACTCTCTGATATACCCCACACCCCTCACTGTATCTCTCTCTGATATACCCCACACCCCTCACTGTCACACTCTGATATACACCACACCCCTCACTGTAACACTCTCTGATATACCCCACACACCTCACTGTAACACTCTCAGATATACCCCACACCCCTCACTGTAACACTCTGATATACCCCACACCCCTCACTGTAACACTCTGACATACCCCACACCCCTCACTGTAACACTCTCTGATCTATCCCACACCTCTCACTGTAACACTCTCTGAAATACCCCACATCCCTCACTGTAACCCTCTCTGATATACCCCACACCCCTCACTGTAACAGTCTCTGATATACCCCACATCTCTCACTGTAACACTCTCTGAAATACCCCACATCCCTCACTGTAACCCTCTCTGATATACCCCACACCCCTCACTGTAACACTCTCTGATATACCTCACACCCCTCACTGCAACACTCTCTGATATACCCCACACCCCTCACTGTAACACTCTCTGATATACCGCACACCCCACACTGCAACACTCTCTGATATACCCCACACCCCTCACTGGAACACACTCTGATATACCCCACACCCCTCACTGTAACTCTCTGATATACCGCACACCCCTCACTGTAACACTCTCTGATATACCCCACACCCCTCACTGTAACACTCTTTGATATACCCCACACCACTCACTGTAACACTCTCTGATATACCCCAATCCCCTCACTGTAACACTCTCTGATATACTCCACACCCCTCACTGTAACACTCTCTGATATACCCCACACCCCTCACTGTAACACTCTCTGATATACCCCACACCTCTCACTGTAACACTCTCTGATATACCCCACACCCCTCACTGTAACACTCTCTGATATACCCCACACCTCTCACTGTAACACTCTCTGATATACCCCACACCCCTCACTGTAACACTCTGATATACCCCACACCCCTCACTGTAACACTCTCTGATATACCCACACCTCTCACTGTAACACTCTCTGATATATCCCACACCCCTCGCTGTAACACTCTCTGATATACCCCACAACCCTCTCTGTAACACCCTCTGATATACCCCACACCCCACACTGTAACACTCTCTGATATACCCCACACCCCACACTGTAACACTCTCTGATATACCCCACACCCCTCACTGTAACACTCTGATATACCCCACACCCCTCACTGTAACACACTGATATACCCCACACCCCTCACTGTAACACTCTCTGATATACCCCACACATCTCACTGTAACACTCTCTGATATACCCCACACCCCTCGCTGTAACACATTGATATACCCCACACCCCTCACTGTAACACTCTCTGATATACCCCACACCCTTCACTGTAACAGTCTCTGATATACCCCACACCTCTCACTGTAACACTCTCTGATATACCCCACAACCCTCGCTATAACACTCTGATATACCCCACACCCCTCACTGTAACACACTGATATACCCCACACCACTCACTGTAACACTCTCTGATATACCCCACACCCCTCACTGTAACACTCTGATATACCCCACACCCCTCACTGTAACACTCTCTGATATACCCCACACCCCTCACTGTAACGCTCTCTGACATACCCCACATCCCTCACTGTAACACTCTGATATACCCCACACCCCTTACTGTAACACTCTGATATACCCCTCACTGTAACACTCTGATATACCCCACACCCATCACTGTAACACTTTCTGACATACCCCACATCCCTCACTGTAACACATTGAAATACCCCACACCCCTCACTGTAACACTCTCTGATATACCCCACACCCCTCACTGTAACACTCCGATATACCCCACACCCCTCACTGTAACACTCTGATATACCCCACACCCCTTACTGTAACACACTGATATACCCCACACCCCTCACTGTAACACTCTCTGATATACCTCACACCCCTCACTGTAACACTCTCTGATATACCCCACACCCCTCACTGTAACACTCTCGGATATACCCCACACCTCTCACTGTAACACTCTCTGATATACCCCACACCCCTCACTGTAACACTCTCTGATATACCACACACCCCTCACTGTAACACTCCGATATACCCCACACCCCTCACTGTAACACTCTGATATACCCCACACCCCTTACTGTAACACACTGATATACCCCACACCCCTCACTGTAACACTCTGATATACCCCACACCCCTTACTGTAACACACTGATATACCCCACACCCCTCACTGTAACACTCTGATATACCCCACACCCCTCACTGTAACACACTGATATACCCCACACCACTCACTGTAACACTCTCTGATATACCCCACACCCCTCACTGTAACACTCTCTGATATACCCCACACCCCTCACTATAACACTCTGATATACCCCACACCCCTCACTGTAACACTCTGATATACCCCACACCCCTCACTGTAACACTCTCTGATATACCCCACACCCCTCACTGTAACACTCTCTGATATACCCCACACCCCTCACTGTAACACTCTCTGATATACCCCACACCCCTCACTGTAACACTCTCTGATATACCCCACACCCCTCACTGTAACATACTGATATACCCCACACCCCTCACTGTAACACTCTCTGATATACCCCACACCCCTCACTGTAACACTCTCTGATCTACCCCACACCTCTCACTGTAACACTCTCTGATATACCCCACACCCCTCACTGTAACACTCTCTGATATACCCCACACCCCTCACTGTAACACTCTCTGATATACCCCACACCCCTCACTGCAACACTCTCTGATATACCCCACACCCCTCACTGTAACACTCTCTGATATACCCCACACCCTCACTGCAACACTCTCTGATATACCCCACACCCCTCACTGGAACACACTCTGATATACCCCACACCCCTCACTGTAACTCTCTGATATACCCCACACCCCTCACTGTAACACTCTGATATACCCCACACTCCTCACTGTAACACTCTCTGATATACCCCACACCCCTCACTGTAACACTCTTTGATATACCCCACACCCCTCACTGTAACACTCTCTGATATACCCCATACCTCTCACTGTAACACTCTCTGATATACCCCACACCTCTCACTGTAACACTCTCTGATATACCCCACACCCCTCACTGTAACACTCTCTGATATACCCCACACCCCTCACTGTAACACTCCGATATACCCCACACCCCTCACTGTAACACTCTGATATACCCCACACCCCTTACTGTAACACACTGATATACCCCACACCCCTCACTGTAACACTCTGATATACCCCACACCCCTTACTGTAACACACTGATATACCCCACACCCCTCACTGTAACACTCTGATATACCCCACACCCCTCACTGTATCACACTGATATACCCCACACCACTCACTGTAACACTCTCTGATATACCCCACACCCCTCACTGTAACACTCTCTGATATACCCCACACCCCTCACTATAACACTCTGATATACCCCACACCCCTCACTGTAACACTCTGATATACCCCACACCCCTCACTGTAACACTCTCTGATATACCCCACACCCCTCACTGTAACACTCTCTGATATACCCCACACCCCTCACTGTAACACTCTCTGATATACCCCACACCCCTCACTGTAACACTCTCTGATATACCCCACACCCCTCACTGTCACATACTGATATACCCCACACCCCTCACTGTAACACTCTCTGATATACCCCACACCCCTCACTGTAACACTCTCTGATCTACCCCACACCTCTCACTGTAACACTCTCTGATATACCCCACACCCCTCACTGTAACACTCTCTGATATACCCCACACCCCTCACTGTAACACTCTCTGATATACCCCACACCCCTCACTGCAACACTCTCTGATATACCCCACACCCCTCACTGTAACACTCTCTGATATACCCCACACCCTCACTGCAACACTCTCTGATATACCCCACACCCCTCACTGGAACACACTCTGATATACCCCACACCCCTCACTGTAACTCTCTGATATACCCCACACCCCTCACTGTAACACTCTGATATACCCCACACTCCTCACTGTAACACTCTCTGATATACCCCACACCCCTCACTGTAACACTCTTTGATATACCCCACACCCCTCACTGTAACACTCTCTGATATACCCCACACCTCTCACTGTAACACTCTCTGATATACCCCACACCTCTCACTGTAACACTCTCTGATATACCCCACACGCCTCACTGTAACACTCTCTGATATACCCCACACCCCTCACTGTAACACTCTCTGATATACCCCACACCTCTCAGTGTAACACTCTCTGATATACCCCACACCCCTCACTGTAACACTCTGATATACCCCACACCCCTCACCGTAACACGCTCTGATATACCCCACACCTCTCACTGTAACACTCTCTGATATACCCCACACCCCTCGCTGTAACACTCTCTGATATACCCCACAACCCTCGCTGTAACACCCTCTGATATACCCCACACCCCTCACTGTAACACTCTGATACACCCCACACCCCACACCGTAACACGCTCTGATATACCCCACACCTCTCACTGTAACACTCTCTGATATACCCCACACCCCTCGCTGTAACACTCTCTGATATACCCCACAACCCTCGCTGTAACACCCTCTGATATACCCCACACCCCACACTGTAACACTCTCTGATATACCCCACACCCCTCACTGTAACACTCTGATATACCCCACACCCCTCACTGTAACACACTGATATACCCCACACCACTCACTGTAACACTCTCTGATATACCCCACACACCTCACTGTAACACTCTCTGATATACCCCACACCCCTCACTGTAACACTCTGATATACCCCACACCCCTCACTGTAACACTCTCTGATATACCCCACACCCCTCACTGTAACTCTCTGATATACCCCACACCCCTCACTGTAACACTCTCTGATATACCCCACACCCCTCACTGTAACATTCTCTGATATACCCCGCACTGTAACACTGATATACTCCACACCACTCACTGTAACACTCTCTGATATACCCCACACCCCTCACTGTAACACTTTGATATACCCCACACCCCTCCCTGTAACACTCTCTGATATACCCCAAACCCCTCACTGTATCACTCTGATATACCCCACACCCCTCACTGTAACACTCTCTGATATACCACACACCACTCACTGTAACACTCTGTGACATACCCCACACCCCTCACTGTAACACTCTCTGATATACCCCACACCCCTCGCTGCAACACTCTCTGATATACCCCACACCCATCACTGTATCACTCTGATATACCCCACACACCTCACTGTAACACTGTGATATACCCCACACCCCTCACTGTAACACTCTGATATACCCCACACCCCTCACTGTAACACTCTGATATACCCCACACCCCTCACTGTAACACACTGTGATATACCCCACACCCCACACTGTAACACTCTCTGATATACCCCACACCCCTCACTGTATCACTCTCTGATATACCCCACACCCCTCACTGTAACACTCTAATATACCCCACACCCCTCACTGTAACACTCTCTGATATTCCCCACACACCTCACTGTAACAGACTCTGATATACCCCACACCCCTCACTGTAACACACTCTGATATACCCAACACCCCTCACTGTAACACTCTGATATACCCACACCCCTCACTGTAACACTGTCTGATATACCCACACCCCTCACTGTGACACTGTGACATATCCCACACCCCTCACTGTAACACTGTGATATACCCCACACTCATCACTGTAACACTCTCTGATATACCCCACACCCCTCAGTGTAACACTCTCTGATATACCCCACACCCCTCACTGTAACACTGTGATATACCCCACACCCCTCACTGTAACACACTCTGAAATAGCACACAGCCCTCACTGTAATACTCTCTGATATACCCCACACCCCTCACTGTAACAGTCTCTGATATACCCCACACCTCTCACTGTAACACTCTCTGATATACCCCACATCCCTCGCTGTTACACTCTCTGATATACCCCACACCCCTCACTGTATCTCTCTCTGATATACCCCACACCCCTCACTGTCACACTCTGATATACACCACACCCCTCACTGTAACACTCTCTGATATACCCCACACACCTCACTGTAACACTCTCAGATATACCCCACACCCCTCACTGTAACACTCTGATATACCCCACACCCCTCACTGTAAAACTCTGACATACCCCACACCCCTCACTGTAACACTCTCTGATCTATCCCACACCTCTCACTGTAACACTCTCTGAAATACCCCACATCCCTCACTGTAACCCTCTCTGATATACCCCACACCCCTCACTGTAACAGTCTCTGATATACCCCACATCTCTCACTGTAACACTCTCTGAAATACCCCACATCCCTCACTGTAACCCTCTCTGATATACCCCACACCCCTCACTGTAACACTCTCTGATATACCTCACACCCCTCACTGCAACACTCTCTGATATACCCCACACCCCTCACTGTAACACTCTCTGATATACCGCACACCCCACACTGCAACACTCTCTGATATACCCCACACCCCTCACTGGAACACACTCTGATATACCCCACACCCCTCACTGTAACTCTCTGATATACCGCACACCCCTCACTGTAACACTCTCTGATATACCCCACACCCCTCACTGTAACGCTCTCTGACATACCCCACATCCCTCACTGTAACACTCTGATATACCCCACACCCCTTACTGTAACACTCTGATATACCCCTCACTGTAACACTCTGATATACCCCACACCCATCACTGTAACACTTTCTGACATACCCCACATCCCTCACTGTAACACATTGAAATACCCCACACCCCTCACTGTAACACTCTCTGATATACCCCACACCCCTCACTGTAACACTCCGATATACCCCACACCCCTCACTGTAACACTCTGATATACCCCACACCCCTTACTGTAACACACTGATATACCCCACACCCCTCACTGTAACACTCTCTGATATACCTCACACCCCTCACTGTAACACTCTCTGATATACCCCACACCCCTCACTGTAACACTCTCGGATATACCCCACACCTCTCACTGTAACACTCTCTGATATACCCCACACCCCTCACTGTAACACTCTCTGATATACCACACACCCCTCACTGTAACACTCCGATATACCCCACACCCCTCACTGTAACACTCTGATATACCCCACACCCCTTACTGTAACACACTGATATACCCCACACCCCTCACTGTAACACTCTGATATACCCCACACCCCTTACTGTAACACACTGATATACCCCACACCCCTCACTGTAACACTCTGATATACCCCACACCCCTCACTGTAACACACTGATATACCCCACACCACTCACTGTAACACTCTCTGATATACCCCACACCCCTCACTGTAACACTCTCTGATATACCCCACACCCCTCACTATAACACTCTGATATACCCCACACCCCTCACTGTAACACTCTGATATACCCCACACCCCTCACTGTAACACTCTCTGATATACCCCACACCCCTCACTGTAACACTCTCTGATATACCCCACACCCCTCACTGTAACACTCTCTGATATACCCCACACCTCTCACTGTAACACTCTCTGATATACCCCACACCCCTCACTGTAACATACTGATATACCCCACACCCCTCACTGTAACACTCTCTGATATACCCCACACCCCTCACTGTAACACTCTCTGATCTACCCCACACCTCTCACTGTAACACTCTCTGATATACCCCACACCCCTCACTGTAACACTCTCTGATATACCCCACACCCCTCACTGTAACACTCTCTGATATACCCCACACCCCTCACTGCAACACTCTCTGATATACCCCACACCCCTCACTGTAACACTCTCTGATATACCCCACACCCTCACTGCAACACTCTCTGATATACCCCACACCCCTCACTGGAACACACTCTGATATACCCCACACCCCTCACTGTAACTCTCTGATATACCCCACACCCCTCACTGTAACACTCTGATATACCCCACACTCCTCACTGTAACACTCTCTGATATACCCCACACCCCTCACTGTAACACTCTTTGATATACCCCACACCCCTCACTGTAACACTCTCTGATATACCCCATACCTCTCACTGTAACACTCTCTGATATACCCCACACCTCTCACTGTAACACTCTCTGATATACCCCACACCCCTCACTGTAACACTCTCTGATATACCCCACACCCCTCACTGTAACACTCCGATATACCCCACACCCCTCACTGTAACACTCTGATATACCCCACACCCCTTACTGTAACACACTGATATACCCCACACCCCTCACTGTAACACTCTGATATACCCCACACCCCTTACTGTAACACACTGATATACCCCACACCCCTCACTGTAACACTCTGATATACCCCACACCCCTCACTGTATCACACTGATATACCCCACACCACTCACTGTAACACTCTCTGATATACCCCACACCCCTCACTGTAACACTCTCTGATATACCCCACACCCCTCACTATAACACTCTGATATACCCCACACCCCTCACTGTAACACTCTGATATACCCCACACCCCTCACTGTAACACTCTCTGATATACCCCACACCCCTCACTGTAACACTCTCTGATATACCCCACACCCCTCACTGTAACACTCTCTGATATACCCCACACCCCTCACTGTAACACTCTCTGATATACCCCACACCCCTCACTGTCACATACTGATATACCCCACACCCCTCACTGTAACACTCTCTGATATACCCCACACCCCTCACTGTAACACTCTCTGATCTACCCCACACCTCTCACTGTAACACTCTCTGATATACCCCACACCCCTCACTGTAACACTCTCTGATATACCCCACACCCCTCACTGTAACACTCTCTGATATACCCCACACCCCTCACTGCAACACTCTCTGATATACCCCACACCCCTCACTGTAACACTCTCTGATATACCCCACACCCTCACTGCAACACTCTCTGATATACCCCACACCCCTCACTGGAACACACTCTGATATACCCCACACCCCTCACTGTAACTCTCTGATATACCCCACACCCCTCACTGTAACACTCTGATATACCCCACACTCCTCACTGTAACACTCTCTGATATACCCCACACCCCTCACTGTAACACTCTTTGATATACCCCACACCCCTCACTGTAACACTCTCTGATATACCCCACACCTCTCACTGTAACACTCTCTGATATACCCCACACCTCTCACTGTAACACTCTCTGATATACCCCACACGCCTCACTGTAACACTCTCTGATATACCCCACACCCCTCACTGTAACACTCTCTGATATACCCCACACCTCTCAGTGTAACACTCTCTGATATACCCCACACCCCTCACTGTAACACTCTGATATACCCCACACCCCTCACCGTAACACGCTCTGATATACCCCACACCTCTCACTGTAACACTCTCTGATATACCCCACACCCCTCGCTGTAACACTCTCTGATATACCCCACAACCCTCGCTGTAACACCCTCTGATATACCCCACACCCCTCACTGTAACACTCTGATACACCCCACACCCCACACCGTAACACGCTCTGATATACCCCACACCTCTCACTGTAACACTCTCTGATATACCCCACACCCCTCGCTGTAACACTCTCTGATATACCCCACAACCCTCGCTGTAACACCCTCTGATATACCCCACACCCCACACTGTAACACTCTCTGATATACCCCACACCCCTCACTGTAACACTCTGATATACCCCACACCCCTCACTGTAACACACTGATATACCCCACACCACTCACTGTAACACTCTCTGATATACCCCACACACCTCACTGTAACACTCTCTGATATACCCCACACCCCTCACTGTAACACTCTGATATACCCCACACCCCTCACTGTAACACTCTCTGATATACCCCACACCCCTCACTGTAACTCTCTGATATACCCCACACCCCTCACTGTAACACTCTCTGATATACCCCACACCCCTCACTGTAACATTCTCTGATATACCCCGCACTGTAACACTGATATACTCCACACCACTCACTGTAACACTCTCTGATATACCCCACACCCCTCACTGTAACACTTTGATATACCCCACACCCCTCCCTGTAACACTCTCTGATATACCCCAAACCCCTCACTGTATCACTCTGATATACCCCACACCCCTCACTGTAACACTCTCTGATATACCACACACCACTCACTGTAACACTCTGTGACATACCCCACACCCCTCACTGTAACACTCTCTGATATACCCCACACCCCTCGCTGCAACACTCTCTGATATACCCCACACCCATCACTGTATCACTCTGATATACCCCACACACCTCACTGTAACACTGTGATATACCCCACACCCCTCACTGTAACACTCTGATATACCCCACACCCCTCACTGTAACACTCTGATATACCCCACACCCCTCACTGTAACACACTGTGATATACCCCACACCCCACACTGTAACACTCTCTGATATACCCCACACCCCTCACTGTATCACTCTCTGATATACCCCACACCCCTCACTGTAACACTCTAATATACCCCACACCCCTCACTGTAACACTCTCTGATATTCCCCACACACCTCACTGTAACAGACTCTGATATACCCCACACCCCTCACTGTAACACACTCTGATATACCCAACACCCCTCACTGTAACACTCTGATATACCCACACCCCTCACTGTAACACTGTCTGATATACCCACACCCCTCACTGTGACACTGTGACATATCCCACACCCCTCACTGTAACACTGTGATATACCCCACACTCATCACTGTAACACTCTCTGATATACCCCACACCCCTCAGTGTAACACTCTCTGATATACCCCACACCCCTCACTGTAACACTGTGATATACCCCACACCCCTCACTGTAACACACTCTGAAATAGCACACAGCCCTCACTGTAATACTCTCTGATATACCCCACACCCCTCACTGTAACAGTCTCTGATATACCCCACACCTCTCACTGTAACACTCTCTGATATACCCCACATCCCTCGCTGTTACACTCTCTGATATACCCCACACCCCTCACTGTATCTCTCTCTGATATACCCCACACCCCTCACTGTCACACTCTGATATACACCACACCCCTCACTGTAACACTCTCTGATATACCCCACACACCTCACTGTAACACTCTCAGATATACCCCACACCCCTCACTGTAACACTCTGATATACCCCACACCCCTCACTGTAAAACTCTGACATACCCCACACCCCTCACTGTAACACTCTCTGATCTATCCCACACCTCTCACTGTAACACTCTCTGAAATACCCCACATCCCTCACTGTAACCCTCTCTGATATACCCCACACCCCTCACTGTAACAGTCTCTGATATACCCCACATCTCTCACTGTAACACTCTCTGAAATACCCCACATCCCTCACTGTAACCCTCTCTGATATACCCCACACCCCTCACTGTAACACTCTCTGATATACCTCACACCCCTCACTGCAACACTCTCTGATATACCCCACACCCCTCACTGTAACACTCTCTGATATACCGCACACCCCACACTGCAACACTCTCTGATATACCCCACACCCCTCACTGGAACACACTCTGATATACCCCACACCCCTCACTGTAACTCTCTGATATACCGCACACCCCTCACTGTAACACTCTCTGATATACCCCACACCCCTCACTGTAACACTCTTTGATATACCCCACACCCCTCACTGTAACACTCTCTGATATACCCCAATCCCCTCACTGTAACACTCTCTGATATACTCCACACCCCTCACTGTAACACTCTCTGATATACCCCACACCCCTCACTGTAACACTCTCTGATATACCCCACACCTCTCACTGTAACACTCTCTGATATACCCCACACCCCTCACTGTAACACTCTCTGATATACCCCACACCCCTCACTGTAACACTCTCTGATATACCCCACACCTCTCACTGTAACACTCTCTGATATACCCCACACCCCTCACTGTAACACTCTGATATACCCCACACCCCTCACTGTAACACTCTCTGATATACCCACACCTCTCACTGTAACACTCTCTGATATATCCCACACCCCTCGCTGTAACACTCTCTGATATACCCCACAACCCTCTCTGTAACACCCTCTGATATACCCCACACCCCACACTGTAACACTCTCTGATATACCCCACACCCCACACTGTAACACTCTCTGATATACCCCACACCCCTCACTGTAACACTCTGATATACCCCACACCCCTCACTGTAACACACTGATATACCCCACACCCCTCACTGTAACACTCTCTGATATACCCCACACATCTCACTGTAACACTCTCTGATATACCCCACACCCCTCGCTGTAACACATTGATATACCCCACACCCCTCACTGTAACACTCTCTGATATACCCCACACCCTTCACTGTAACAGTCTCTGATATACCCCACACCTCTCACTGTAACACTCTCTGATATACCCCACAACCCTCGCTGTAACACTCTGATATACCCCACACCCCTCACTGTAACACACTGATATACCCCACACCACTCACTGTAACACTCTCTGATATACCCCACACCCCTCACTGTAACACTCTGATATACCCCACACCCCTCACTGTAACACTCTCTGATATACCCCACACCCCTCACTGTAACTCTCTGATATACCCCACACCCCTCACTGTAACACTCTCTGGTATACCACACACCCCTCACTGTAACACTCTCTGATATACCCCACACCCCTCACTGTAACACTCTCTGATATACTCCACACCACTCACTGTAACACTCTCTGATATACCCCACACCCCTCACTGTAACACTCTGATATACCCCACACCCCTCACTGTAACACTCTCTGATATACACCAAACCCCTCACTGTATCACTCTGATATACCCCACACCCCTCACTGTAACACTCTCTGATATACCACACACCTCTCACTGTAACACTCTGTGACATAGCCCACACCCCTCACTGTAACACTCTCTGATATACCCCACACCCGTCGCTGCAAAACTCTCTGATATACCCCACACCCCTCACTGTAACACACTCTGATATACCCAACACCCCTCACTGTAACACTCTGATATACCCTGCACCCCTCACTGTAACACTGTCTGATATACCCACACCCCTCACTGTAACACTGTGACATATCCCACACCCCTCACTGTAACACTGTGATATACCCCACACCCATCACTAACACTCTCTGATATACCCCACACCCCTCAGTGTAACACTCTCTGAAATACCCCACACCCCTCACTGTAACACTGTGATATACCCCACACCCCTCACTGTAACACACTCTGAAATACCCCACAGCCCTCACTGTAATACTCTCTGATATACCCCACACCCCTCACTGTAACACTCTCTGATATACCCCACACCTCTCACTGTAACACTCTCTGATATACCCCACATCCCTCACTGTTACACTCTCTGATATACCCCACACCCCTCACTGTAACTCTCTCTGATATACCCCACACCCCTCACTGTCACACTCTGATAAGCACCACACCCCTCACTGTAACACTCTCTGATATACCCCACACACCTCACTGTAACACTCTCAGATATACCCCCACACCCCTCACTGTAACACTCTGACATACCCCACACCCCTCACTGTAACACTCTCTGATATACCCCACACCTCTCACTGTAACACTCTCTGAAATACCCCACATCCCTCACTGTAACACTCTCTGATATACCCCACACCTCTCACTGTAACACTCTCTGATATACCCCACACCCCTCACTGTAACAGTCTCTGATATACCCCACACTTCTCACTGTAACACTCTCTGAAATGCCCCACATCACTCACTGTAACCCTCTCTGATATACCCCACACCCCTCACTGTAACACTCTCTGATATACCTCACACCCCTCACTGTAACACTCTCTGATATACCCCACACTCCTCACTGTAACACTCTGATATACCCCACACCCCTCACTGTAACACACTGATATAGCCCACACCCCACACTGTAACACTCTGATATACCCCACACCCCTCACTGTAACACTCTCTGATATTCCCCACAACCTCACTGTAACATACTCTGATATACCCCACAAACCTCACTGTAACACTCACTGATATAACCAACACCCCTCACTGTAACACTCTGATATACCCCACACACCTCACTGTAACACTCTCTGACATACCCCACACCCCTCACTGTAACACTCTGATATACCCCACACTCTTCACTGTTAGACTCTCTGATATACCCCACACTCCTCACTGTAACACTCTGATATACCCCACACCCCTCACTGTAACACTCTCTGATATACCGCAGACCCCTCACTGTAACACTGTGGTATACCCCACACCCCTCACTGTAACACTCTCTGATATACCCCACACCCCTCACTGTAACACTCTCTGATATACCCCACACCTCTCACTGTAACACTCTCTGATATACCCCACAACCCTCGCTGCAACACTCTCTGATATACCCCACACCCCTCACTGTAACACTCTGCTATACCCCACACCCCTCGCTGTAACACTCTCTGATATACCCCACACCCCTCACTGTAACACTCTCTGATATACCCCACACCACTCACTGTAACACTCTCTGATATACCCCACACCCCTCACTGTAACACTCTCTGATATTCCCCACACCCCACACTGTAACACTCTCTGATATACCCCACACTGTAACGCTCTCTGATATACCCCACACCCCTCACTGTAACACTCTGATATACCCCACACCCCTCACTGTAACACACTGATATACCCCACACCACTCACTGTAACACTCTCTGAAATACCCCACACCCCTCACTGTAACACTCTGATATACCCCACACCCCTCACTGTAACACTCTGATATACCCCACACCCCTCACTGTAACACTCTCTGATATACCCCACACCCCTCGCTGCAACACTCTCTGATATACCCCACACCCCTCGCTGCAACACTCTCTGATATACCCCACACCCCTCACTGTATCACTCTGATATACCCCACACACCTCACTGTAACACTGTGATATACCCCACACCCCTCACTGTAACACTCTGATATACCCCACACCCCTCACTGTAACACTCTGATATACCCCACACCCCTCACTGTAACACTCTCTGATATACCACACACCACTCACTGTAACACTCTGTGACATACCCCACACCCCTCACTGTAACACTCTGATATACCCCACACCCCTCACTGTAACACTCTCTGATATACCCCACACCCCTCACTGTAACACTCTGTGATATACCCCACACCCCACACTGTAACACTCTCTGATATACCCCACACCCCTCACTGTATCACTCTCTGATATACCCCACACCCCTCACTGTAACACTCTAATATACCCCACACCCCTCGCTGTAACACTCTCTGATATACCCCACACTGCTCACTGTAACACTCTGATATACCCCACACAGCTCACTGTAACCCTCTCTGATATACCCCACACCCCTCACTGTAACACACTGATATACCCCACACCCCTCACTATAACACTCTGATATACCCAACACCCCTCACTGTAACAATCTGATTTACCCCACACCGTTCACTGCAACACTCTCTGATATTCCCCACACACCTCACTGTAACAGACTCTGATATACCCAACACCCCTCACTGTAACACTCTGATATACCCACACCCCTCACTGTAACACTGTCTGATATACCCACACCCCTCACTGTAACACTGTGACATATCCCACACCCCTCACTGTAACACTGTGATATACCCCACACCCATTACTGTAACACTCTCTGATATACCCCACACCCCTCAGTGTAACACTACCTGAAATACCCCACACCCCTCACTGTAACACTGTGATATACCCCACACCCCTCACTGTAACACACTCTGAAATACCCCACAGCCCTCACTGTAATACTCTCTGATATACCCCACACCCCTCACTGTAACACTCTCTGATATACCCCACACCTCTCACTGTAACACTCTCTGATATACCCCACATCCCTCACTGTTACACTCTCTGATATACCCCACGCCCCTCACTGTAACTCTCTCTGATATACCCCACACCCCTCACTGTCACACTCTGATATGCACCACACCCCTCACTGTAACACTCTCTGATATACCCCACACACCTCACTGTAACACTCTCAGATATACCCCACACCCCTCACTGTAACACTCTGATATACCCCACTCCCCTCACTGTAATACTCTGACATATCCCACACCCCTCACTGTAACACTCTCTGATATACCCCACACCTCTCACTGTAACACTCTCTGAAATACCCCACATCCCTCACTGTAACACTCCCTGATATACCCCACACCTCTCACTGTAACACTCTCTGGTATACCCCACACCCCTCACTGTAACAGTCTCTGATATACCCCACATCCCTCACTGTAACCCTCTCTGATATACCCCACACCCCTCACTGTAACACTCTCTGATATACCTCACACCCCTCACTGTAACACTCTCTGATATACCCCACACTCCTCACTGTAACACTCTGATATACCCCACACCCCTCACTGTAACACTCTCTGATATTCCCCACAACCTCACTGTAACATACTCTCATATACCCCACAAACCTCACTGTAACACTCACTGATATAACCAACACCCCTCACTGTAACACTCTGATATACCCCACACACCTCACTGTAACCCTCTCTGACATACCCCACACCCCTCACTGTAACACTCTGATATACCCCACACTCTTCACTGTAACACTCTCTGATATACCCCACACTCCTCACTGTAACACTCTGATATACCCCACACCCCTCACTGTAACACTCTCTGATATACCGCAGACCCCTCACTGTAACACTGTGGTATACCCCACTCCCCTCACTGTAGCACTCGCTGATATACCCCACACCCCTCACTGTAACACTCTCTGATAAACCCCACACTGTAACGCTCTCTGATATACCGCACACCCCTCACTGTAACACTGTGGTATACCCCACACCCCTCACTGTAACACTCTCTGATATACCCCACACTCCTCACTGTAACACTCTGATATACCCCACACTCTTCACTGTAACACTCTCTGATATACCCCACACCCCACACTGTAACACACTGATATACCCCAGACCCCTCACTGTAACACTCTCTGATATACCCCACACCCCTCACTGTAACACTGTGGTATACCCCACACCCCTCACTGTAACACTCGCTGATATACCCCACACCCCTCACTGTAACACTCTCTGATAAACCCCACACTGTAACGCTCTCTGATATACCGCACACCCCTCACTGTAACACTGTGGTATACCCCACACCCCTCACTGTAACACTCGCTGATATACCCCACACCCCTCACTGTAACACTGGTATACCACACACCCCTCAATGTAACACTCTGATATACCCCACACCCCTCACTTTAACACTCTCTGATATACCACACACCCCTCACTGTAACACTGTGGTATATCCCACACCCCTCACTGTAACACTCCATGATATACCCCACACTCCTCACTGTAACACTTTCTGATATACCCCACACCCCGCACTGTAACACTCTGATATACCCCACACCCCTCACTGTAACACTCTGATATACCCAACACCCCTCACTGTAACACTCTGATATACCCCACACCCCCCACAGTAACACTCTAATATACCCCACACCCCTCACTGTAACACTCTCTGATATACCCCACACTCCTCACTGTAACACATTGATATACCCCACACCCCTCACTGTAACACTCTGACGTACCCCACACCCCTCACTGTAACACTCTGATATACCCCACACCCCTCACTGTAACACTCTGATATACCCAACACCCCTCACTGTAACACTCTGATATACCCCACACCCCTCACTGTAACACTCTGATATACGCCACACTGTAACACTCTGATATACCCCACACCCCTCACAGTAACACTCTGACATACCCCACACCCCTCACTGTAACACTCTGATATACCCCACACCCCTCACTGTAACACTCTCTGATATACTCCACACCACTCACTGTAACACTCTCTGATATACCCCACACCCCTCACTGTAACACTCTGATATACCCCACACCCCTCACTGTAACACTCTCTGATATACCCCAAACCCCTCACTGTATCACTCTGATATACCCCACACCCCTCACTGTAACACTCTCTGATATACCACACACCACTCACTGTAACACTCTGTGACATAGCCCACACCCCTCACTGTAACACTCTCTGATATACCCCACACCCCTCGCTGCAACACTCTCTGATATACCCCACACCCCTCGCTGCAACACTCTCTGATATACCCCACACCCCTCACTGTATCACTCTGATATACCCCACACACCTCACTGTAACACTGTGATATACCCCACACCCCACACTATAACACTCTGATATACCCCACACCCCTCACTGTAACAATCTGATTTACCCCACACCGTTCACTGCAACACTCTCTGATATTCCCCACACACCTCACTGTAACAGACTCTGATATACCCCACACCCCTCACTGTAACACACTCTGATATACCCAACACCCCTCACTGTAACACTCTGATATACCCACACCCCTCACTGTAACACTGTCTGATATACCCACACCCCTCACTGTAACACTGTGACATATCCCACACCCCTCCCTGTAACACTGTGATATACCCCACATCCATCACTGTAACACTCTCTGATATACCCCACACCCCTCAGTGTAACACTCTCTGAAATACCCCACACCCCTCACTGTAACACTGTGATATACCCCACACCCCTCACTGTAACACACTCTGAAATACCCCACAGTCCTCACTGTAATACTCTCTGATATACCCCACACCCCTCACTGTAACACTCTCTGATATACCCCACACCTCTCACTGTAACACTCTCTGATATACCCCACATCCCTCACTGTTACACTCTCTGATATACCCCACACCCCTCACTGTAACTCTCGCTGATATACCCCACACCCCTCACTGTCACACTCTGATATGCACCACACCCCTCACTGTAACACTCTCTGATATACCCCACACACCTCACTGTAACACTCTCAGATATACCCCACACCCCTCACTGTAACACTCTGATATACCCCACACCCCTCACTGTAACACTCTGACATATCCCACACCCCTCACTGTAACACTCTCTGATATACCCCACACCTCTCACTGTAACACTCTCTGAAATACCCCACATCCCTCACTGTAACACTCTCTGATATACTCCACACCTCTCACTGTAACACTCTCTGATATACCCCACACCCCTCACTGTAACAGTCTCTGATATACCCCACACTTCTCACTGTAACACTCTCTGAAATGCCCCACATCCCTCACTGTAACCCTCTCTGATATACCCCACACCCCTCACTGTAACACTCTCTGATATACCTCACACCCCTCACTGTAACACTCTCTGATATACCCCACACTCCTCACTGTAACACTCTGATATACCCCACACCCCTCACTGTAACACTCTCTGATATTCCCCACAACCTCACTGTAACATACTCTCATATACCCCACAAACCTCACTGTAACACTCACTGATATAACCAACACCCCTCACTGTAACACTCTGATATACCCCACACACCTCACTGTAACACTCTCTGACATACCCCACACCCCTCACTGTAACACTCTGATATACCCCACACTCTTCACTGTAACACTCTCTGATATACCCCACACTCCTCACTGTAACACTCTGATATACCCCACACCCCTCACTGTAACACTCTCTGATATACCGCAGACCCTTCACTGTAACACTGTGGTATACCCCACACCCCTCACTGTAACACTCGCTGATATACCCAACACCCCTCACTGTAACACTCTCTGATAAACCCCACACTGTAACGCGCTCTGATATACCGCACACCCCTCACTGTAACACTGTGGTATACCCCACACCCCTCACTGTTACACTCTCTGATATACCCCACACTCCTCACTGTAACACTCTGATATACCCCACACTCTTCACTGTAACACTCTCTGATATACCCCACACCCCACACTGTAACACACTGATATACCCCAGACCCCTCACTGTAACACTCTCTGATATACCCCACACCCCTCACTGTAACACTGTGGTATACCCCACACCCCTCACTGTAACACTCGTTGATATACCCCACACCCCTCACTGTAACACTCTCTGATAAACCCCACACTGTAACGCTCTCTGATATACCGCACACCCCTCACTGTAACACTGTGGTATACCCGAGACCCCTCACTGTAACACTCGCTGATATACCCCACACCCCTCACTGTAACACTGGTATACCACACACCACTCACTGTAACACTCTGATATACCCAACACCCCTCACTGTAACACTCTCTGATATACCACACACCCCTCACTGTAACACTGTGGTATATCCCACACCCCTCACTGTAACACTCTCTGATATACCCCACACTCCTCACTGTAACACTTTCTGATATACCCCACACCCCGCACTGTAACACTCTGATATACCCCACACCCCTCACTGTAACACTCTGATATACCCAACACCCCTCACTGTAACACTCTGATATACCCCACACCCCTCACTTTAACACTCTCTGATATACCCCACACTCCTCACTGTAACACATTGATATACCCCACACCCCTCACTGTAACACTCTGACGTACCCCACACCCCTCACTGTAACACTCTGATATACCCCACACCCCTCACTGTAACACTCTGATATACCCAACACCGCTCACTGTAACACTCTGATATACCCCACACCCCTCACTGTAACACTCTGATATACGCCTCACTGTAACACTCTGATATACCCCACACCCCTCACAGTAACACTCTGACATACCCCACACCCCTCACTGTAACACTCTGATATACCCCACACCCCTCACTGTAACACTCTCTGATATACTCCACACCACTCACTGTAACACTCTCTGATATACCCCACACACCTCACTGTAACACTCTGATATACCCCACACCCCTCACTGTAACACTCTCTGATATACCCCAAACCCCTCACTGTATCACTCTGATATACCCCACACCCCTCACTGTAACACTCTCTGATATACCACACACCACTCACTGTAACACTCTGTGACATAGCCCACACCCCTCACTGTAACACTCTCTGATATACCCCACACCCCTCGCTGCAACACTCTCTGATATACCCCACACCCCTCGCTGCAACACTCTCTGATATACCCCACACCCCTCACTGTATCACTCTGATATACCCCACACACCTCACTGTAACACTGTGATATACCCCACACCCCTCACTGTAACACTCTGATAGACCCCACACCCCTCACTGTAACACTCTGATATACCCCACACCCCTCACTGTAACACTCTCTGATATACCACACACCACTCACTGTAACACTCTGTGACATATCCAACACCCCTCACTGTAACACTCTGATATACCCCACACCCCTCACTGTAACACTCTCTGATATACCCCACACCCCTCACTGTAACACTCTGTGATATACCCCACACCCCACACTGTAACACTCTCTGATGTACCCCACACCCCTCACTGTATCACTCTCTGATATACCCCACACTCCTCTCTGTAACACTCTAATATACCCCACACCCCTCACTGTAACACTCTCTGATATACCCCACACTGCTCACTGTAACACTCTGATATACCCCACACAGCTCACTGTAACCCCCTCTGATATACCCCACAACCCTCACTGTAACACACTGATATACCCCACACCCCTCACTGTAACACTCTGATATACCCAACACCCCTCACTGTAACAATCTGATTTACCCCACACCGTTCACTGCAACACTCTGATATTCCCCACACACCTCACTGTAACAGACTCTGATATACCCCACACCCCTCACTGTAACACACTCTGATATACCCAACACCCCTCACTGTAACACTCTGATATACCCACACCCCTCACTGTAACACTCTCTGATATTCCCCACAACCTCACTGTAACATACTCTGATACACCCCACAAACCTCACTGTAACACTCACTGATATAACCAACACCCCTCACTGTAACACTCTGATATACCCCACACACCTCACTGTAACACTCTCTGATATACCACACACCACTCACTGTAACACTCTGTGACATACCCAACACCCCTCACTGTAACGCTCTGATATACCCCACACCCCTCACTGTAACACTCTCTGATATACCCCACACCCCTCACTGTAACACTCTGTGATATACCCCACACCCCACACTGTAACACTCTCTGATGTACCCCACACCCCTCACTGTATCACTCTCTGATATACCCCACACTCCTCTCTGTAACACTCTAATATACCCCACACCCCTCACTGTAACACTCTCTGATATACCCCACACTGCTCACTGTAACACTCTGATATACCCCACACAGCTCACTGTAACCCCCTCTGATATACCCCACACCCCTCACTGTAACACACTGATATATCCAACACCCCTCACTGTAACAATCTGATTTACCCCACACCGTTCACTGCAACACTCTGATATTCCCCACACACCTCACTGTAACAGACTCTGATATACCCCACACCCCTCACTGTAACACACTCTGATATACCCAACACCCCTCACTGTAACACTCTGATATACCCACACCCCTCACTGTAACACTCTCTGATATTCCCCACAACCTCACTGTAACATACTCTGATATACCGCACAAACCTCACTGTAACACTCACTGATATAACCAACACCCCTCACTGTAACACTCTGATATACCCCACACACCTCACTGTAACACTCTCTGACATACCGCACACCCCTCACTGTAACACTCTGATATACCCCACACTCTTCACTGTAACACTCTCTGATATACCCCACACTCCTCACTGTAACACTCTGATATACCCCACACCCCTCACTGTAACACTCTCTGATATACCGCAGACCCCTCACTGTAACACTGTGGTATACCCCACACCCCTCACTGTAACACTCGCTGATATACCCCACACCCCTCACTGTAACACTGGTATACCACACACCCCTCACTGTAACACTCTGATATACCCCACACCCCTCACTGTAACACTCTTTGATATACCACACACCCCTCACTGTAACACTGTGGGATATCCCACACCCCTCACTGTAACACTCTCTGATATACCCCACACTCCTCACTGTAACACTTTCTGATATACCCCACACCCCGCACTGTAACACTCTGATATACCCCACACCCCTCACTGTAACACTCTGATATACCCAACACCCCTCACTGTAACACTCTGATATACCCCACACCCCTCACTGTAACACTCTGACGTACCCCACACCCCTCACTGTAATACTCTGATATACCCCACATCCCTCACTGTAACACTCTGATATACCCAACACCCCTCACTGTAACACTCTGATATACCCCACACCCCTCACTGTAACACTCTGATATACGCCACACTGTAACACTCTGATATACCCCACACCCCTCACAGTAACACTCTGACATACCCCACACCCCTCACTGTAACACTCGCTGATATACCCCACACCCCTCACTGTAACACTGTGGTATACCACACACCCCTCAATGTAACACCCTGATATACCCCACACCCCTCACTGTAACACTCTCTGATATACCCCACACCCCTCACTGTAACACTGTCTGATATACCACACACCCCTCACTGCAACACTGTTATACACCCCACACCCCTTACTGTAACGCTCTCTGATATACCCCACACCCCTCACTGTAACACTCTCTGATATATCCCACACCCCTCATTGTAACACTGTGGTATACCCCACACCCCTCACTGTAACACTCTCTGATATACCCCACACCCCTCACTGTAACACTCTGACATACCCCACACCCCTCACTGTAACACTCTGATATACCCCACAACCCTCACTGTAACACTCTCTGATATACCCCACATCCCTCACTGTAACACTCGCTGATATACCCCACACCCCTCACTGTAACACTGTGGTATACCACACACCCCTCACTGTAACACTCTCTGATATACCCCACACCCCTCACTGTAACACTCTGATATACCCCACACACTTCTCACTGTAACACTCTGATATACCCCACACCCCTCACTGGAACGCTCTCTGATATACCCCACACCCCTCACTGTAACACTCGCTAATACACCCCACACCCCTTACTGTACCACTCTCTGATATACCCCACACCCCTCACTGTAACACTCTCTGATATACCCCACACCCCTCACTGTAACACTCTCTGATATACCCCACACCCCTCACTGTAACACTCTCTGATATACCCCACACCCCTCACTGTAACACTATCTGATATACCCCACACCCCTCACTGTAACACTCGCTGATATACCCCACACACCTCACTGTAACACTCTGATATACCCCACACCCCTAACTGTAACACTCTGATATACCCCACTCCCCACACTGTAACACTCTCTGATATACTCCACACCCCTCACTGTAACACTCTGATATACCCCACACCCATCATTGTAACACACTCTGATATACCCCACACCCCTCACTGGAACACACTGATATACCCCACACCCCTCACTGTAACCCTCTCTGATATAGCCCACATCCCTCACTGTAACACTCTCTGATATACCCCACACCCCTCACTGTAACACTCTCTGGTATACCCCACACACCTCACTGTAACACTCTCTGATATACCCCACACCCCTCACTGTAACTCTCTGATATACCCCACACCCCTCACTGTAACACTCTCTGATACACCCCACAGCCCTCACTGGAACACTGTGGTATACCCCACACCCCTCACTGTAACACTCTGATATACCTCACACCCCTCACAGTAACACTCTCTGATATACCCCACACCCCTCACTGTAACTCTCTGATATACCCCACACCCCTCACTGTAACACTCTCTGATACACCCCACAGCCCTCACTGGAACACTGTGGTATACCCCACACCCCTCACTGTAACACTCTGATATACCTCACACCCCTCACAGTAACACTCTCCAATACACCCCACACCCCTCACTGTAACACTCTGATATACCCCACACCCCTCACTGTAACACTCTCTGATATACCCCACACCCCTCACTGTAACACTCGCTGATATACCCCACACCCCTCACTGTAACACTCTCTGATATACCCCACACCCCTCGCTGCAACACTCTCTGATATACCCCACACCCCTCGCTGCAACACTCTCTGATATACCCCACAACCCTCACTGTATCACTCTGATATACCCCACACACCTCAGTGTAACACTGTGATATACCCCACACCCCTCACGGTAACACTCTGATATACCCCACACCCCTCACTGTAACACTCTGATATACCCCACACCCCTCACTGTAACACTCTCTGATATACCACACACCACTCACTGTAACACTCTGTGACATACCCCACACCCCTCACTGTAACACTCTGATATACCCCACACCACTCACTGTAACACTCTCTGATATACCCCACACCCCTCACTGTAACACTCTGTGATATACCCCACACTGTAACACTCTCTGATATACCCCACACCCCTCACTGTATCACTCTCTGATATACCCCACACCCCTCACTGTAACACTCTAATATACCCCACACCCCTCACTGTAACACTCTCTGATATACCCCACACAGCTCACTGTAACCCTCTCTGATATACCCCACACCCCTCACTGTAACACACTGATATACCCCACACCCCTCACTGTAACACTCTGATATACCCAACACCCCTCACTGTAACAATCTGATTTACCCCACACTGTTCACTGCAACACTCTGATATACCCCACACCCCTCACTGTAACACTCTCTGATATACCGCAGACCCCTCACTGTAACACTGTGGTATACCCCACACCCCTCACTGTAACACTCGCTGATATACCCCACACCCCTCACTGTAACACTCTCTGATAAACCCCACACTGTAACGCTCTCTGATATACCGCACACCCCTCACTGTAACACTGTGGTATACCCCACACCCCTCACTGTAACACTCTCTGATATACCCCACACTCCTCACTGTAACACTCTGATATACCCCACACTCTTCACTGTAACACTCTCTGATATACCCCACACCCCACACTGTAACACACTGATATACCCCAGACCCCTCACTGTAACACTCTCTGATATACCCCACACCCCTCACTGTAACACTGTGGTATACCCCACACCCCTCACTGTAACACTCGTTGATATACCCCACACCCCTCACTGTAACACTCTCTGATAAACCCCACACTGTAACGCTCTCTGATATACCGCACACCCCTCACTGTAACACTGTGGTATACCCCACACCCCTCACTGTAACACTCGCTGATATACCCCACACCCCTCACTGTAACACTGGTATACCACACACCCCTCACTGTAACACTCTGATATACCCCACACCCCTCACTGTAACACTCTCTGATATACCACACACCCCTCACTGTAACACTGTGGTATATCCCACACCCGTCACTGTAACACTCTCTGATATACCCCACACTCCTCACTGTAACACTTTCTGATATACCCCACACCCCGCACTGTAACACTCTGATATACCCCACACCCCTCACTGTAACACTCTGATATACCCCACACCCCTCACTGTAACACTCTCTGATATACCCCAAACCCCTCACTGTATCACTCTGATATACCCCACACCCCTCACTGTAACACTCTCTGATATACCACACACCACTCACTGTAACACTCTGTGACATAGCCCACACCCCTCACTGTAACACTCTCTGATATACCCCACACCCCTCGCTGCAACACTCTCTGATATACCCCACACCCCTCGCTGCAACACTCTCTGATATACCCCACACCCCTCACTGTATCACTCTGATATACCCCACACACCTCACTGTAACACTGTGATATACCCCACACCCCTCACTGTAACACTCTGATAGACCCCACACCCCTCACTGTAACACTCTGATATACCCCACACCCCTCACTGTAACACTCTCTGATATACCACACACCACTCACTGTAACAGTCTGTGACATACCCAACACCCCTCACTGTAACACTCTGATATACCCCACACCCCTCACTGTAACACTCTCTGATATACCCCACACCCCTCACTGTAACACTCTGTGATATACCCCACACCCCACACTGTAACACTCTCTGATGTACCCCACACCCCTCACTGTATCACTCTCTGATATACCCCACACTCCTCTCTGTAACACTCTAATATACCCCACACCCCTCACTGTAACACTCTCTGATATACCCCACACTGCTCACTGTAACACTCTGATATACCCCACACAGCTCACTGTAACCCCCTCTGATATACCCCACACCCCTCACTGTAACACACTGATATACCCCACACCCCTCACTGTAACACTCTGATATACCCAACACCCCTCACTGTAACAATCTGATTTACCCCACACCGTTCACTGCAACACTCTGATATTCCCCACATACCTCACTGTAACACTCTCTGATATTCCCCACAACCTCACTGTAACATACTCTGATATACCCCACAAACCTCACTGTAACACTCACTGATATAACCAACACCCCTCACTGTAACACTCTGATATACCCCACACTCCTCACTGTAACACTCTGATATACCCCACACCCCTCACTGTAACACTCTCTGATATACCGCAGACCCCTCACTGTAACACTGTGGTATACCCCACACCCCTCACTGTAACACTCGCTGATATATCCCACACCCCTCACTGTAACACTGGTATACCACACACCCCTCACTGTAACACTCTGATATACCCCACACCCCTCACTGTAACACTGGTATACCACACACCCCTCACTGTAACACTCTGATATACCCCACACCCCTCACTGTAACACTCTCTGATATACCACACACCCCTCACTGTAACACTGTGGTATATCCCACACCCGTCACTGTAACACTCTCTGATATACCCCACACTCCTCACTGTAACACTTTCTGATATACCCCACACCCCGCACTGTAACACTCTGATATACCCCACACCCCTCACTGTAACACTCTGATATACCCAACACCCCTCACTGTAACACTCTGATATACCCCACACCCCTCACAGTAACACTCTAATATACCCCACACCCCTCACTTTAACACTCTCTGATATACCCCACACTCCTCACTGTAACACATTGATATACCCCACACCCCTCACTGTAACACTCTGACGTACCCCACACCCGTCACTGTAACACTCTGATATACCCCACACCCCTCACTGTAACACTCTGATATACCCAACACCGCTCACTGTAACACTCTGATATACCCCACACCCCTCACTGTAACACTCTGATATGCGCCACACTGTAACACTCTGATATACCCCACACCCCTCACAGTAACACTCTGACATACCCCACACCCCTCACTGTAACACTCTGATATACCCCACACCCCTCACTGTAACACTCTCTGATATACTCCACACCACTCACTGTAACACTCTCTGATATACCCCACACACCTCACTGTAACACTCTGATATACCCCACACCCCTCACTGTAACACTCTCTGATATACCCCAAACCCCTCACTGTATCACTCTGATATACCCCACACCCCTCACTGTAACACTCTCTGATATACCACACACCACTCACTGTAACACTCTGTGACATAGCCCACACCCCTCACTGTAACACTCTCTGATATACCCCACACCCCTCGCTGCAACACTCTCTGATATACCCCACACCCCTCGCTGCAACACTCTCTGATATACCCCACACCCCTCACTGTATCACTCTGATATACCCCACACACCTCACTGTAACACTGTGATATACCCCACACCCCTCACTGTAACACTCTGATAGACCCCACACCCCTCACTGTAACACTCTGATATACCCCACACCCCTCACTGTAACACTCTCTGATATACCACACACCACTCACTGTAACAGTCTGTGACATACCCAACACCCCTCACTGTAACACTCTGATATACCCCACACCCCTCACTGTAACACTCTCTGATATACCCCACACCCCTCACTGTAACACTCTGTGATATACCCCACACCCCACACTGTAACACTCTCTGATGTACCCCACACCCCTCACTGTATCACTCTCTGATATACCCCACACTCCTCTCTGTAACACTCTAATATACCCCACACCCCTCACTGTAACACTCTCTGATATACCCCACACTGCTCACTGTAACACTCTGATATACCCCACACAGCTCACTGTAACCCCCTCTGATATACCCCACACCCCTCACTGTAACACACTGATATACCCCACACCCCTCACTGTAACACTCTGATATACCCAACACCCCTCACTGTAACAATCTGATTTACCCCACACCGTTCACTGCAACACTCTGATATTCCCCACACACCTCACTGTAACAGACTCTGATATACCCCACACCCCTCACTGTAACACACTCTGATATACCCAACACCCCTCACTGTAACACTCTGATATACCCACACCCCTCACTGTAACACTCTCTGATATTCCCCACAACCTCACTGTAACATACTCTGATATACCCCACAAACCTCACTGTAACACTCACTGATATAACCAACACCCCTCACTGTAACACTCTGATATACCCCACACTCCTCACTGTAACACTCTGATATACCCCACACCCCTCACTGTAACACTCTCTGATATACCGCAGACCCCTCACTGTAACACTGTGGTATACCCCACACCCCTCACTGTAACACTCGCTGATATACCCCACACCCCTCACTGTAACACTGGTATACCACACACCCCTCACTGTAACACTCTGATATACCCCACACCCCTCACTGTAACACTCTTTGATATACCACACACCCCTCACTGTAACACTGTGGTATATCCCACACCCCTCACTGTAACACTCTCTGATATACCCCACACTCCTCACTGTAACACTTTCTGATAAACCCCACACCCCGCACTGTAACACTCTGATATACCCCACACCCCTCACTGTAACACTCTGATATACCCAACACCCCTCACTGTAACACTCTGATATACCCCACACCCCTCACTGTAACACTCTGACGTACCCCACACCCCTCACTGTAATACTCTGATATACCCCACAACCCTCACTGTAACACTCTGATATACCCAACACCCCTCACTGTAACACTCTGATATACCCCACACCCCTCACTGTAACACTCTGATATACGCCACACTGTAACACTCTGATACACCCCACACCCCTCACAGTAACACTCTGACATACCCCACACCCCTCACTGTAACACTCGCTGATATACCCCACACCCCTCACTGTAACACTGTGGTATACCACACACCCCTCAATGTAACACTCTGATATACCCCACACCCCTCACTGTAACACTCTCTGATATACCCCACACCCCTCACTGTAACACTGTCTGATATACCACACACCCCTCACTGCAACACTGTTATACACCCCACACCCCTTACTGTAACGCTCTCTGATATACCCCACACCCCTCACTGTAACACTCTCTGATATATCCCACACCCCTCACTGTAACACTGTGGTATACCCCACACCCCTCACTGTAACACTCTGATATACCTCACACCCCTCACAGTAGCACTTTCCAATACACCCCACACCCCTCACTGTAACACTCTGATATACCCCACACCGCTCACTGTAACACTCTCTGATATACCCCACACCCCTCACTGTAACACTCGCTGATATACCCCACACCCCTCACTGTAACACTCTCTGATATACCCCACACCCCTCGCTGCAACACTCTCTGATATACCCCACACCCCTCGCTGCAACACTCTCTGATATACCCCACAACCCTCACTGTATCACTCTGATATACCCCACACACCTCACTGTAACACTGTGATATACCCCACACCCCTCACTGTAACACTCTGATATACCCCACACCCCTCACTGTAACACTCTGATATACCCCACACCCCTCACTGTAACACTCTCTGATATACCACACACCACTCACTGTAACACTCTGTGACATACCCCACACCCCTCACTGCAACACTCTGATATACCCCACACCACTCACTGTAACACTCTCTGATATACCCCACACCCCTCACTGTAACACTCTGTGATATACCCCACACCCCACACTGTAACACTCTCTGATATACCCCACACCCCTCACTGTATCACTCTCTGATATACCCCACACCCCTCACTGTAACACTCTAATATACCCCACACCCCTCACTGTAACACTCTCTGATATACCCCACACAGCTCACTGTAACCCTCTCTGATATACCCCACACCCCTCACTGTAACACACTGATATACCCCACACCCCTCACTGTAACACTCTGATATACCCAACACCCCTCACTGTAACAATCTGATTTACCCCACACTGTTCACTGCAACACTCTGATATTCCCCACACACCTCACTGTAACAGACTCTGATATACCCCACACCCCTCACTGTAACACACTCTGATATACCCAACACCCCTCACTGTAACACTCTGATATACCCACACCCCTCACTGTAACACTGTCTGATATACCCACACCCCTCACTGTAACACTGTGACATATCCCACACCCCTCACTGTAACACATTGATATACCCCACACCCATCACTGTAACACTCTCTGATATACCCCACACCCCTCAGTGTAACACTCTCTGAAATACCCCACACCCCTCACTGTAACACTGTGATATACCCCACACCCCTCACTGTAACACACTCTGAAATACCCCACAGCCCTCACTGTAATACTCTCTGATATACCCCACACCCCTCACTGTAACACTCTCTGATATACCCCACACCTCTCACTGTAACACTCTCTGATATACCCCACATCCTTCACTGTTACACTCTCTGATATACCCCACACCCCTCACTGTAACTCTCTCTGATATACCCCACACCCCTCACTGTCACACTCTGATATGCACCACACCCCTCACTGTAACACTCTCTGATATACCCCACACACCTCACTGTAACACTCTCAGATATACCCCACACCTCTCACTGTAACACTCTCTGATTTACCCCACACACCTCACTGTAACTCTCTCTGGTATACCCCACACCCCTCACTGTCACACTCTGATATACACCACACCCCTCACTGTAACACTCTCTGATATACCCCACACACCTCACTGTAACACTCTCAGATATACCCCACACCGCTCACTGAAACACTCTGATATACCCCACACCCCTCACTGTAACACTGTGATATACCCCACACCCCTCACTGTAACACTCTGACATATCCCACACCCCTCACTGTAACACTCTCTGATATACCCCACACTTCTCACTGTAACACTCTCTGAAATACCCCACACCCCTCACTGTAACACTCTCTGATATACCCCACTCCCCTCACTGTAACACTCTCTGATATACCTCACACCCCTCACTGTAACACTCTCTGATATACCTCACACCCCTCACTGTAACCCTCTCTGATATACCCCACTCCCCTCACTGTAACACTCTCTGATATACCTCACACCCCTCACTGTAACACTCTCTGATATACCCCACACTCCTCACTGTAACACTCTGATATACCCCACACTGTAACACACTGATATAGCCCACACCCCACACTGTAACACTCTGATATACCCCACACCCCTCACTGTAACACTCTCTGATATTCCCCACAACCTCACTGTAACATACTCTGATATACCCCACAAACCTCACTGTAACACTCACTGATATAACCCACACCCCTCACTGTAACGCTGTGGTATACCCCACACCCCTCACTGTAACACTCGCTGATATACCCCACACCCCTCACTGTAACACTGGTATACCACACACCCCTCACTGTAACACTCTGATATACCCCACACCCCTCACTGTAACACTCTTTGATATACCACACACCCCTCACTGTAACACTGTGGTATATCCCACACCCCTCACTGTAACACTCTCTGATATACCCCACACTCCTCACTGTAACACTTTCTGATATACCCCACACCCCGCACTGTAACACTCTGATATACCCCACACCCCTCACTGTAACTCTCTGATATACCCCACACCCCTCACTGTAACACTCTCTGATACACCCCACAGCCCTCACTGGAACACTGTGGTATACCCCACACCCCTCACTGTAACACTCTGATATACCTCACACCCCTCACAGTAACACTCTCTGATATACCCCACACCCCTCACTGTAACTCTCTGATATACCCCACACCCCTCACTGTAACACTCTCTGATACACCCCACAGCCCTCGCTGCAACACTCTCTGATATACCCCACACCCCTCACTGTAACACTGTGACATATCCCACACCCCTCACTGTAACACATTGATATACCCCACACCCATCACTGTAACACTCTCTGATATACACCACACCCCTCACTGTAACACTCTGTGATATACCCCACACCCCACACTGTAACACTCTCTGATGTACCCCACACCCCTCACTGTATCACTCTCTGATATACCCCACACTCCTCTCTGTAACACTCTAATATACCCCACACCCCTCACTGTAACACTCTCTGATATACCCCACACTGCTCACATTAACACTCTGATATACCCCACACAGCTCACTGTAACCCCCTCTGATATACCCCACACCCCTCACTGTAACACACTGATATACCCAACACCCCTCACTGTAACAATCTGATTTACCCCACACCGTTCACTGCAACACTCTGATATTCCCCACACACCTCACTGTAACAGACTCTGATATACCCCACACCCCTCACTGTAACACACTCTGATATACCCAACACCCCTCACTGTAACACTCTGATATACCCACACCCCTCACTGTAACACTCTCTGATATTCCCCACAACCTCACTGTAACATACTCTGATATACCCCACAAACCTCACTGTAACACTCACTGATATAACCAACACCCCTCACTGTAACACTCTGATATACCCCACACACCTCACTGTAACACTCTCTGACATACCCCACACCCCTCACTGTAACACTCTGATATACCCCACACTCTTCACTGTAACATTCTCTGATATACCCCACACTCCTCACTGTAACACTCTGATATACCCCACACCCCTCACTGTAACACTCTCTGATATACCGCAGACCCCTCACTGTAACACTGTGGTATACCCCACACCCCTCACTGTAACACTCGCTGATATACCCCACACCCCTCACTGTAACACTGGTATACCACACACCCCTCACTGTAACACTCTGATATACCCCACACCCCTCACTGTAACACTCTTTGATATACCACACACCCCTCATTGTAACACTGTGGGATATCCCACACCCCTCACTGTAACAATCTCTGATATACCCCACACTCCTCACTGTAACACTTTCTGATATACCCCACACCCCGCACTGTAACACTCTGATATACCCCACACCCCTCACTGTAACACTCTGATATACCCAACACCCCTCACTGTAACACTCTGATATACCCCACACCCCTCACTGTAACACTCTGACGTACCCCACACCCCTCACTGTAATACTCTGATATACCCCACACCCCTCACTGTAACACTCTGATATACCCAACACCCCTCACTGTAACACTCTGATATACCCCACACCCCTCACTGTAACACTCTGATATACGCCACACTGTAACACTCTGATATACCCCACACCCCTCACAGTAACACTCTGACATACCCCACACCCCTCACTGTAACACTCGCTGATATACCCCACACCCCTCACTGTAACACTGTGGTATACCACACACCCCTCAATGTAACACTCTGATATACGCCACACCCCTCATTGTAACACTCTCTGATATACCCCACACCCCTCACTGTAACACTGTCTGATATACCACACACCCCTCACTGCAACACTGTTATACACCCCACACCCCTTACTGTAACGCTCTCTGATATACCCCACACCCCTCACTGTAACACTCTCTGATATATCCCACACCCCTCACTGTAACACTGTGGTATACCCCACACCCCTCACTGTAACACTCTCTGATATACCCCACACCCCTCACTGTAACACTCTGACATACCCCACACCCCTCACTGTAACACTCTGATATACCCCACAACCCTCACTGTAACACTCTCTGATATACCCCACATCCCTCACTGTAACACTCGCTGATATACCCCACACCCCTCACTGTAACACTGTGGTATACCACACACCCCTCACTGTAACACTCTCTGATATACCCCACACCCCTCACTGTAACACTCTGATATACCCCACACACTTTTCACTGTAACACTCTGATATACCCCACACCCCTCACTGGAACGCTCTCTGATATACCCCACACCCCTCACTGTAACACTCGCTAATACACCCCACACCCCTTACTGTACCACTCTCTGATATACCCCACAGCCCTCACTGTAACACTCTCTGATATACCCCACACCCCTCACTGTAACACTCTCTGATATACCCCACACCCCTCACTGTAACACTCTCTGATATACCCCACACCCCTCACTGTAACACTATCTGATATACCCCACACCCCTCACTGTAACACTCGCTGATATACCCCACACACCTCACTGTAACACTCTGATATACCCCACACCCCTCACTGTAACACTCTGATATACCCCACTCCCCACACTGTAACACTCTCTGATATACTCCACACCCCTCACTGTAACACTCTGATATACCCCACACCCCTCATTGTAACACTCTCTGATATACCCCACACCCCTCACTGGAACACACTGATATACCCCACACCCCTCACTGTAACCCTCTCTGATATAGCCCACATCCCTCACTGTAACACTCTCTAATATACCCCACACCCCTCACTGTAACACTCTCTGATATACCCCACACCCCTCACTGTAACACTCTCTGATATACCCCACACCCCTCACTGTAACACTCTCTGGTATACCCCACACACCTCACTGTAACACTCTCTGATATACCCCACACCCCTCACTGTAACTCTCTGATATACCCCACACCCCTCACTGTAACACTCTCTGATACACCCCACAGCCCTCACTGGAACACTGTGGTATACCCCACACCCCTCACTGTAACACTCTGATATACCTCACACCCCTCACAGTAACACTCTCTGATATACCCCACACCCCTCACTGTAACTCTCTGATATACCCCACACCCCTCACTGTAACACTCTCTGATACACCCCACAGCCCTCGCTGCAACACTCTCTGATATACCCCACACCCCTCACTGTAACACTGTGACATATCCCACACCCCTCACTGTAACACATTGATATACCCCACACCCATCACTGTAACACTCTCTGATATACCCCACACCCCTCACTGTAACACTCTGATATACCTCACACCCCTCACAGTAACACTCTCCAATACACCCCACACCCCTCACTGTAACACTCTGATATACCCCACACCGCTCACTGTAACACTCTCTGATATACCCCACACCCCTCACTGTAACACTCGCTGATATACCCCACACCCCTCACTGTAACACTCTCTGATATACCCCACACCCCTCGCTGCAACACTCTCTGATATACCCCACACCCCTCGCTGCAACACTCTCTGATATACCCCACAACCCTCACTGTATCACTCTGATATACCCCACACACCTCACTGTAACACTGTGATATACCCCACACCCCTCACTGTAACACTCTGATATACCCCACACCCCTCACTGTAACACTCTGATATACCCCACACCCCTCACTGTAACACTCTCTGATATACCACACACCACTCACTGTAACACTCTGTGACATACCCCACACCCCTCACTGCAACACTCTGATATACCCCACACCACTCACTGTAACACTCTCTAATATACCCCACACCCCTCACTGTAACACTCTGTGATATACCCCACACCCCACACTGTAACACTCTCTGATATACCCCACACCCCTCACTGTATCACTCTCTGATATACCCCACACCCCTCACTGTAACACTCTAATATACCCCACACCCCTCACTGTAACACTCTCTGATATACCCCACACAGCTCACTGTAACCCTCTCTGATATACCCCACACCCCTCACTGTAACACACTGATATACCCCACACCCCTCACTGTAACACTCTGATATACCCAACACCCCTCACTGTAACAATCTGATTTACCCCACACTGTTCACTGCAACACTCTGATATTCCCCACACACCTCACTGTAACAGACTCTGATATACCCCACACCCCTCACTGTAACACACTCTGATATACCCAACACCCCTCACTGTAACACTCTGATATACCCACACCCCTCACTGTAACACTGTCTGATATACCCACACCCCTCACTGTAACACTGTGACATATCCCACACCCCTCACTGTAACACATTGATATACCCCACACCCATCACTGTAACACTCTCTGATATACCCCACACCCCTCAGTGTAACACTCTCTGAAATACCCCACACCCATCACTGTAACACTGTGATATACCCCACACCCCTCACTGTAACACACTCTGAAATACCCCACAGCCCTCACTGTAATACTCTCTGATATACCCCACACCCCTCACTGTAACACTCTCTGATATACCCCACACCTCTCACTGTAACACTCTCTGATATACCCCACATCCTTCACTGTTACACTCTCTGATATACCCCACACCCCTCACTGTAACTCTCTCTGATATACCCCACACCCCTCACTGTCACACTCTGATATGCACCACACCCCTCACTGTAACACTCTCTGATATACCCCACACACCTCACTGTAACACTCTCAGATATACCCCACACCTCTCACTGTAACACTCTCTGATTTACCCCATACACCTCACTGTAACTCTCTCTGGTATACCCCACACCCCTCACTGTCACACTCTGATATACACCACACCCCTCACTGTAACACTCTCTGATATACCCCACACACCTCACTGTAACACTCTCGGATATACCCCACACCGCTCACTGAAACACTCTGATATACCCCACACCCCTCACTGTAACACTGTGATATACCCCACACCCCTCACTGTAACACTCTGACATATCCCACACCCCTCACTGTAACACTCTCTGATATACCCCACACTTCTCACTGTAACACTCTCTGAAATACCCCACACCCCTCACTGTAACACTCTCTGATATACCCCACTCCCCTCACTGTAACACTCTCTGATATACCTCACACCCCTCACTGTAACACTCTCTGATATACCTCACACCCCTCACTGTAACCCTCTCTGATATACCCCACTCCCCTCACTGTAACACTCTCTGATATACCTCACACCCATCACTGTAACACTCTCTGATATACCCCACACTCCTCACTGTAACACTCTGATATACCCCACACCCCTCACTGTAACACACTGATATAGCCCACACCCCACACTGTAACACTCTGATATACCCCACACCCCTCACTGTAACACTCTCTGATATTCCCCACAACCTCACTGTAACATACTCTGATATACCCCACAAACCTCACTGTAACACTCACTGATATAACCCACACCCCTCACTGTAACGCTGTGGTATACCCCACACCCCTCACTGTAACACTCGCTGATATACCCCACACCCCTCACTGTAACACTGGTATACGACACACCCCTCACTGTAACACTCTGATATACCCCACACCCCTCACTGTAACACTCTTTGATATACCACACACCCCTCACTGTAACACTGTGGTATATCCCACACCCCTCACTGTAACACTCTCTGATATACCCCACACTCCTCACTGTAACACTTTCTGATATACCCCACACCCCGCACTGTAACACTCTGATATACCCCACATCCCTCACTGTAAAACTCTGATATACCCAACACCCCTCACTGTAACACTCTGATATACCCCACACCCCTCACAGTAACACTCTAATATACCCCACACCCCTCACTGTAACACTCTCTGATATACCCCACACTCCTCACTGTAACACATTGATATACCCCACACCCCTCACTGTAACACTCTGACGTACCCCACACCCCTCACTGTAACACTCTGATATACCCCACACCCCTCACTGTAACACTCTGATATACCCAACACACCTCACTGTAACACTCTGATATACCCCACACCCCTCACTGTAACACTCTGATATACGCCACACTGTAACACTCTGATATACCCCACACCCCACACAGTAACACTCTGACATACCCCACACCCCTCACTGTAACACTCTGATATACCCCACACCCCTCACTGTAACACTCTCTGATATACCCCACACCCCTCACTGTAACACTCGCTGATATACCCCACACCCCTCACTGTAACACTGTGGTATACCACACACCCCTCAATGTAACACTCTGATATACCCCACACCCCTCACTGTAACACTCTCTGATATACCCCACACCCCTCAGTGTAACACTGTCTGATATACCACACACCCCTCACTGCAACACTGTTATACACCCCACACCCCTTACTGTAACACTCTCTGATATACCCCACACCCCTCACTGTAACACTCTCTGATATATCCCACACCCCTCACTGTAACACTGTGGTATACCCCACACCCCTCACTGTAACACTCTCTGATATACCCCACACCCCTCACTGTAACACTCTGACATACCCCACACCCCTCACTGTAACACTCTGATATACCCCACACCCCTCACTGTAACACTCTCTGATATACCCCACATCCCTCACTGTAACACTCACTGATATACCCCACACCCCTCACTGTAACACTGTGGTATACCAGACACCCCTCACTGTAACACTCTCTGATATACCCCACACACTTCTCACTGTAACACTCTGATATACCCCACACCCCTCACTGGAACGCTCTCTGATATACCCCACACCCCTCACTGTAACACTCGCTGATACACCCCACACCCCTTACTGTAACACTCTCTGATATACCCCACACCCCTCACTGTAACACTCTCTGATATACCCCACACCCCTCACTGTAACACTCTCTGATATACCCCACACCCCTCACTGTAACACTCTCTGATATACCCCACACCCCTCACTGTAACACTATCTGATATACCCCACACCCCTCACTGTAACACTCTCTGATATACCCCACACACCTCACTGTAAGACTCTGATATACCCCACACCCCTCACTGTAACACTCTGATATACCCCACTCCCCACACCGTAACACTCTCTGATATACTCCACACCCCTCACTGTAACACTCTGATATACCCCACACCCCTCATTGTAACACTCTGATATACCCCACACCCCTCACTGGAACACTCTCTGATATACCCCACACCCCTCACTGGAACACACTGATATACCCCACACCCCTCACTGTAACCCTCTCTGATATAGCCCACATCCCTCACTGTAACACTCTCTAATATACCCCACACCCCTCACTGTAACACTCTCTGATATACCCCACACCCCTCACTGTAACACTCTCTGATATACCCCACACCCCTCACTGTAACACTCTCTGGTATACCCCACACACCTCACTGTAACACTCTCTGATATACCCCACACCCCTCACTGTAACTCTCTGATATACCCCACACCCCTCACTGTAACACTCTCTGATACACCCCACAGCCCTCACTGGAACACTGTGGTATACCCCACACCCCTCACTGTAACACTCTGATATACCTCACACCCCTCACAGTAACACTCTCTGATATACCCCACACCCCTCACTGTAACTCTCTGATATACCCCACACCCCTCACTGTAACACTCTCTGATACACCCCACAGCCCTCACTGGAACACTGTGGTATACCCCACACCCCTCACTGTAACACTCTGATATACCTCACACCCCTCACAGTAACACTCTCCAATACACCCCACACCCCTCACTGTAACACTCTGATATACCCCACACCCCTCACTGTAACACTCTCTGATATACCCCACACCCCTCACTGTAACACTCGCTGATATACCCCACACCCCTCACTGTAACACTCTAATATACCCCACACCCCTCACTGTAACACTCTCTGATATACCCCACACCGCTCACTGTAACCCTCTCTGATATACCCCACGCCCCTTACTGTAACACACTGATATACCCCACACCCCTCACTGTAACACTCTGATATACCCAACACCCCTCACTGTAACACTCTGATTTACCCCACACCGTTCACTGCAACACTCTCTGATATTCCCCACACACCTCACTGTAACAGACTCTGATATACCCCACACCCCTCACTGTAACACACTCTGATATACCCAACACCCCTCACTGTAACACTCTGATATACCCACACCCCTCACTGTAACACTGTCTGATATACCCACACCCCTCACTGTAACACTGTGACATATCCCACAACCCTCACTGTAACACTGTGATATACCCCACACCCATCACTGTAACACACTCTGATATACCCCACACCCCTCAGTGTAACACTCTCTGAAATACCCCACACCCCTCACTGTAACACTGTGATATACCCCACACCCCTCACTGTAACACACTCTGAAATACCCCACAGCCCTCACTGTAATACTCTCTGATATACCCCACACCCCTCACTGTAACACTCTCTGATATACCCCACACCTCTCACTGTAACACTCTCTGATATACCCCACATCCCTCACTGTTACACTCTCTGATATACCCCACACACCTCACTGTAACTCTCTCTGGTGTACCCCACACCCCTCACTGTCACACTCTGATATACACCACACCCCTCACTGTAACACTCTCTGATATACCCCACACACCTCACTGTAACACTCTCAGATATACCCCACACCGCTCACTGAAACACTCTGATATACCCCACACCCCTCACTGTAACACTGTGATATACCCCACACCCCTCACTGTAACACTCTGACATACCCCACACCCCTCACTGTAACACTCTCTGATATACCCCACACTTCTCACTGTAACACTCTCTGAAATACCCCACACCCCTCACTGTAACACTCTCTGATATACCCCACTCCCCTCACTGTAACACTCTCTGATATACCTCACACCCCTCACTGTAACACTCTCTGATATACCTCACACCCCTCACTGTAACCCTCTCTGATATACCCCACTCCCTCACTGTAACACTCTCTGATATACCTCACACCCCTCACTGTAACACTCTCTGATATACCCCACACTCCTCATTGTAACACTCTGATATACCCCACACCCCTCACTGTAACACACTGATATAGCCCACACCCCACACTGTAACACTCTGATATACCCCACACCATTCACTGTAACACTCTCTGATATTCCCCACAACCTCACTGTAACATACTCTGATATACCCCACAAACCTCACTGTAACACTCACTGATATAACCCACACCCCTCACTGTAACACTCTGAGATACCCCACACCCCTCACTGTAACACTCTGATATACCCCACACTCTTCACTGTAACACTCTCTGATATACCGCAGACCCCTCACTGTAACACTGTGGTATACCCCACACCCCTCACTGTAACACTCGTTGATATACCCCACAACCCTCACTGTAACACTCTCTGATAAACCCCACACTGTAACGCTCTCTGATATACCGCACACCCCTCACTGTAACACTGTGGTATACCCCACACCCCTCACTGTAACACTCTCTGATATACCCCACACTCCCCACTGTAACACTCTGATATACCCCACACTCTTCATTGTAACACTCTCTGATATACCCCACACCCCTCACTGTAACACTCTCTGATATACTCCACACCCCTCACTGTAACACTCTGACATACCCCACACCCCTCACTGTAACACTCTGATATACCCCACACCCCTCACTGTAACAATCTGATATACCCAACACCCCTCACTGTAACACTATGATAAAGCCCACACCCCTCACTGTAACACTCTGATATACGCCACACTGTAACACTCTGATATACCCCACACCCCTCACAGTAACACTCTGACATACCCCACACCCCTCACTGTAACACTCTGATATACCCCACACCCCTCACTGTAACACTCTCTGATATACCCCACACCCCTCACTGTAACACTCGCTGATATACCCCACACCCCTCACTGTAACACTGTGGTATACCACACACCCTTCAATGTAACACTCTGATATACCCCACACCCCTCACTGTAACACTCTCTGATATACCCCACACCCCTCACTGTAACACTGTCTGATATACCTCACACCCCTCACTGTAACACTGTTATACACCCCACACCCCTTACTGTAACACTCTCTGATATACCCCACACCCCTCACTGTAACACTCTCTGATATATCCCACACCCCTCACTGTAACACAGTGGTATACCCCACACCCCTTACTGTAACACTCTCTGATATACCCCACACCCCTCACTGTAACACTCTGACATACCCCACACCCCTCACTGTAACACTCTGATATACCCCACACCCCTCACTGTAACACTCTCTGATATACCCCACATCCCTCACTGTAACACTCGCTGATATACCCCACACCCCTCACTGTAACACTGTGGTATACCACACACCCCTCACTGTAACACACTCTGATATACCCCACACTCTTCACTGTAACACTCTCTGATACACCCCACACTCCTCACTGTAACACTCTGATATACCCCACACCCCTCACTGTAACACTCTCTGATATACCGCAGACCCCTCACTGTAACACTGTGGTATACCCCACACCCCTCACTGTAACACTCGCTGATATACCCCACAACCCTCACTGTAACACTCTCTGATAAACCCCACACTGTAACGCTCTCTGATATACCGCACACCCCTCACTGTAACACTGTGGTATACCCCACACCCCTCACGGTAACACTCTCTGATATACCCCACACTCCCCACTGTAACACTCTGATATACCCCACACTCTTCATTGTAACACTCTCTGATATACCCCACACCCCTCACTGTAACACTCTCTGATATACCCCACATCCCTCACTGTAACACTCTGACATACCCCACACCCCTCACTGTAACACTCTGATATACCCCACACCCCTCACTGTAACAATCTGATATACCCAACACCCCTCACTGTAACACTATGATAAAGCCCACACCCCTCACTGTAACACTCTGATATACGCCACACTGTAACACTCTGATATACCCCACACCCCTCACAGTAACACTCTGACAAACCCCACACCCCTCACTGTAACACTCTGATATACCCCACACCCCTCACTGTAACACTCTCTGATATACCCCACACCCCTCACTGTAACACTCGCTGATATACCCCACACCCCTCACTGTAACACTGTGGTATACCACACACCCCTCAATGTAACACTCTGATATACCCCACACCCCTCACTGTAACACTCTCTGATATACCCCACACCCCTCACTGTAACACTGTCTGATATACCTCACACCCCTCACTGTAACACTGTTATACACCCCACACCCCTTACTGTAACACTCTCTGATATACCCCACACCCCTCACTGTAACACTCTCTGATATATCCCACACCCCTCACTGTAACACTGTGGTATACCCCACACCCCTTACTGTAACACTCTCTGATATACCCCACACCCCTCACTGTAACACTCTGACATACCCCACACCCCTCACTGTAACATTCTGATATACCCCACACCCCTCACTGTAACACTCTCTGATATAACCCACATCCCTCACTGTAACACTCGCTGATATACCCCACACCCCTCACTGTAACACTGTGGTATACCACACACCCCTCACTGTAACACTCTCTGATATACCCCACACACTTCTCACTGTAACACTCTGATATACCCCACACCCCTCACTGGAACGCTCTCTGATATACCCCACACCCCTCACTGTAACACTCGCTGATATACCCCACACCCCTCACTGTAACACTCTGATATACCCCACACCCCTCACTGTAACACTCTCTGATATACCCCACACCCCTCACTGTAACACTGTCTGATATACCACACACCCCTCACTGTAACACTGTGATACACCCCACACCCCTCACTGTAACACTCTGATATACCCCACACCCCTCACTGTAACACTCTGATATACCCCAAACCCCTCACTGTAACACTCTCTGATATACCCCACACCCCTCACTGTAACACTCTCTGATATACCCCACACCCCTCACTGTAACACTCTCTGATATACCCCACACCCCTCACTGTAACACTCTCTGATATACCCCACACCCCTCACTGTAACACTCTGATATACCCCACACCCCTCACTGTAACACTCTGATATACTCCACACCCCTCACTGTAACACTCTGATATACCCCACTCCCCACACCGTAACACTCTCTGATATACTCCACACCCCTCACTGTAACACTCTGATATACCCCACACCCCTCATTGTAACACTCTCTGATATACCCCACACCCCTCACTGGAACACACTGATATACCCCACACCCCTCACTGTAACCCTCTCTGATATAGCCCACATCCCTCACTGTAACACTCTCTGATATACCCCACACCCCTCACTGTAACACTCTCTGATATACCCCACACCCCTCACTGTAACACTCTCTGATATACCCCACACCCCTCACTGTAACACTCTCTGGTATACCCCACACACCTCACTGTAACACTCTCTGATATACCCCACACCCCTCACTGTAACTCTCTGATATACCCCACACCCCTCACTGTAACACTCTCTGATACACCCCACAGCCCTCACTGGAACACGGTGGTATACCCCACACCCCTCACTGTAACACTCTGATATACCCCACACCCCTCACTGTGACACTCTCTGATATATCCCACACCCCTCACTGTAACACTCTCTGATATACCCCACACCCCTCACTGTAACACTCTCTGATATACCCCACACCCCTCACTGTAACACTCTGACATACCCCACACCCCTCACTGTAACACTCTGATATACCCCACACCCCTCACTGTAACAATCTGATATACCCAACACCCCTCACTGTAACACTATGATAAAGCCCACACCCCTCACTGTAACACTCTGATATACGCCACACAGTAACACTCTGATATACCCCACACCCCTCACAGTAACACTCTGACATACCCCACACCCCTCACTGTAACACTCTGATATACCCCACACCCCTCACTGTAACACTCTCTGATATACCCCACACCCCTCACTGTAACACTCGCTGATATACCCCACACCACTCACTGTAACACTGTGGTATTCCACACACCCCTCAATGTAACACTCTGATATACCCCACACCCCTCACTGTAACACTCTCTGATATACCCCTCACTGTAACACTGTCTGATATACCACACACCCCTCACTGCAACACTGTTATACACCCCACACCCCTTACTGTAACAGTCTCTGATATACCCCACACCCCTCACTGTAACACTCTCTGATATATCCCACACCCCTCACTGTAACACTGTGGTATACCCCACACCCCTTACTGTAACACTCTCTGATATACCCCACACCCCTCACTGTAACACTCTGACATACCCCACACCCCTCACTGTAACACTCTGATATACCCCACACCCCTCACTGTAACACTCTCTGATATACCCCACATCCCTCACTGTAACACTCGCTGATATACCCCACACCCCTCACTGTAACACTGTGGTATACCACACACCCCTCACTGGAACGCTCTCTGATATACCCCACACCCCTCACTGTAACACTCGCTGATATACCCCACACCCCTCACTGTAACACTCTGATATACCCCACAGCCCTCACTGTAACACTCTCTGATATACCCCACACCCCTCACTGTAACACTCTCTGATATACCCCACACCCCTCACTGTAACACTCTGATATACCCCACACCCCTCACTGTAACACTCTGATATACTCCACACCCCTCACTGTAACACTCTGATATACCCCACTCCCCACACCGTAACACTCTCTGATATACTCCACACCCCTCACTGTAACACTCTGATATACCCCACACCCCTCATTGTAACACTCTCTGATATACCCCACACCCCTCACTGTAACACTCTGATATACCCCACACCCCTCATTGTAACACTCTCTGATATACCCCACACCCCTCACTGTAACCCTCTCTGATATAGCCCACATCCCTCACTGTAACACTCTCTGATATACCCCACACCCCTCACTGTAACACTCTCTGATATACCCCACACCCCTCACTGTAACACTCTCTGATATACCCCACACCCCTCACTGTAACACTCTCTGGTATACCCCACACACCTCACTGTAACACTCTCTGATATACCCCACACCCCTCACTGTAACTCTCTGATATACCCCACACCCCTCACTGTAACACTCTCTGATACACCCCACAGCCCTCACTGGAACACTGTGGTATACCCCACACCCCTCACTGTAACACTCTGATGTACCCCACACCCCTCACTGTGACACTCTCTGATATATCCCACACCCCTCACTGTAACACTCTCTGATATACCCCACACCCCTCACTGTAACACTCTCTGATATACCTCACACCCCTCACAGTAACACTCTCTGATATACCCCACACCCCTCACTGTAACTCTCTGATATACCCCACACCCCTCACTGTAACACTCTCTGATATACCCCACACACCTCACTGTAACGCTCTCTGATATACCCCACACCCCTCACTGTAACGCTCTCTGATATACCCCACAGCCCTCACTGGAACACTGTGGTATACCCCACACCCCTCACTGTAACACTCTGATATACCTCACACCCCTCACAGTAACACTCTCTGATATACCCCACACCCCTCACTGTAACACTCTCTGATATACCCCACACCCCTCACTGTAACACTCTGATATACCACACACCCCTCACTGTAACACTCTCTGATATACCCCACACCCCTCACTGTAACACTCTCTGATACACCCCACAGCCCTCACTGGAACACTGTGGTATACCCCACACCCCTCACTGTAACACTCTGATATACCCCACACCCCTCACTGTAACACTCTGATATACCTCACACCCCTCACAGTAACACTCTCCAATACACCCCACACCCCTCACTGTAACACTCTGATATACCCCACACCGCTCACTGTAACACTCTCTGATATACCCCACGCCCCTTACTGTAACACTCGCTGATATACCCCACACCCCTCACTGTAACACTGTGGCATACCACACACCCCTCACTGTAACACTCTGATATACCCCACACCCCTCACTGTAACACTGTGTGATATAGCACACACCCCTCACTGTAACACTGTGATACACCCCACACCCCTTACTGTAACACTCTCTGATATACCCCACACCCCTCACTGTAACACTCTCTGATATACCCCACACCCCTCATTGTAACACTCTCTGATATACCCCACACCCCTCACTGTAACACTCTCTGATATACCCCACACCCCTCACTGTAACACTCTCTGATATACCCCACACCCCTCACTGTAACACTCTGATATACCCCACACCCCTCACTGTAACACTGTGGTATACCCCACACCCCTCACTGTAACACTCTGATATACCCCTCTCCCCTCACCGTAACACTCTCTGATATACTCCACACCCCTCACTGTAACACTCTGATATACACCACACCCCTCATTGTAACACTCTCTGATATACCCCACACCCCTCACTGGAACACACTGATATACCCCACACCCCTCACTGTAACACTCTCTGATATAGCCCACATCCCTCACTGTAACACTCTCTGATATACCCCACACCCCTCACTGTAACACTCTCTGATATACCCCACACCCCTCACTGTAACACTCTCTGATATACCCCACACCCCTCACTGTAACACTCTCTGGTATACCCCACACACCTCACTGTAACACTCTCTGATATACCCCACACCCCTCACTGTAACTCTCTGATATACCCCACACCCCTCACTGTAACACTCTCTGATACACGCCACAGCCCTCACTGGAACACTGTGGTATACCCCACGCCCCTCACTGTAACACTCTGATATACCTCACACCCCTCACAGTAACACTCTCTGATATACCCCACACCCCTCACTGTAACTCTCTGATATACCCCACACCCCTCACTGTAACATTCTCTGTTATACCCCACACCCCTCACTGTAACACTCTGATATACCTCACACCCCTCACAGTAACACTCTCCAATACACCCCACACCCCTCACTGTAACACACTGATATACCCCACACCCCTCACTGTAACACTCTCTGATATACCCCACACCCCTCACTGTAACACTCTGATATACCCCACACCCCTCACTGTAAGTCTCTGATATACCCCACACCCCTCACTGTAACACTCTCTGATACACCCCACAGCCCTCACTGTAACACTCTCTGATATACCCCACACCCCTCACTGTAACACTCTCTGATATACCCCACACCACTCACTGTAACACACTGATATACCCCACACCCCTCACTGTAACTCACTGATATACCCCACACCCCTCAGTGCAACACTCTCTGATATACCCCACACACCTCACTGTAACACTCTCTGATATACCCCACACCCCTCACTGTAACACTCTCTGATATACCCCACACCCCTCAGTGTAACACTCTCTGATATACCCCACACCCCTCACTGTAACACTCTCTGATATTCCCCACACCCCTCACTGTAACACTCTCTGATATACCCCACACCCCTCACTGTTACACTCTCTGATATACCCCACACCCCTCACTGTAACACTCTCTGATACACCACACAGCCCTCACTGGAACACTGTGGTATACCCCACACCCCTCACTGTAACACTCTGATATACCCCACACCCCGCACTGTAACACACTGATATACCTCACACCCCTCACTGTAACACTCTCTGATATACCCCACACCCCTCACTGTAACTCTCTGATATACCCCACACCCCTCACTGTAACTCTCTCTGATATACCCCACACCCCTCACTGTAACACACTCTGATATACCCCACACCCCTCACTGTAACACTCTCTGATATACCCCACACCCCTCACTGTAACACTCTCTGATATACCCCCCCCTCACTGAAACACTCTCTGATATACCCCACATCCGTCACTGTAACACTCTCTGATATACCCCACACCCCTCACTGTTACACTCTGATATATCCCACACCCCTCACTGTAACACTCTGATATACCCCACACCCCTCACTGTAACACTCTGATATACCCCACACCCCTCACTGTAACACTCTGATATACTCCACACCCCTCACTGTAACACTCTGATATACCCCACTCCCCACACCGTAACACTCTCTGATATACTCCACACCCCTCACTGTAACACTCTGATATACCCCACACCCCTCATTGTAACACTCTCTGATATACCCCACACCCCTCACTGTAACACTCTGATATACCCCACACCCCTCATTGTAACACTCTCTGATATACCCCACACCCCTCACTGTAACCCTCTCTGATATAGCCCACATCCCTCACTGTAACACTCTCTGATATACCCCACACCCCTCACTGTAACACTCTCTGATATACCCCACACCCCTCACTGTAACACTCTCTGATATACCCCACACCCCTCACTGTAACACTCGCTGATATACCCCACACCCCTCACTGTAACACTGTGGTATTCCACACACCCCTAAATGTAACACTCTGATATACCCCACACCCCTCACTGTAACACTCTCTGATATACCCCACACCCCTCACTGTAACACTGTCTGATATACCACACACCCCTCACTGCAACACTGTTATACACCCCACACCCCTTACTGTAACACTCTCTGATATACCCCACACCCCTCACTGTAACACTCTCTGATATATCCTACACCCCTCACTGTAACACTGTGGTATACCCCACACCCCTTACTGTAACACTCTCTGATATACCCCACACCCCTCACTGTAACACTCTGACATACCCCACACCCCTCACTGTAACACTCTGATATACCCCACACCCCTCACTGTAACACTCTCTGATATACCCCACATCCCTCACTGTAACACTCGCTGATATACCCCACACCCCTCACTGTAACACTGTGGTATACCACACACCCCTCACTGGAACACTCTCTGATATACCCCACACCCCTCACTGTAACACTCGCTGATATACCCCACACCCCTCACTGTAACACTCTGATATACCCCACACCCCTCACTGTAACACTCTCTGATATACCCCACACCCCTCACTGTAACACTGTCTGATATACCACACACCCCTCACTGTAACACTGTGATACACCCCACACCCCTCACTGTAACACTCTGATATACCCCACACCCCTCACTGTAACACTCTGATATACCCCAAACCCCTCACTGTAACACTCTCTGATATACCCCACACACCTCACTGTAACACTCTCTGATATACCCCACACCCCTCACTGTAACACTCTCTGATATACCCCACACCCCTCACTGTAACACTCTCTGATATAACCCACACCCCTCACTGTAACACTCTGATATACCCCACACCCCTCACTGTAACACTCTGATATACTCCACACCCCTCACTGTAACACTCTGATATACCCCACTCCCCACACCGTAACACTCTCTGATATACTCCACACCCCTCACTGTAACACTCTGATATACCCCACACCCCTCATTGTAACACTCTCTGATATACCCCACACCCCTCACTGTAACACTCTCTGATATACCCCACACCCCTCACTGTAACACTCTCTGGTATACCCCACACACCTCACTGTAACACTCTCTGATATACCCCACACCCCTCACTGTAACTCTCTGATATACCCCACACCCCTCACTGTAACACTCTCTGATACACCCCACAGCCCTCACTGGAACACTGTGGTATACCCCACACCCCTCACTGTAACACTCTGATATACCCCACACCCCTCACTGTGACACTCTCTGATATATCCCACACCCCTCACTGTAACACTCTCTGATATACCCCACACCCCTCACTGTAACACTCTCTGATATACCTCACACCCCTCACAGTAACACTCTCTGATATACCCCACACCCCTCACTGTAACTCTCTGATATACCCCACACCCCTCACTGTAACACTCTCTGATATACCCCACACACCTCACTGTAACGCTCTCTGATATACCCCACACCCCTCACTGTAACGCTCTCTGATATACCCCACAGCCCTCACTGGAACACTGTGGTATACCCCACACCCCTCACTGTAACACTCTGATATACCTCACACCCCTCACAGTAACACTCTCTGATATACCCCACACCCCTCACTGTAACACTCTCTGATATACCCCACACCCCTCACTGTAACACTCTGATATACCACACACCCCTCACTGTAACACTCTCTGATATACCCCACACCCCTCACTGTAACACTCTCTGATACACCCCACAGCCCTCACTGGAACACTGTGGTATACCCCACACCCCTCACTGTAACACTCTGATATACCCCACACCCCTCACTGTAACACTCTGATATACCTCACACCCCTCACAGTAACACTCTCCAATACACCCCACACCCCTCACTGTAACACTCTGATATACCCCACACCGCTCACTGTAACACTCTCTGATATACCCCACGCCCCTTACTGTAACACTCGCTGATATACCCCACACCCCTCACTGTAACACTGTGGTATACCACACACCCCTCACTGTAACACTCTGATATACCCCACACCCCTCACTGTAACGCTCTCTGATATACCCCACACCCCTCACTGTAACACTGTCTGATATACCACACACCCCTCACTGTAACACTGTGATACACCCCACACCCCTTACTGTAACACTCTCTGATATACCCCACACCCCTCACTGTAACACTCTCTGATATACCCCACACCCCTCATTGTAACACTCTCTGATATACCCCACACCCCTCACTGTAACACTCTCTGATATACCCCACACCCCTCACTGTAACACTCTCTGATATACCCCACACCCCTCACTGTAACACTCTGATATACCCCACACCCCTCACTGTAACACTGTGGTATACCCCACACCCCTCACTGTAACACTCTGATATACCCCTCTCCCCTCACCGTAACACTCTCTGATATACTCTACACCCCTCACTGTAACACTCTGATATACACCACACCCCTCATTGTAACACTCTCTGATATACCCCACACCCCTCACTGGAACACACTGATATACCCCACACCCCTCACTGTAACACTCTCTGATATAGCCCACATCCCTCACTGTAACACTCTCTGATATACCCCACACCCCTAACTGTAACACTCTCTGATATACCCCACACCCCTCACTGTAACACTCTCTGATATACCCCACACCCCTCACTGTAACACTCTCTGGTATACCCCACACACCTCACTGTAACACTCTCTGATATACCCCACACCCCTCACTGTAACTCTCTGATATACCCCACACCCCTCACTGTAACACTCTCTGATACACGCCACAGCCCTCACTGGAACACTGTGGTATACCCCACGCCCCTCACTGTAACACTCTGATATACCTCACACCCCTCACAGTAACACTCTCTGATATACCCCACACCCCTCACTGTAACTCTCTGATATACCCCACACCCCTCACTGTAACATTCTCTGTTATACCCCACACCCCTCACTGTAACACTCTGATATACCTCACACCCCTCACAGTAACACTCTCCAATACACCCCACACCCCTCACTGTAACACACTGATATACCCCACACCCCTCACTGTAACACTCTCTGATATACCCCACACCCCTCACTGTAACACTCTGATATACCCCACACCCCTCACTGCAAGTCTCTGATATATCCCACACCCCTCACTGTAACACTCTCTGATACACCCCACAGCCCTCACTGTAACACTCTCTGATATACCCCACACCCCTCACTGTAACACTCTCTGATATACCCCACACCACTCACTGTAACACACTGATATACCCCACACCCCTCACTGTAACTCACTGATATACCCCACACCCCTCAGTGCAACACTCTCTGATATACCCCACACACCTCACTGTAACACTCTCTGATATACCCCACACCCCTCACTGTAACACTCTCTGATATACCCCACACTCCTCACTGTAACACTCTCTGATATACCCCACACCCCTCACTGTAACACTCTCTGATATTCCCCACACCCCTCACTGTAACACTCTCTGATATACCCCACACCCCTCACTGTTACACTCTCTGATATACCCCACACCCCTCACTGTAACACTCTCTGATACACCACACAGCCCTCACTGGAACACTGTGGTATACCCCACACCCCTCACTGTAACACTCTGATATACCCCACACCCCTCACTGTAACACTCTGATATACCCCACACCCCGCACTGTAACACACTGATATACCTCACACCCCTCACTGTAACACTCTCTGATATACCCCACACCCCTCACTGTAACTCTCTGATATACCCCACACCCCTCACTGTAACTCTCTCTGATATACCCCACACCCCTCACTGTAACACACTCTGATATACCCCACACCCCTCACTGTAACACTCTCTGATATACCCCACACCCCTCACTGTAACCCTCTCTGATATAGCCCACATCCCTCACTGTAACACTCTCTGATATACCCCACACCCCTCACTGTAACACTCTCTGATATACCCCACACCCCTCACTGTAACACTCTCTGATATACCCCACACCCCTCACTGTAACACTCTCTGGTATACCCCACACACCTCACTGTAACACTCTCTGATATACCCCACACCCCTCACTGTAACTCTCTGATATACCCCACACCCCTCACTGTAACACTCTCTGATACACCCCACAGCCCTCACTGGAACACTGTGGTATACCCCACACCCCTCACTGTAACACTCTGATATACCCCACACCCCTCACTGTGACACTCTCTGATATATCCCACACCCCGCACTGTAACACTCTCTGATATACCCCACACCCCTCACTGTAACACTCTCTGATATACCTCACACCCCTCACAGTAACACTCTCTGATATACCCCACACCCCTCACTGTAACTCTCTGAAATACCCCACACCCCTCACTGTAACACTCTCTGATATACCCCACACACCTCACTGTAACGCTCTCTGATATACCCCACACCCCTCACTGTAACGCTCTCTGATATACCCCACAGCCCTCACTGGAACACTGTGGTATACCCCACACCCCTCACTGTAACACTCTGATATACCTCACACCCCTCACAGTAACACTCTCTGATATACCCCACACCCCTCACTGTAACACTCTCTGATATACCCCACACCCCTCACTGTAACACTCTGATATACCACACACCCCTCACTGTAACACTCTCTGATATACCCCACACCCCTCACTGTAACACTCTCTGATACACCCCACAGCCCTCACTGGAACACTGTGGTATACCCCACACCCCTCACTGTAACACTCTGATATACCCCACACCCCTCACTGTAACACTCTGATATACCTCACACCCCTCACAGTAACACTCTCCAATACACCCCACACCCCTCACTGTAACACTCTGATATACCCCACACCGCTCACTGTAACACTCTCTGATATACCCCACGCCCCTTACTGTAACACTCGCTGATATACCCCACACCCCTCACTGTAACACTGTGGTATACCACACACCCCTCACTGTAACACTCTGATATACCCCACACCCCTCACTGTAACACTCTCTGATATACCCCACACCCCTCACTGTAACACTGTCTGATATACCACACACCCCTCACTGTAACACTGTGATACACCCCACACCCCTTACTGTAACACTCTCTGATATACCCCACACCCCTCACTGTAACACTCTCTGATATACCCCACACCCCTCATTGTAACACTCTCTGATATACCCCACACCCCTCACTGTAACACTCTCTGATATACCCCACACCCCTCACTGTAACACTCTCTGATATACCTCACACCCCTCACTGTAACACTGTGGTATACCCCACACCCCTCACTGTAACACTCTGATATACCCCTCTCCCCTCACCGTAACACTCTCTGATATACTCCACACCCCTCACTGTAACACTCTGATATACACCACACCCCTCATTGTAACACTCTCTGATATACCCCACACCCCTCACTGGAACACACTGATATACCCCACACCCCTCACTGTAACACTCTCTGATATAGCCCACATCCCTCACTGTAACACTCTCTGATATACCCCACACCCCTCACTGTAACACTCTCTGATATACCCCACACCCCTCACTGTAACACTCTCTGATATACCCCACACCCCTCACTGTAACACTCTCTGGTATACCCCACACACCTCACTGTAACACTCTCTGATATACCCCACACCCCTCACTGTAACTCTCTGATATACCCCACACCCCTCACTGTAACACTCTCTGATACACGCCACAGCCCTCACTGGAACACTGTGGTATACCCCACGCCCCTCACTGTAACACTCTGATATACCTCACACCCCTCACAGTAACACTCTCTGATATACCCCACACCCCTCACTGTAACTCTCTGATATACCCCACACCCCTCACTGTAACATTCTCTGTTATACCCCACACCCCTCACTGTAACACTCTGATATACCTCACACCCCTCACAGTAACACTCTCCAATACACCCCATACCCCTCACTGTAACACACTGATATACCCCACACCCCTCACTGTAACACTCTCTGATATACCCCACACCCCTCACTGTAACACTCTGATATACCCCACACCCCTCACTGTAAGTCTCTGATATACCCCACACCCCTCACTGTAACACTCTCTGGTACACCCCACAGCCCTCACTGTAACACTCTCTGATATACCCCACACCCCTCACTGTAACACTCTCTGATATACCCCACACCTCTCACTGTAACACACTGATATACCCCACACCCCTCACTGTAACTCACTGATATACCCCACACCCCTCAGTGCAACACTCTCTGATATACCCCACACACCTCACTGTAACACACTCTGATATACCCCACACCCCTCACTGTAACACTCTCTGATATACCCCACACCCCTCACTGTAACACTCTCTGATATACCCCACACCCCTCAATGTAACACTCTCTGATATTCCCCACACCCCTCACTGTAACACTCTCTGATATACCCCACACCCCTCACTGTAACACTCTCTGATATACCCCACACCCCTCACTGTAACACTCTCTGATACACCACACAGCCCTCACTGGAACACTGTGGTATACCCCACACCCCTCACTGTAACACTCTGATATACCCCACACCCCTCACTGTAACACTCTGATATACCCCACACCCCGCACTGTAACACACTGATATACCTCACACCCCTCACTGTAACACTCTCTGATATACCCCACACCCCTCACTGTAAATCTCTGATATACCCCACACCCCTCACTGTAACTCTCTCTGATATACCCCACACCCCTCACTGTAACACACTCTGATATACCCCACACCCCTCACTGTAACACTCTCTGATATACCCCACACCCCTCACTGTAACACTCTCTGATATACCCCCCCCCCTCACTGAAACACTCTCTGATATACCCCACATCCCTCACTGTAACACTCTCTGATATACCCCACACCCCTCACTGTTACACTCTGATATATCCCACACCCCTCACTGTAACACTCTGATATACCCCACACCCCGCACTGTAACACACTGATATACCTCACACCCCTCACTGTAACACTCTCTGGTATACCCCACACCCCTCACTGTAACTCTCTGATATACCCCACACCCCTCACTGTTACTCTCTCTGATATACCCCACACCCCTCACTGTAACACACTCTGATATACCCCACACCCCTCACAGTAACACTCTCTGATATACCCCACACCCCTCACTGTAACACTCTCTGATATACCCCACACCCCTCAATGTAAAAGTCTGATATACCCCACACCCCTCACTGTAACACTCTCTGATATACCCCACACCCCTCACTGTACACTCTCTGATACACGCCACAGCCCTCACTGGAACACTGTGGTATACCCCACGCCCCTCACTGTAACACTCTGATATACCTCACACCCCTCACAGTAACACTCTCTGATATACCCCACACCCCTCACTGTAACTCTCTGATATACCCCACACCCCTCACTGTAACATTCTCTGTTATACCCCACACCCCTCACTGTAACACTCTGATATACCTCACACCCCTCACAGTAACACTCTCCAATACACCCCACACCCCTCACTGTAACACACTGATATACCCCACACCCCTCACTGTAACACTCTCTGATATACCCCACACCCCTCACTGTAACACTCTGATATACCCCACACCCCTCACTGTAACTCTCTGATCTTCCCCACACCCCTCACTGTAACGCTCTCTGATATACCCCACACCCCTCACTGTAACGCTCTCTGATATACCCCACAGCCCTCACTGGAACACTGTGGTATACCCCACACCCCTCACTGTAACACTCTGATATACCTCACACCCCTCACAGTAACACTCTCTGATATACCCCACACCCCTCACTGTAACACTCTCTGATATACCCCACACCCCTCACTGTAACACTCTGATATACCACACACCCCTCACTGTAACACTCTCTGATATACCCCACACCCCTCACTGTAACACTCTCTGATACACCCCACAGCCCTCACTGGAACACTGTGGTATACCCCACACCCCTCACTGTAACACTCTGATATACCCCACACCCCTCACTGTAACACTCTGATATACCTCACACCCCTCACAGTAACACTCTCCAATACACCCCACACCCCTCACTGTAACACTCTGATATACCCCACACCGCTCACTGTAACACTCTCTGATATACCCCACGCCCCTTACTGTAACACTCGCTGATATACCCCACACCCCTCACTGTAACACTGTGGTATACCACACACCCCTCACTGTAACACTCTGATATACCCCACACCCCTCACTGTAACGCTCTCTGATATACCCCACACCCCTCACTGTAACACTGTCTGATATACCACACACCCCTCACTGTAACACTGTGATACACCCCACACCCCTTACTGTAACACTCTCTGATATACCCCACACCCCTCACTGTAACACTCTCTGATATACCCCACACCCCTCATTGTAACACTCTCTGATATACCCCACACCCCTCACTGTAACACTCTCTGATATACCCCACACCCCTCACTGTAACACTCTCTGATATACCCCACACCCCTCACTGTAACACTCTGATATACCCCACACCCCTCACTGTAACACTGTGGTATACCCCACACCCCTCACTGTAACACTCTGATATACCCCTCTCCCCTCACCGTAACACTCTCTGATATACTCTACACCCCTCACTGTAACACTCTGATATACACCACACCCCTCATTGTAACACTCTCTGATATACCCCACACCCCTCACTGGAACACACTGATATACCCCACACCCCTCACTGTAACACTCTCTGATATAGCCCACATCCCTCACTGTAACACTCTCTGATATACCCCACACCCCTAACTGTAACACTCTCTGATATACCCCACACCCCTCACTGTAACACTCTCTGATATACCCCACACCCCTCACTGTAACACTCTCTGGTATACCCCACACACCTCACTGTAACACTCTCTGATATACCCCACACCCCTCACTGTAACTCTCTGATATACCCCACACCCCTCACTGTAACACTCTCTGATACACGCCACAGCCCTCACTGGAACACTGTGGTATACCCCACGCCCCTCACTGTAACACTCTGATATACCTCACACCCCTCACAGTAACACTCTCTGATATACCCCACACCCCTCACTGTAACTCTCTGATATACCCCACACCCCTCACTGTAACATTCTCTGTTATACCCCACACCCCTCACTGTAACACTCTGATATACCTCACACCCCTCACAGTAACACTCTCCAATACACCCCACACCCCTCACTGTAACACACTGATATACCCCACACCCCTCACTGTAACACTCTCTGATATACCCCACACCCCTCACTGTAACACTCTGATATACCCCACACCCCTCACTGCAAGTCTCTGATATATCCCACACCCCTCACTGTAACACTCTCTGATACACCCCACAGCCCTCACTGTAACACTCTCTGATATACCCCACACCCCTCACTGTAACACTCTCTGATATACCCCACACCACTCACTGTAACACACTGATATACCCCACACCCCTCACTGTAACTCACTGATATACCCCACACCCCTCAGTGCAACACTCTCTGATATACCCCACACACCTCACTGTAACACTCTCTGATATACCCCACACCCCTCACTGTAACACTCTCTGATATACCCCACACTCCTCACTGTAACACTCTCTGATATACCCCACACCCCTCACTGTAACACTCTCTGATATTCCCCACACCCCTCACTGTAACACTCTCTGATATACCCCACACCCCTCACTGTTACACTCTCTGATATACCCCACACCCCTCACTGTAACACTCTCTGATACACCACACAGCCCTCACTGGAACACTGTGGTATACCCCACACCCCTCACTGTAACACTCTGATATACCCCACACCCCTCACTGTAACACTCTGATATACCCCACACCCCGCACTGTAACACACTGATATACCTCACACCCCTCACTGTAACACTCTCTGATATACCCCACACCCCTCACTGTAACTCTCTGATATACCCCACACCCCTCACTGTAACTCTCTCTGATATACCCCACACCCCTCACTGTAACACACTCTGATATACCCCACACCCCTCACTGTAACACTCTCTGATATACCCCACACCCCTCACTGTAACCCTCTCTGATATAGCCCACATCCCTCACTGTAACACTCTCTGATATACCCCACACCCCTCACTGTAACACTCTCTGATATACCCCACACCCCTCACTGTAACACTCTCTGATATACCCCACACCCCTCACTGTAACACTCTCTGGTATACCCCACACACCTCACTGTAACACTCTCTGATATACCCCACACCCCTCACTGTAACTCTCTGATATACCCCACACCCCTCACTGTAACACTCTCTGATACACCCCACAGCCCTCACTGGAACACTGTGGTATACCCCACACCCCTCACTGTAACACTCTGATATACCCCACACCCCTCACTGTGACACTCTCTGATATATCCCACACCCCGCACTGTAACACTCTCTGATATACCCCACACCCCTCACTGTAACACTCTCTGATATACCTCACACCCCTCACAGTAACACTCTCTGATATACCCCACACCCCTCACTGTAACTCTCTGAAATACCCCACACCCCTCACTGTAACACTCTCTGATATACCCCACACACCTCACTGTAACGCTCTCTGATATACCCCACACCCCTCACTGTAACGCTCTCTGATATACCCCACAGCCCTCACTGGAACACTGTGGTATACCCCACACCCCTCACTGTAACATTCTGATATACCTCACACCCCTCACAGTAACACTCTCTGATATACCCCACACCCCTCACTGTAACACTCTCTGATATACCCCACACCCCTCACTGTAACACTCTGATATACCACACACCCCTCACTGTAACACTCTCTGATATACCCCACACCCCTCACTGTAACACTCTCTGATACACCCCACAGCCCTCACTGGAACACTGTGGTATACCCCACACCCCTCACTGTAACACTCTGATATACCCCACACCCCTCACTGTAACACTCTGATATACCTCACACCCCTCACAGTAACACTCTCCAATACACCCCACACCCCTCACTGTAACACTCTGATATACCCCACACCGCTCACTGTAACACTCTCTGATATACCCCACGCCCCTTACTGTAACACTCGCTGATATACCCCACACCCCTCACTGTAACACTGTGGTATACCACACACCCCTCACTGTAACACTCTGATATACCCCACACCCCTCACTGTAACACTCTCTGATATACCCCACACCCCTCACTGTAACACTGTCTGATATACCACACACCCCTCACTGTAACACTGTGATACACCCCACACCCCTTACTGTAACACTCTCTGATATACCCCACACCCCTCACTGTAACACTCTCTGATATACCCCACACCCCTCATTGTAACACTCTCTGATATACCCCACACCCCTCACTGTAACACTCTCTGATATACCCCACACCCCTCACTGTAACACTCTCTGATATACCTCACACCCCTCACTGTAACACTGTGGTATACCCCACACCCCTCACTGTAACACTCTGATATACCCCTCTCCCCTCACCGTAACACTCTCTGATATACTCCACACCCCTCACTGTAACACTCTGATATACACCACACCCCTCATTGTAACACTCTCTGATATACCCCACACCCCTCACTGGAACACACTGATATACCCCACACCCCTCACTGTAACACTCTCTGATATAGCCCACATCCCTCACTGTAACACTCTCTGATATACCCCACACCCCTCACTGTAACACTCTCTGATATACCCCACACCCCTCACTGTAACACTCTCTGATATACCCCACACCCCTCACTGTAACACTCTCTGGTATACCCCACACACCTCACTGTAACACTCTCTGATATACCCCACACCCCTCACTGTAACTCTCTGATATACCCCACACCCCTCACTGTAACACTCTCTGATACACGCCACAGCCCTCACTGGAACACTGTGGTATACCCCACGCCCCTCACTGTAACACTCTGATATACCTCACACCCCTCACAGTAACACTCTCTGATATACCCCACACCCCTCACTGTAACTCTCTGATATACCCCACACCCCTCACTGTAACATTCTCTGTTATACCCCACACCCCTCACTGTAACACTCTGATATACCTCACACCCCTCACAGTAACACTCTCCAATACACCCCATACCCCTCACTGTAACACACTGATATACCCCACACCCCTCACTGTAACACTCTCTGATATACCCCACACCCCTCACTGTAACACTCTGATATACCCCACACCCCTCACTGTAAGTCTCTGATATACCCCACACCCCTCACTGTAACACTCTCTGGTACACCCCACAGCCCTCACTGTAACACTCTCTGATATACCCCACACCCCTCACTGTAACACTCTCTGATATACCCCACACCTCTCACTGTAACACACTGATATACCCCACACCCCTCACTGTAACTCACTGATATACCCCACACCCCTCAGTGCAACACTCTCTGATATACCCCACACACCTCACTGTAACACACTCTGATATACCCCACACCCCTCACTGTAACACTCTCTGATATACCCCACACCCCTCACTGTAACACTCTCTGATATACCCCACACCCCTCAATGTAACACTCTCTGATATTCCCCACACCCCTCACTGTAACACTCTCTGATATACCCCACACCCCTCACTGTTACACTCTCTGATATACCCCACACCCCTCACTGTAACACTCTCTGATACACCACACAGCCCTCACTGGAACACTGTGGTATACCCCACACCCCTCACTGTAACACTCTGATATACCCCACACCCCTCACTGTAACACTCTGATATACCCCACACCCCGCACTGTAACACACTGATATACCTCACACCCCTCACTGTAACACTCTCTGATATACCCCACACCCCTCACTGTAAATCTCTGATATACCCCACACCCCTCACTGTAACTCTCTCTGATATACCCCACACCCCTCACTGTAACACACTCTGATATACCCCACACCCCTCACTGTAACACTCTCTGATATACCCCACACCCCTCACTGTAACACTCTCTGATATACCCCCCCCCCCTCACTGAAACACTCTCTGATATACCCCACATCCCTCACTGTAACACTCTCTGATATACCCCACACCCCTCACTGTTACACTCTGATATATCCCACACCCCTCACTGTAACACTCTGATATACCCCACACCCCGCACTGTAACACACTGATATACCTCACACCCCTCACTGTAACACTCTCTGGTATACCCCACACCCCTCACTGTAACTCTCTGATATACCCCACACCCCTCACTGTTACTCTCTCTGATATACCCCACACCCCTCACTGTAACACACTCTGATATACCCCACACCCCTCACAGTAACACTCTCTGATATACCCCACACCCCTCACTGTAACACTCTCTGATATACCCCACACCCCTCAATGTAAAAGTCTGATATACCCCACACCCCTCACTGTAACACTCTCTGATATACCCCACACCCCTCACTGTACACTCTCTGATACACGCCACAGCCCTCACTGGAACACTGTGGTATACCCCACGCCCCTCACTGTAACACTCTGATATACCTCACACCCCTCACAGTAACACTCTCTGATATACCCCACACCCCTCACTGTAACTCTCTGATATACCCCACACCCCTCACTGTAACATTCTCTGTTATACCCCACACCCCTCACTGTAACACTCTGATATACCTCACACCCCTCACAGTAACACTCTCCAATACACCCCACACCCCTCACTGTAACACACTGATATACCCCACACCCCTCACTGTAACACTCTCTGATATACCCCACACCCCTCACTGTAACACTCTGATATACCCCACACCCCTCACTGTAACTCTCTGATCTTCCCCACACCCCTCACTGTAACACTCTCTGATACACCCCACAGCCCTCACTGTAACACTCTCTGATATACCCCACACCCCTCACTGTAACACTCTCTGATATACCCCACACCACTCACTGTAACACACTGATATACCCCACACCCCTCACTGTAACTCTCTGATATATCCCACACCCCTCAGTGCAACACTCTCTGATATACCCCACACACCTCACTGTAACACTCTCTGATATACCCCACACCCCTCACTATTACACTCTCTGATATACCCTACACCCCTCACGTAACACTCTCTGATACACCACACAGCCCTCACTGGAACACTGTGGTATACCCCACACCCCTCACTGTAACACTCTGATATACCCCACACCCCTCACTGTAACACTCTGATATACCCCACACCCCGCACTGTAACACACTGATATACCTCACACCCCTCACTGTAACACTCTCTGATATACCCCACACCCCTCACTGTAACTCTCTGATATACCCCACATCCCTCACTGTAACTCTCTCTGATATACCCCACACCCCTCACTGTAACACACTCTGATATACCCCACACCCCTCACTGTAACACCCTCTGATATACCCCACACCCCTCACTGTAACACTCTCTGATATACCCCCCCCTCACTGAAACACTCTCTGATATACCCCACATCCCTCACTGTAACACTCTCTGATATACCCCACACCCCTCACTGTAACACTCTGATATACCCCACACCCCTCACTGTAACACTCTGATATATCCCACACCCCGCACTGTAACACACTGATATACCTCACACCCCTCACTGTAACACTCTCTGGTAGACCCCACACCCCTCACTGTAACACTCTCTGATATACCCCACACCCCTCACTGTAACACTCTCTGATATACCCCACACCCCTCACTGTAACACTCTCTGATATACCCAACACCCCTCACTGTAACACTCTGATATACTCCACACCCCTCACTGTAACACTCTGATATACCCCACACCCCTCACTGTAACACTGTGGTATACCCCACACCCCTCACTGTAACACTCTGATATACCCCACACCCCTCACTGTAACACTGTGGTATACCCCACACCCCTCACTGTAACACTCTGATATACCCCACCCCCCTCACTGTAACACTCTGATATACCCCATACCCCTCACTGTAACACACTCTGATATACCCCACACACCTCACTGTAACACTCTCTGATATACCCCACCCCACTCACTGTAACACTCTCTGATATACCCCACACCCCTCACTGTAACACTCTGATATACTCCACACCCCTCACTGTAACACTCTGATATACCCCACACCCCTCACTGTAACACTCTCTGATATACCCCACACCCCTCACTGTAACACTCTGATATAGCCCACATCCCTCACTGTAACACTCTGATATACCCCACACCCCTCACTGTAACACTGTCTGATATACCCCACACCCCTCACTGTAACACTCTGATATACTCCACACCCCTCACTGTAACACTCTGATTTACCCCACACCCCTCACTGTAACACTCTCTGATATACCCCACACCCCTCACTGTAACACTCTGATATACCCCACACCCCTCACTGTAACACTCTGATATACCCCACACCCCTCACTGTAACACTCTCTGATATACCCCACACCCCTCACTGTAACACTGTCTGATATACCCCACAGCCCTCACTGTAACACTCTGATATACCCCACACCCCTCACTGTAACACTCTCTGATATACCCCACACCCCTCACTGTTACACTCTCTGATATACCCCACACCCCTCACTGTAACACTCTCTGATATACCCCACACCCCTCACTGTAACACTGTCTGATATACCCCACACCCCTCACTGCAACACTCTGATATACCCCACACCCCTCACTGTAACACTCTCTGATATACCCCACACCCCTCACTGTTACACTCTCTGATATACCCCACACCCCTCACTGTAACACTCTCTGATATACCTCACACCCCTCACTGTAACTCTGTCTGATATAACCCACACCCCTCACTGTAACACTCTGATATACCCCACACCCCTCACTGTAACACTGTCTGATATACCCCACACCCCTCACTGTAACACTCTGATATACCCCACACCCCTCACTGTAACACACTCTGATATACCGCACACCCCTCACTGTAACACTCTCTGATATACCCCACACCCCGCATTGTAACACTCTGATAAACCCCACATCCCTCACTGTAACACTGTGGTATACCCCACATCCCTCACTGTAACACTCTGATATACCCCACACCCCTCACTGTAACACTCAGATATACCCCACACCCCTCACTGTAACACTCTAATATACCCCACACCCCTCACTGTAACACTGTGGTGTACACCACACCCCTCACTGTAACACTGTGGTATACCACACACCCCTCACTGTAACACTCTGATATACCGCACACCCCTCACTGTAACACTGTGGTATACCACACACCCCTCACTGTAACACTCTGATATACCCCACACCCCTCACTGTAACACTCTCTGATATATCCCACACACCTCACTGTAATACTCTGATATACCACACACCCCTCACTGTACCACTCTCTGATATACCCCACACCACTCACTGTAACACTCTCTGATATATCCCACACCCCTCACTGTAACACTCTGATATACCACACACCCCTCACTGTAACACTCTGATATACCCCACACCCCTCACTGTAACCCTCTCTGATATATCCCACACCCCTCACTGTAACACTCTGATATACCCCACACCCCTCACTGTAACACTCTCTGATATACCCCACACCCCTCAATGTAACAGTCTGATATACCCCACACCCCTCACTGTAACACTCTCTGATATACCCCACACCCCTCACTGTAAAACTCTCTGATATACACCACACCCCTCACTGTAACACTCTGATATACCCCACACCCCTCACTGTAACACTCTGATATACCCCACACCCCTCACTGTAACACTCTCTGATATACCCCACACCCCTCACTGTAACACTCTCTGATATACCCCACACCCCTCACTGTAACACTCTCTGATATACCCCACACCCCTCACTGTAACACTCTCTGATATACCCCACACCCCTCACTGTAACACTCTAATATACTCCACACCCCTCACTGTAACACTCTGATATACCCCACACCCCTCACTGTAACACTGTGGTATACCCCACACCCCTCACTGTAACACTCTGATATACCCCACACCCCTCACAGTAACACTGTGGTATACCCCACACCCCTCACTGTAACACTCTGATATACCCCACCCCCCTCACTGTAACACTCTGATATACCCCACACCCCTCACTGTAACACACTCTGATATACCCCACACCCCTCACTGTAACACTCTCTGATATACCCCAGCCCACTCACTGTAACACTCGCTGATACACCCCACAGCCCTCACTGGAACACTGTGGTATACCCCACACCCCTCACTGTAACACTCTGACATACCTCACACCCCTCACAGTAACACTCTCTGATACACCCCACAGCCCTCACTGGAACACTGTGGTATACCCCACACCCCTCACTGTAACACTCTGATATACCTCACACCCCTCACAGTAACACTCTGATATACCCCACACCCCTCACTGTAACACACTGATATACCCCACACCCCTCACTGTAACACTCTCTGATATACCCCACACCCCTCACTGTAACAGTCTCTGATATACCCCACACCCCTCACTGTAACACTCTCTGATATACCCCACACCCCTCAGTGTAACATTCTCTGATATACCCCACACACCTCACTGTAACACTCTCTGATATACCCCACACCCCTCACTGTAACACTCTGATATACCCCACACCCCTCACTGTAACACTCTCTGATATATCCCACACCCCTCACTGTAACACTCTGATATACCCCACACCCCTCACTGTAACAGTCTCTGATATACCCCACACCCCTCACTGTAACACTCTCTGATATACCCCACACCCCTCACTGTAACACTCTCTGATATACCCCACACCCCTCACTGTAACACTCTCTGATATACCCCACACCCCTCACTGTTACACTCTCTGATATACCCCACACCCCTCACTGTAACACTCTCTGATACACCCCACACCCCGCACTGTAACACACTGATATACCTCACACCCCTCACTGTAACACTCTCTGATATACCCCACACCCCTCACTGTAACTCTCTGATATACCCCACACCCCTCACTGTAACTCTCTCTGATATACCCCACACCCCTCACTGTAACACACTCTGATATACCCCACACCCCTCACTGTAACACTCTCTGATATACCCCACACCCCTCACTGTAACACTCTCTGATATACCCCACACCCCTCACTGAAACACTCTCTGATATACCCCACATCCCTCACTGTAACACTCTCTGATATACCCCACACCCCTCACTGTAACACTCTGATATACCCCACACCCCGCACTGTAACACACTGATATACCTCACACCCCTCACTGTAACACTCTCTGATATACCCCACACCCCTCACTGTAACTCTCTGATATACCCCACAACCCTCACTGTAACTCTCTCTGATATACCCCACACCCCTCACTGTAACACACTCTGATATACCCCACACCCCTCACTGTAACACTCTCTGATATACCCCACACCCCTCACTGTAACACTCTCTGATATACCCCACACCCCTCACTGTAACACTCTGATATACCCCACACCCCTCACTGTAACACTCTCTGATATACCCCACACCCCTCACTGTAAAACTCTCTGATATACCCCACACCCCTCACTGTAACACTCTGATATACCCCACACCCCTCACTGTAACACTCTGATATACCCCACACCGCTCACTGTAACACTCTCTGATATACCCCACCCTCCTCACTGTAACACTCTCTGATATACCCCACACCCCTCACTGTAACACTCTCTGATATACCCCACACCCCTCACTGTAACACTCTCTGATATACCCCACATCCCTCACTGTAACACTCTCTGATATACCTCACACCCCTCACTGTAACACTCTCTGATATACCCCACACCCCTCACTGTAACTCTCTGATATACCCCACACCCCTCACTGTAACTCTCTCTGATATACCCCACACCCCTCACTGTAACACACTCTGATATACCCCACACCCCTCACTGTAACACTCTCTGATATACCCCACACCCCTCACTGTAACACACTCTGATATACCCCACACCCCTCACTGTAACACTCTCTGATATACTCCACACCCCTCACTGTAACACTCTGATATACCATACACCCCTCACTGTAACACTGTGGTATACCCCACACCCCTCACTGTAACACTCTCTGATATACCCCACACCCCTCACTGTTACACTCTCTGATATACCCCACACCCCTCACTGTAACACTCTCTGATACACCCCACAGCCCTCACTGGAACACTGTGGTATACCCCACACCCCTCACTGTAACACTCTGATATACCCCACACCCCTCACTGTAACACTCTGATATACCCCACACCCCGCACTGTAACACACTGATATACCTCACACCCCTCACTGTAACACTCTCTGATATACCCCACACCCCTCACTGTAACTCTCTGATATACCCCACACCCCTCACTGTAACTCTCTCTGATATACCCCACACCCCTCACTGTAACACACTCTGATATACCCCACACCCCTCACTGAAACACTCTCTGATATACCCCACACCCCTCACTGTAACACTCTCTGATATACCCCACACCCCTCACTGAAACACTCTCTGATATACCCCACATCCCTCACTGTAACACTCTCTGATATACCCCACACCCCTCACTGTAACACTCTGATATACCCCACACCCCTCACTGTAACACTCTGATATACCCCACACCCCGCACTGTAACACACTGATATACCTCACACCCCTCACTGTAACACTCTCTGATATACCCCACACCCCTCACTGTAACTCTCTGATATACCCCACACCTCTCACTGTAACTCTCTCTGATATACCCCACACTGTAACACACTCTGATATACCCCACACCCCTCACTGTAACACTCTCTGATATACCCCACACCCCTCACTGTACCACTCTCTGATATACCCCACACCCCTCACTGTAACACTCTGATATACCCCACACCCCTCACTGTAACACTCTCTGATATACCCCACACCCCTCACTGTAAAACTCTCTGATATACCCCACACCCCTCACTGTAACACTCTGATATACCCCACACCCCTCACTGTAACACTCTGATATACCCCACACCGCTCACAGTAACACTCTCTGATATACCCCACCCTCCTCCCTGTAACACTCTCTGATATACCCCACACCCCTCACTGTAACACTCTCTGATATACCCCACACCCCTCACTGTAACACTCTCTGATATACCCCACATCCCTCACTGTAACACTCTCTGATATACCCCACACCCCTCACTGTAACACTCTGATATACCCCACACCCCTCACTGTAACACTGTGGTATACCCCACACCCCTCACTGTAACACTCTGATATACCCCACACCCCTCACTGTAACACTCTGATATACCCCACACTGTAACACTCTCTGATATACCCCACACCCCTCACTGTAACACACTCTGATATACCCCACACCCCTCACTGTAACACTCTCTGATATACCCCACACCACTCACTGTAACACTCTCTGATATACCCCACACCCCTCACTGTAACACTCTGATATACTCCACACCCCTCACTGTAACACTCTGATATACCCCATACCCCTCACTGTAACACTGTGGTATACCCCACACCCCTCACTGTAACACTCTGATATACCCCACCCCCCTCACTAACACTCTGATATACCCCACACCCCTCACTGTAACACTCTCTGATATACCCCACACCCCTCACTGTAACACACTCTGATATACCCCACACCCCTCACTGTAACACTCTCTGATATACCCCACACCACTCACTGTAACACTCTCTGATATACCCCACACCCCTCACTGTAACACTCTGATATACTCCACACCCCTCACTGTAACACTCTGATATACCCCACACTCCTCACTGTAACACTCTCTGATATACCCCACACCCCTCACTGTAACACTCTGATATACCCCACACCCCTCACTGTAACACTGTGGTATACCCCACACCCCTCACTGTAACACTCTGATATACCCCACACCCCTCACTGTAACACTCTGATATACCCCACACTGTAACACTCTCTGATATACCCCACACCCCTCACTGTAACACACTCTGATATACCCCACACCCCTCACTGTAACACTCTCTGATATACCCCACACCACTCACTGTAACACTCTCTGATATACCCCACACCCCTCACTGTAACACTCTGATATACTCCACACCCCTCACTGTAACACTCTGATATACCCCACACCCCTCACTGTAACACTGTGGTATACCCCACACCCCTCACTGTAACACTCTGATATACCCCACCCCCCTCACTAACACTCTGATATACCCCACACCCCTCACTGTAACACTCTCTGATATACCCCACACCCCTCACTGTAACACACTCTGATATACCCCACACCCCTCACTGTAACACTCTCTGATATACCCCACACCACTCACTGTAACACTCTCTGATATACCCCACACCCCTCACTGTAACACTCTGATATACCCCACACCCCTCACTGTAACACTCTCTGATATACCCCACACCCCTCACTGTAACACTCTCTGATATACCCCACACCCCTCACTGTAACACTCTCTGATATACCCCACACCCCTCACTGTAATACTCTGATATACCCCACACCCCTCACTGTAACAGACTGATATACCCCACACCCCTCACTGTAACACTCTCTGATATACCCCACACCCCTCACTGTAACACTCTCTGATATACCCCACACCCCTCACTGTAACACTCTGATATACCCCACACCCCTCACTGTAACACTCTGATATACCCCACACCCCTCACTGTAACACTCTCTGATATACCCCACACCCCTCACTGGAGCACTCTGATATACCCCACACCCCTCACTGTAACACTCTCTGATATACCCCACACTCCTCACTGTAACACTCTCTGATATACCCCACACCCCTGACTGTAACACTCTGATATACCCCACACCCCTCACTGTAACACTCTGATATACCCCACACCCCTCACTGTAACACTCTGATATACCCCACACCCCTCACTGTAACACTCTCTGATATACCCCACACCCCTCACTGTAACACTCTCTGATATACCCCACACCCCTCACTGTAACACTCTCTGATATACCCCACACCCCTCACTGTAACACTCTGATATACCCCACACCCCTCACTGTAACACTCTCTGATATACCCCACACCCCTCACTGTAACACTCTGATATACCCCACACCCCTCACTGTAACACTCTGATATACCCCACACCCCTCACTGTAACACTCTCTGATATACCCCACACCCCTCACTGTAACACTCTGATATACCCCACACCCCTCACTGTAACACTGTGGTATACCCCATATGCAGCACTGTCATACTCTGTGATATTTTAATAATCTTTATTATTGTCACAAGCAGGCTTACATTCACGCTGCAATGAAGTTACTGTGAAAATCTCCTCGTCACCACATCTCTACACCCCACACCCCTCACAATAACACTCTCTGATCAGCGTCCGCACCCTGATTTTAGTTGATCTCTGCTTCTCCCGAGCTTCCTGCTCCTGTGTTTTTGGGACGGCTTATTTTAAATTGTGTGTGTGGAGAGTGGGTGGGCGGTGCGGCGGCTGTGAGTCCGAGGGGCTCGCGTCCTGATTTCTCTCTGGAATCTTCCAGAGAGCTTCGACATTTCCAGGCGTCCGCGCTGCCCAGCCCTTGCTAATCGCTTCCAGACGCGGCAACTGCTTCCAATTAGTGCAGCCGGACCCGAGCCACGAAGCACTGATGCCCGCGCCCTGGTCCTCGCACGGCACCCAGCCTGGCCAGGCTCCCCGCCCCCTCCCCAGCGTCAGGGAATATTATTCTTTCCTGTCAGGTCGGCACCTCTTTACCAGTATTTCTTCCCGGTGCCCGATTACCTCTTGACCCTGGCTCGAGCGGCCATTTCAGACAGTGGTGGGCAGCTAAGGGTCAACACCACACTGCTGTGGAGCAGCGGGCACCCGGTGGGGGGGGGGGGGCGGGGGGGGGGGGGGGGGGGGACGTATGTAGGTCAGACCCGAGGAATGGAGGCATCGACTATTTTCTAATTGGGGAAATGCTTAGGAAATCAGAAGCACAAAGGGACTTGGGAGTCCTTGTTCACGATTCTCTTAAAGTTAACGTGCAGGTTCAGTCGGCAGTTAGGAAGGCAAATGCAATGTTAGCATTCTTTTAAAAAAAAAAATTTAGACTATTTTTTCCAATTAAGGGACAATTCAGCGTGGCCAATCCACCTACCCTGCACATCTTTGGGTTGTGGGGGCGAAACCCACGCAAACACGGGGAGAATGTGCAAACTCCACACGGACAGTGACCCAGAGCCGGGATCGAACCTGGGACCTCGGCGCCGTGAGGCAGCAGTGCTAACCACTGCGCCACCATGCTGCCCATGTTAGCATTCATGGAGAGAGGGCTGATACAATACCAGAGCAGGGATGTACTTCTGAGGCTGAATAAGGCTCCGGTCAGACCCCATTTGGAGTACTGGGAGCAGTTCTGGGCCCCGTGTCTAAAGAAGGATGTGCTGGCCTTGGAAAGGGTCCAGAGGAGGTGCACAAGAATGATCCCGGGAATGAAGAACTTGTGGTATGAGGAACGGTTGAGGACTCTGGGTCTGTACTCGTTGGAGTTTCGAAGGATGAGGTGTGGGGGGGGGGGATCTTATTGAAACTTATAGGATACTGCGAGGCCTGGGTCGAGTGGAAGTGGAGAGGATGTTTGAAATGAAATGAAATGAAATGAAAATCGCTTATTGTCACAAGTAGGCTTCAAATGAAGTTACTGTGAAAAGCCCCTAGTCGCCACATTCCGGCGCCTGGTACGGGAATTGAACCGTGCTGCTGGCCTGCCTTGGTCTGCTTTAAAAGCCAGCGATTCAGCCCTGTGCTAAACCAGCCCCTTCCACTTAGGAAAAACTAGAACCAGAGGACACAATCTCAGACTAAAGAGACGATCCTTTAAAACAGAGATGAAAAGGAATTTCTTCAGCCAGAGGGTGGTGAATCTGTGGAACTCTTTGCCGCAGAAGGCTGTGGAGGCCAAATCTCTGATTTAGACAGAGAGAGAGATAGGTTCTTGATTAATAAGGGGATCAGGGGTTACGGGGGAAGGCAGGAGAATGAGGATGAGAAAAATATCAGCCATGATTGAATGGCGGAGCAGATTCGATGGGCCGAGTGGCCTAATTCTGCTCCTATGTCGTATGGTTTAAAGATGGTGGATTTCCCCTTCCTCAATGGAGGACAATTGTGAACCAGACCATGGTTGTCATGGTCGCCACGAGAGTCCCAGTGGTATTGTTACTGGACAAGTAGTCCAGACACCCAGCCTAATGCTCTGGGGACCTGGATTCGAATCCCACAATGGATGATGACTCATAGATTATCATAGAATTTCCAGTGCAGAAGGAGGCCATTCGGCCCATCGAGTCTGCACCGGCTGTTGGAAAGAGCACCCTACCCAAGTTCAACACCTCCACCCTATCCCCATAACCCAGTAACCACACTCAACACTAAGGGCAATTTTGGACACTAAGGGCAATTTATCATGGCCAATCCACCTAACCGGCACATCTTTGGACTGTGGGAGGAAACCGGAGCCCCCGGAGGAAACCCACGCACACACGGGGAGGACGTGCAGACTCCGCACAGACAGTGACCCAAGCCGGAATCGAACCTGGGACCCTGGAGCTGTGAAGCAATTGTGCTACCCACAAGGCTACCGTGCTGCCCTGACGTTTGAATGCGATAAAAATCTGGAATGAAAAGGTTTAATGATGACTGTGAAACCATTGTCGATTGTCGTAAAAAGCCACCTGGTTCAGTAATGTCCTTGCCTGGTCTGGGCCTACAAGTGACTCCAGACCCACAGCAATGTGGTTGACTCTTCCAATGGCCGAACAGGCCCTGACAGCGAAGCCCAGACCCCATGACTAATTTTTTTAATGCTTTTAATTCCACATTTTTTAAAGAACAAATTGGCCAGGGCGGGGTTCGAACCTGGGTCCCCAGAGCACGACCCTGTGTCATACCGGATTTCCAGGCCAGCGGCTAAGCCGAGCTAAAAATGCTGAGGATTATTGGAGACCATCTGACCTTTAAGACACACATTGCACCCTCCACACTCCCCTCCCCTCCCCGCCCCTCCCGAGCCCGGATCAGTTACCGGGGTGGTGGGGATGGACGTCGCAAACCAGCCCCAGCCCCAGCTAACGTGCCGGGTGAGGAGCCAATATGGAACGGTGCACTACTCGCTGGGCCCTGTCTGGATCTATCCCCGTGTTGGTGCCCACCGCCGAACGCCAGGCATGGATCGGCAGAGGATGGGCGGAGCACTCTGGGTCTTTCGAACCCGCAACCGCCAATATCTTAGCGGTGCCTGACCACGTCTGACCGTAACTGCCGCGGTCGTGGAAAGGATAATCCCCTCCATTAGGAACAGGCTGCCCGGTGTCTGACTGTAACTGGGAGAGAGGTGGGTGAGAGGGTTAATCCCCTCCGATAGAATCAGGCTGTCTGGTGTCTGACTGTAACTGGGAGAGAGGTGTGTGAGAGGGTTAATCCCCTCCGATAGGAACAGGCTGCCTGGTGTCTGACTGTAACTGGGAGAGAGGTGGGTGAGAGGGTTAATCCCCTCCGATAGAATCAGGCTGTCTGGTGTCTGACTGTAACTGGGAGAGAGGTGTGTGAGAGGGTTAATCCCCTCCGATAGGAACAGGCTGCCTGGTGTCTGACTGTAACTGGGAGAGAGGTGGGTGAGAGGGTTCCTCCCCTCCAAAAGGAACAGGCTGCCCGGTGTCTGACTGTACCTGGGAGAGGTGGGTGAGAGGGTTAATCCCCTCCGATAGGAACAGGCTGCCTGGTGTCTGACTGTAACTGTGGAGAGAGGTGGGTGAGAGGGTTAATCCCCTCCGATAGGAACAGACTGCCCGGTGTCTGACTGTAACTGGGAGAGAGGTGGGTGAGAGGGTTAATCCCCTCCGATAGGAACAGGCTGCCCGGTGTCTGACTGTAACTGGGAGAGAGGTGGGTGAGAGGGTAAATCCCCTCCGATAGAATCAGGCTGTCTGGTGTCTGACTGTAACTGGGAGAGAGGTGTGTGAGAGGGTTAATCCCCTCCGATAGGAACAGGCTGCCTGGTGTCTGACTGTAACTGGGAGAGAGGTGGGTGAGAGGGTTCCTCCCCTCCAATAGGAACAGGCTGCCCGGTGTCTGACTGTACCTGGGAGAGGTGGGTGAGAGGGTTAATCCCCTCCGATAGGAACAGGCTGCCTGGTGTCTGACTGTAACTGTGGAGAGAGGTGGGTGAGAGGGTTAATCCACTCCGATAGGAACAGACTGCCCGGTGTCTGACTGTAACTGGGAGAGAGGTGGGTGAGAGGGTTAATCCCCTCCGATAGGAACAGGCTGCCCGGTGTCTGACTGTAACTGGGAGAGAGGTGTGTGAGAGGGTTAATCCCCTCCGATAGGAACAGGCTGCCTGGTGTCTGACTGTAACTGGGAGAGAGGTGGGTGAGAGGGTTAATCCCCTCCGATAGGAACAGGCTGCCCGGTGTCTGACTGTAACTGGGAGAGAGGTGGGTGAGAGGGTTAATCCCCTCCGATAGGAACAGGCTGCCTGGTGTCTGTCTGTAACTGTGGAGAGAGGTGGGTGAGAGGGTTAATCCCCTCCGATAGGAACAGGCTGCCCGGTGTCTGACTGTAACTGGGAGAGAGGTGGGAGAGAGGGTTAATCCTCTCCGATAGGAACAGGCTGCCCGGTGTCTGAGTGTAACTGGGAGAGAGGTGGGTGAGAGGGTTAATCCCCTCCGATAGGAACAGGCTGCCCGGTGTCTGACTGTAACTGGGAGAGAGGTGGGTGAGAGGGTTAATCCCCTCCGATAGGAACAGGCTGCCTGGTGTCTGACTGTAACTGGGAGAGAGAGGTGGGTGAGAGGGTTAATCCCCTCCGATAGAATCAGGCTGTCTGGTGTCTGACTGTAACTGGGAGAGAGGTGTGTGAGAGGGTTAATCCCCTCCGATAGGAACAGGCTGCCTGGTGTCTGACTGTAACTGGGAGAGAGGTGGGTGAGAGGGTTCCTCCCCTCCAATAGGAACAGGCTGCCCGGTGTCTGACTGCACCTGGGAGAGGTGGGTGAGAGGGTTAATCCCCTCCGATAGGAACAGGCTGCCCGGTGTCTGACTGTAACTGGGAGAGAGGTGGGTGAGAGGGTTAATCCCTTCCGATAGGAACAGGCTGCCCGGTGTCTGACTGTAACTGGGAGAGAGGTGGGTGAGAGGGTTAATCCCCTCCGATAGGAACAGGCTGCCTGGTGTCTGTCTGTAACTGTGGAGAGAGGTGGGTGAGAGGGTTAATCCCCTCCGATAGGAACAGACTGCCCGGTGTCTGACTGTAACTGGGAGAGAGGTGGGTGAGACGGTTAATCCCCTCCGATAGGAACAGGCTGCCCGGTGTCTGACTGTAACTGGGAGAGAGGTGGGTGAGAGGGTTAATCCCCTCCAATAGGAACAGGCTGCCCGGTGTCTGACTGTAACTGGGAGAGAGGTGGGTGAGATGGTTAGTCCCCTCCGATAGCAACAGGCTGCCCGGTGTCTGACTGTAACTGGGAGAGAGGTTGGTGAGAGGGTTAATCCCCTCCGATAGGAACAGGCTGCCCGGTGTCTGACAGTAACTGGGAGAGAGGTGGGTGAGAGGGTTAATCCCCGCCGATAGGAACAGGCTGCCCAGTGTCTGACTGTAACTGGGAGAGAGGTGGGTGTGAGGGTTAATCCCCTCCGATAGGAACAGGCTGCCCGGTGTCTGACTGTAACTGGGAGAGAGGTGGGTGGGAGGGTTAATCCCCTCCGATAGGAACAGGCTGCCCGGTGTCTGACTGTAACGGGGAGAGAGGTGGGTGAGAGGGTTAATCCCCTCCGATAGGAACAGGCTGCCCGGTGTCTGACTGTAACTGGGAGAGAGGTGGGTGAGAGGGTTAATCCCCTCCGATAGGAACAGGCTGCCCGGTGTCTGACTGTAACTGGGCCGAGAGGTGGGTGAGAGGGTTAATCCCCTCCGATAGGAACAGGCTGCCCGGTGTCTGACTGTAACGGGGAGAGAGGTGGGTGAGAGGGTTAATCCCCTCCGATAGGAACAGGCTGCCCGGTGTCTGACTGTAACTGGGAGAGAGGTGGGTGAGAGGGTTAATCCCCTCCGATAGGATCAGGCTGCCAGGTGTCGGACTGTAACTGGGAGAGAGGTGGGTGAGAGAGTTAATCCCCTCCGATAGGAACAGGCTGCCCGGTGTCTGACTGTAACTGGGGAGAGAGGTGGGTGAGAGGGTTAATCCCCTCCGATAGGAACAGGCTGTCTGGAGTCTGACTGTAACTGGGAGAGAGGTGGGTGAGAGGGTTAATCCCCTCCGATAGGAACAGGCTGCCTGGTGTCTGACTGTAACTGGGAGAGAGGTGGGTGAGAGGGTTACTCCCCTCCAATAGGAACAGGCTGCACGGTGTCTGACTGTAACTGGGAGAGAGGTGTGTGAGAGGGTTAATCCCCTCCGATAGGAACAGGCTGCCTGGTGTCTGACTGTAACTGGGAGAGAGGTGGGTGAGAGGGTTCCTCCCCTCCAATAGGAACAGGCTGCCCGGTGTCTGACTGTACCTGGGAGAGGTGCGTGAGAGGGTTAATCCCCTCCGATAGGAACAGGCTGCCTGGTGTCTGACTGTATCTGGGAGAGAGGTGGGTGAGAGGGTTAATCCCCTCCGATAGGAACAGTCTGCCCAGTGTCTGACTGTAACTGGGAGAGAGGTGGGTGAGAGGGTTAATGCCCTCCGATAGGAACAGGCTGCCCGGTGTCTGACTGTAACTGGGAGAGAGGTGGGTGAGAGGGTTAATCCCCTCCGATAGGAACAGGCTGCCCGGTGTCTGACTGTAACTGGGAGAGAGGTGGGTGAGAGGGTTAATCCCCTCCGAAAGGAACAGGCTGCCCAGTGTCTGACTCTAACTGGGAGAGAGGTGGGTGAGAGGGTTAATCCCCTCCGATAGGAACAGGCTGCCCGGTGTCTGACTGTAACGGGGAGAGAGGTGGGTGAGAGGGTTAATCCCCTCCGATAGGATCAGGCTGCCTGGTGTCGGACTGTAACTGGGAGAGGTGTGGGTGAGAGAGTTAATCCCCTCCGATAGGAACAGGCTGCCCGGTGTCTGACTGTAACTGGGGAGAGAGGTGGGTGAGAGGGTTAATCCCCTCCGATAGGAACAGGCTGTCTGGAGTCTGACTATAACTGGGAGAGAGGTGGGTGAGAGGGTTAATCCCCTCCGATAGGAACAGGCTGCCTGGTGTCTGACTGTAACTGGGAGAGAGGTGGGTGAGAGGGTTACTCCCCTCCAATAGGAACAGGCTGCACGGTGTCTGACTGTAACTGGGAGAGAGGTGTGTGAGAGGGTTAATCCCCTCCGATAGGAACAGGCTGCCTGGTGTCTGACTGTAACTGGGAGAGAGGTGGGTGAGAGGGTTAATCCCCTCCGATAGGAACAGGCTGCCCGGTGTCTGACTGTAACTGGGAGAGAGGTGGGTGAGAGGGTTAATCCTCTCCGATAGGAACAGGCTGCCCGGTGTCTGACTGTAACTGGGAGAGAGGTGGGTGAGAGGGTTAATCCCCTCCGATAGGAACAGGCTGCCCGGTGTCTGACTGTAACTGGGAGAGAGGTGGGTGAGAGGGTTCCTCCCCTCCAATAGGAACAGGCTGCCCGTTGTCTGACTGTACCTGGGAGAGGTGGGTGAGAGGGTTAATCCCCTCCGATAGGAACAGGCTGCCTGGTGTCTGACTGTATCTGGGAGAGAGGTGGGTGAGAGGGTTAATCCCCTCCGATAGGAACAGGTTGCCCGGTGTCGGACTGTAACTGAGAGAGAGGTGGGTGAGAGGGTTAATCCCCTCCGATAGGAACAGGCTGCCCGGTGTCTGACTGTAACTGGGAGAGAGGTGGGTGAGAGGGTTAATCCCCTCCGATAGGAACAGGTTGCCCGGTGTCGGACTGTAACTGGGAGAGAGGTGGGTGAGAGGGTTACTCCCCTCCAATAGGAACAGGCTGCACGGTGTCTGACTGTAACTGGGAGAGAGGTGTGTGCGAGGGTTAATCCCCTCCGATAGGAACAGGCTGCCTGGTGTCTGACTGTAACTGGGAGAGAGGTGGGTGAGAGGGTTCCTCCCCTCCAAAAGGAACAGGCTGCCCGGTGTCTGACTGTACCTGGGAGAGGTGGGTGAGAGGGTTAATCCCCTCCGATAGGAACAGGCTGCCTGGTGTCTGACTGTAACTGTGGAGAGAGGTGGGTGAGAGGGTTAATCCCCTCCGATAGGAACAGACTGCCCGGTGTCTGACTGTAACTGGGAGAGAGGTGGGTGAGAGGGTTAATCCCCTCCGATAGGAACAGGCTGCCCGGTGTCTGACTGTAACTGGGAGAGAGGTGGGTGAGAGGGTTAATCCCCTCCGATAGAATCAGGCTGTCTGGTGTCTGACTGTAACTGGGAGAGAGGTGTGTGAGAGGGTTAATCCCCTCCGATAGGAACAGGCTGCCTGGTGTCTGACTGTAACTGGGAGAGAGGTGGGTGAGAGGGTTCCTCCCCTCCAATAGGAACAGGCTGCCCGGTGTCTGACTGTACCTGGGAGAGGTGGGTGAGAGGGTTAATCCCCTCCGATAGGAACAGGCTGCCTGGTGTCTGACTGTAACTGTGGAGAGAGGTGGGTGAGAGGGTTAATCCACTCCGATAGGAACAGACTGCCCGGTGTCTGACTGTAACTGGGAGAGAGGTGGGTGAGAGGGTTAATCCCCTCCGATAGGAACAGGCTGCCCGGTGTCTGACTGTAACTGGGAGAGAGGTGTGTGAGAGGGTTAATCCCCTCCGATAGGAACAGGCTGCCTGGTGTCTGACTGTAACTGGGAGAGAGGTGGGTGAGAGGGTTAATCCCCTCCGATAGGAACAGGCTGCCCGGTGTCTGACTGTAACTGGGAGAGAGGTGGGTGAGAGGGTTAATCCCCTCCGATAGGAACAGGCTGCCTGGTGTCTGTCTGTAACTGTGGAGAGAGGTGGGTGAGAGGGTTAATCCCCTCCGATAGGAACAGGCTGCCCGGTGTCTGACTGTAACTGGGAGAGAGGTGGGAGAGAGGGTTAATCCTCTCCGATAGGAACAGGCTGCCCGGTGTCTGAGTGTAACTGGGAGAGAGGTGGGTGAGAGGGTTAATCCCCTCCGATAGGAACAGGCTGCCCGGTGTCTGACTGTAACTGGGAGAGAGGTGGGTGAGAGGGTTAATCCCCTCCGATAGGAACAGGCTGCCTGGTGTCTGACTGTAACTGGGAGAGAGAGGTGGGTGAGAGGGTTAATCCCCTCCGATAGAATCAGGCTGTCTGGTGTCTGACTGTAACTGGGAGAGAGGTGTGTGAGAGGGTTAATCCCCTCCGATAGGAACAGGCTGCCTGGTGTCTGACTGTAACTGGGAGAGAGGTGGGTGAGAGGGTTCCTCCCCTCCAATAGGAACAGGCTGCCCGGTGTCTGACTGCACCTGGGAGAGGTGGGTGAGAGGGTTAATCCCCTCCGATAGGAACAGGCTGCCCGGTGTCTGACTGTAACTGGGAGAGAGGTGGGTGAGAGGGTTAATCCCTTCCGATAGGAACAGGCTGCCCGGTGTCTGACTGTAACTGGGAGAGAGGTGGGTGAGAGGGTTAATCCCCTCCGATAGGAACAGGCTGCCTGGTGTCTGTCTGTAACTGTGGAGAGAGGTGGGTGAGAGGGTTAATCCCCTCCGATAGGAACAGACTGCCCGGTGTCTGACTGTAACTGGGAGAGAGGTGGGTGAGACGGTTAATCCCCTCCGATAGGAACAGGCTGCCCGGTGTCTGACTGTAACTGGGAGAGAGGTGGGTGAGAGGGTTAATCCCCTCCAATAGGAACAGGCTGCCCGGTGTCTGACTGTAACTGGGAGAGAGGTGGGTGAGATGGTTAGTCCCCTCCGATAGCAACAGGCTGCCCGGTGTCTGACTGTAACTGGGAGAGAGGTTGGTGAGAGGGTTAATCCCCTCCGATAGGAACAGGCTGCCCGGTGTCTGACAGTAACTGGGAGAGAGGTGGGTGAGAGGGTTAATCCCCGCCGATAGGAACAGGCTGCCCAGTGTCTGACTGTAACTGGGAGAGAGGTGGGTGTGAGGGTTAATCCCCTCCGATAGGAACAGGCTGCCCGGTGTCTGACTGTAACTGGGAGAGAGGTGGGTGGGAGGGTTAATCCCCTCCGATAGGAACAGGCTGCCCGGTGTCTGACTGTAACGGGGAGAGAGGTGGGTGAGAGGGTTAATCCCCTCCGATAGGAACAGGCTGCCCGGTGTCTGACTGTAACTGGGAGAGAGGTGGGTGAGAGGGTTAATCCCCTCCGATAGGAAAAGGCTGCCCGGTGTCTGACTGTAACTGGGCCGAGAGGTGGGTGAGAGGGTTAATCCCCTCCGATAGGAACAGGCTGCCCGGTGTCTGACTGTAACGGGGAGAGAGGTGGGTGAGAGGGTTAATCCCCTCCGATAGGAACAGGCTGCCCGGTGTCTGACTGTAACTGGGAGAGAGGTGGGTGAGAGGGTTAATCCCCTCCGATAGGATCAGGCTGCCAGGTGTCGGACTGTAACTGGGAGAGAGGTGGGTGAGAGAGTTAATCCCCTCCGATAGGAACAGGCTGCCCGGTGTCTGACTGTAACTGGGGAGAGAGGTGGGTGAGAGGGTTAATCCCCTCCGATAGGAACAGGCTGTCTGGAGTCTGACTGTAACTGGGAGAGAGGTGGGTGAGAGGGTTAATCCCCTCCGATAGGAACAGGCTGCCTGGTGTCTGACTGTAACTGGGAGAGAGGTGGGTGAGAGGGTTACTCCCCTCCAATAGGAACAGGCTGCACGGTGTCTGACTGTAACTGGGAGAGAGGTGTGTGAGAGGGTTAATCCCCTCCGATAGGAACAGGCTGCCTGGTGTCTGACTGTAACTGGGAGAGAGGTGGGTGAGAGGGTTCCTCCCCTCCAATAGGAACAGGCTGCCCGGTGTCTGACTGTACCTGGGAGAGGTGCGTGAGAGGGTTAATCCCCTCCGATAGGAACAGGCTGCCTGGTGTCTGACTGTATCTGGGAGAGAGGTGGGTGAGAGGGTTAATCCCCTCCGATAGGAACAGTCTGCCCAGTGTCTGACTGTAACTGGGAGAGAGGTGGGTGAGAGGGTTAATGCCCTCCGATAGGAACAGGCTGCCCGGTGTCTGACTGTAACTGGGAGAGAGGTGGGTGAGAGGGTTAATCCCCTCCGATAGGAACAGGCTGCCCGGTGTCTGACTGTAACTGGGAGAGAGGTGGGTGAGAGGGTTAATCCCCTCCGAAAGGAACAGGCTGCCCAGTGTCTGACTCTAACTGGGAGAGAGGTGGGTGAGAGGGTTAATCCCCTCCGATAGGAACAGGCTGCCCGGTGTCTGACTGTAACGGGGAGAGAGGTGGGTGAGAGGGTTAATCCCCTCCGATAGGATCAGGCTGCCTGGTGTCGGACTGTAACTGGGAGAGGTGTGGGTGAGAGAGTTAATCCCCTCCGATAGGAACAGGCTGCCCGGTGTCTGACTGTAACTGGGGAGAGAGGTGGGTGAGAGGGTTAATCCCCTCCGATAGGAACAGGCTGTCTGGAGTCTGACTATAACTGGGAGAGAGGTGGGTGAGAGGGTTAATCCCCTCCGATAGGAACAGGCTGCCTGGTGTCTGACTGTAACTGGGAGAGAGGTGGGTGAGAGGGTTACTCCCCTCCAATAGGAACAGGCTGCACGGTGTCTGACTGTAACTGGGAGAGAGGTGTGTGAGAGGGTTAATCCCCTCCGATAGGAACAGGCTGCCTGGTGTCTGACTGTAACTGGGAGAGAGGTGGGTGAGAGGGTTAATCCCCTCCGATAGGAACAGGCTGCCCGGTGTCTGACTGTAACTGGGAGAGAGGTGGGTGAGAGGGTTAATCCTCTCCGATAGGAACAGGCTGCCCGGTGTCTGACTGTAACTGGGAGAGAGGTGGGTGAGAGGGTTAATCCCCTCCGATAGGAACAGGCTGCCCGGTGTCTGACTGTAACTGGGAGAGAGGTGGGTGAGAGGGTTCCTCCCCTCCAATAGGAACAGGCTGCCCGGTGTCTGACTGTACCTGGGAGAGGTGGGTGAGAGGGTTAATCCCCTCCGATAGGAACAGGCTGCCTGGTGTCTGACTGTATCTGGGAGAGAGGTGGGTGAGAGGGTTAATCCCCTCCGATAGGAACAGGTTGCCCGGTGTCGGACTGTAACTGAGAGAGAGGTGGGTGAGAGGGTTAATCCCCTCCGATAGGAACAGGCTGCCCGGTGTCTGACTGTAACTGGGAGAGAGGTGGGTGAGAGGGTTAATCCCCTCCGATAGGAACAGGTTGCCCGGTGTCGGACTGTAACTGGGAGAGAGGTGGGTGAGAGGGTTAATCCCCTCCGATAGGAACAGGCTGCCCGGTGTCTGACTGTAACTGGGAGAGAGGTGGGTGAGAGGGTTAATCCCCTCCGATAGGAACAGGCTGTCTGGAGTCTGACTGTAACTGGGAGAGAGGTGGGTGAGAGGGTTAATCCCCTCCGATAGGAACAGGCTGTCTGGAGTCTGACTGTAACTGGGAGAGAGGTGGGTGAGAGGGTTACTCCCCTCCAATAGGAACAGGCTGCACGGTGTCTGACTGTAACTGGGAGAGAGGTGTGTGCGAGGGTTAATCCCCTCCGATAGGAACAGGCTGCCTGGTGTCTGACTGTAACTGGGAGAGAGGTGGGTGAGAGGGTTCCTCCCCTCCAATAGGAACAGGCTGCCCGGTGTCTGACTGTACCTGGGAGAGGTGGGTGAGAGGGTTAATCCCCTCCGATAGGAACAGGCTGCCTGGTGTCTGACTGTATCTGGGAGAGAGGTGGGTGAGAGGGTTAATCCCCTCCGATAGGAACAGGCTGCCCGGTGTCTGACTGTAACTGGGAGAGAGGTGGGTGAGAGGGTTAATCCCCTCCGATAGGAACAGGCTGCCCGGTGTCTGACTGTAACTGGGAGAGAGGTGGGTGAGAGGGTTAATCCCCTCCGATAGGAACAGGCTGCCCGGTGTCTGACTGTAACAGGGGAGAGAGGTGGGTGAAAGGGTTAATCCCCTCCGATAGGAATAGGCTGCCTGGTGTCTGACTGTAACTGGGAGAGAGTTGGGTGAGAGGGTTAATCCCCTCCGATAGGAACAGGCTGCCTGGTGTGTGACTGTAACTGGGAGGGAGGTGGGTGAGAGGGTTAATCCCCTCCGATAGGAACAGGCTGCCCGGTGTCTGAGTGTAACTGGGAGAGAGGTGGGTGAGAGGGTTAATCCCGTCCGATAGGAACAGGCTGCCTGGTGTCTGACTGTAACTGGGAGAGAGGTGGGTGAGAGGGTCAATCCCTTCTGATAGGAACAGGCTGCCCGGTGTCTGACTGTAACTGGGAGAGAGGTGGGTGAGAGGGTTAATCCCCTCCGATAGGAACAGGCTGCCTGGTGTCTGACTGTAACTGGGAGAGAGGTGGGTGAGAGGGTTAATCCCCTCCGATAGGAACAGGCTGCCCGGTGTCTGACTGTAACTGGGAGAGAGGTGGGTGAGAGGGTTAATCCCCTCCGATAGGAACAGGCTGCCTGGTGTCTGAGTGTCACAGGGAGAGAGGTGGGTGAGAGTGTTAATCCCCTCCGATAGGAACAGGCTGCCCGCTGTCTGACTGTAACTGGGAGAGAGGTGGGTGAGAGGGTTAATCCCCTCCGATAGGATCAGGCTGCCCGGTGTCTGAGTGTAACTGGGAGAGAGGTATGTGAGAGGGTTAATCCCCTCCGATAGGAACAGGCTCCCCGGTGTCTGACTGTAACAGGGAGAGAGGTGGGTGAGAGGGTTAATCCCCTCCGATAGGAACAGGCTGCCCGGTGTCTGACTGTAACTGGGGAGAGAGGTGGGTGAGAGGGTTAATCCCCTCTGATAGGAACAGGCTGCCTGGTGTCTGACTGTAACTGGGAGAGAGGTGGGTGAGAGGGTTAATCCCCTCCGATAGGAACAGGCTGCCCGGTGTCTGACTGTAACTGGGAGAGAGGTGGGTGAGAGGGTTAATCCCCTCTGATAGGAATAGGCTGCCCGGTGTCTGACTGTAACTGGGAGAGAGGTGGGTGAGAGGGTTAATCCCCTCCGATAGGAACAGGCTGCCCGGTGTCTGACTGTAACTGGGAGACAGGTGGGTGAGAGGGTTAATCCTCTTCGATAGGAACAGGATGCCCCGTGTCTGACTGTAACTGGGGAGAGAGGTGGGTGAGAGGGTTAATCCCCTCCGATAGGAACAGGCTGTCTGGTGTCTGACTGTAACTGGGAGAGAGGTGGGTGAGAGGGTTAATCCCCTCCGATAGGAACAGGCTGCCTGGTGTCTGACTGTAACTGGGAGAGATGTGAGTGAGAGGGTTGCTCCCCTCCAACAGGAACAGGCTGCCCGGTGTCTGACTGTAACTGGGAGAGAGGTGTGTGAGAGGGTTAATCCCCTCCGATAGGAACAGGCTGCCTGGTGTCTGACTGTAACTGGGAGAGAGGTGGGTGAGAGGGTTCCTCCCCTCCAATAGGAACAGGCTGCCCGGTGTCTGACTGTACCTGGGAGAGGTGGGTGAGAGGGTTAATCCCCTCCGATAGGAACAGGCTGCCTGGTGTCTGACTGTAACTGGGAGAGAGGTGGGTGAGAGGGTTAATCCCCTCCGATAGGAACAGACTGCCCGGTGTCTGACTGTAACTGGGAGAGAGGTGGGTGAGAGGGTTCTTCCCCTCCAATAGGAACAGGCTGCCCGGTGTCTGACTGTACCTGGGAGAGGTGGGTGAGAGGGTTAATCCCCTCCGATAGGAACAGGCTGACTGGTGTCTGACTGTAACTGGGAGAGAGGTGGGTGAGAGGGTTAATCCCCTCCGATAGGAACAGTCTGCCTGGTGTCTGACTGTAACTGGGAGAGAGGTGGGTGAGAGGGTTAATCCCCTCCGATAGGAACAGGCTGCCCCGTGTCTGACTGTAACTGGGAGAGAGGTGGGTGAGAGGGTTAATCCCCTCCGATAGGAACAGGCTGCCCGGTGTCTGACTGTAACAGGGGAGAGAGGTGGGTGAAAGGGTTAATCCCCTCCGATAGGAACAGGCTGCCTGGTGTCTGACTGTAACTGGGAGAGAGGTGGGTGAGAGGGTTAATCCCCTCCGATAGGAACAGGCTGCCTGGTGTGTGACTGTAACTGCAAGAGAGGTGGGTGAGAGGTTTAATCCCCTCCGATAGGAACAGGCTGCCCGGTGTCTGACTGTAACTGGGAGAGAGGTGGGTGAGAGGGTTAATCCCCTCCGATAGGAACAGGCTGCCCGGTGTCTGACTGTAACTGGGAGAGAGGTGGGTGAGAGGGTTAATCCCCTCCGATAGGAACAGGCTGCCCGGTGTCTGACTGTAACTGGGAGGGAGGTGGGTGAGAGGGTTAATCCCCTCCGATAGGAACAGGCTGCCCGGTGTCTGACTGTAACTGGGAGAGAGGTGGGTGAGAGGGTTTATCCCCTCCGCTAGGAACAGGCTGCCTGGTGTCTGACTGTAACTGGGAGAGAGGTGGGTGAGAGAGTTAATCCCCTCCGGTAGGAACAGGCTGCCCGGTGTCTGACTGTAACTGGGCCGAGAGGTGGGTGAGAGGGTTAATCCCCTCCGATAGGAACAGGCTGCCCGGTGTCTGAGTGTAACTGGGAGAGAGGTGGGTGAGAGGGTTCATCCCGTCCGATAGGAACAGGCTGCCTGGTGTCTGACTGTAACTGGGAGAGAGGTGGGTGAGAGGGTCAATCCCTTCTGATAGGAACAGGCTGCCCGGTGTCTGACTGTAACTGGGAGAGAGGTGGGTGAGAGGGTTAATCCCCTCCGATAGGAACAGGCTGCCCGGTGTCTGACTGTAACTGGGAGAGAGGTGGGTGAGAGGGTTAATCCTCTTCGATAGGAACAGGCTGCCCCGTGTCTGACTGTAACTGGGGAGAGAGGTGGGTGAGAGGGTTAATCCCCTCCGATAGGAACAGGCTGTCTGGTGTCTGACTGTAACTGGGAGAGAGGTGGGTGAGAGGGTTAATCCCCTCCGATAGGAACAGGCTGCCTGGTGTCTGACTGTAACTGGGAGAGATGTGAGTGAGAGGGTTGCTCCCCTCCAATAGGAACAGGCTGCCCGGTGTCTGAGTGTAACTGGGAGAGAGGTGTGTGAGAGGGTTAATCCCCTCCGATAGGAACAAGCTGCCTGGTGTCTGACTGTAACTGGGAGAGAGGTGGGTGAGAGGGTTCCTCCCCTCCAATAGGAACAGGCTGCCCGGTGTCTGACTGTACCTGGGAGAGGTGGGTGAGAGGGTTAATCCCCTCCGATAGGAACAGGCTGCCTGGTGTCTGACTGTAACTGGGAGAGAGGTGGGTGAGAGGGTTAATCCCCTCCGATAGGAACAGACTGCCCGGTGCCTGACTGTAACTGGGAGAGAGGTGGGTGAGAGGGTTCCTCCCCTCCAATAGGAACAGGCTGCCGGTGTCTGACTGTACCTGGGAGAGGAGGGTGAGAGGGTTAATCCCCTCCGATAGGAACAGGCTGACTGGTGTCTGACTGTAACTGGGAGAGAGGTGGGTGAGAGGGTTAATCCCCTCCGATAGGAACAGGCTGCCTGGTGTCTGACTGTAACTGGGAGAGAGGTGGGTGAGAGGGTTAATCCCCTCCGATAGGAACAGGCTGCCCCGTGTCTGACTGTAACTGGGAGAGAGGTGGGTGAGAGGGTTAATCCCCTCCGATAGGAACAGGCTGCCCGCTGTCTGACTGTAACTGGGAGAGAGGTGGGTGAGAGGGTTAATCCCCTCCGATAGGATCAGGCTGCCCGGTGTCTGAGTGTAACTGGGAGAGAGGTATGTGAGAGGGTTAATCCCCTCCGATAGGAACAGGCTCCCCGGTGTCTGACTGTAACAGGGAGAGAGGTGGGTGAGAGGGTTAATCCCCTCCGATAGGAACAGGCTGCCCGGTGTCTGACTGTAACTGGGGAGAGAGGTGGGTGAGAGGGTTAATCCCCTCTGATAGGAACAGGCTGCCTGGTGTCTGACTGTAACTGGGAGAGAGGTGGGTGAGAGGGTTAATCCCCTCCGATAGGAACAGGCTGCCCGGTGTCTGACTGTAACTGGGAGAGAGGTGGGTGAGAGGGTTAATCCCCTCTGATAGGAATAGGCTGCCCGGTGTCTGACTGTAACTGGGAGAGAGGTGGGTGAGAGGGTTAATCCCCTCCGATAGGAACAGGCTGCCCGGTGTCTGACTGTAACTGGGAGACAGGTGGGTGAGAGGGTTAATCCTCTTCGATAGGAACAGGATGCCCCGTGTCTGACTGTAACTGGGGAGAGAGGTGGGTGAGAGGGTTAATCCCCTCCGATAGGAACAGGCTGTCTGGTGTCTGACTGTAACTGGGAGAGAGGTGGGTGAGAGGGTTAATCCCCTCCGATAGGAACAGGCTGCCTGGTGTCTGACTGTAACTGGGAGAGATGTGAGTGAGAGGGTTGCTCCCCTCCAATAGGAACAGGCTGCCCGGTGTCTGACTGTAACTGGGAGAGAGGTGTGTGAGAGGGTTAATCCCCTCCGATAGGAACAGGCTGCCTGGTGTCTGACTGTAACTGGGAGAGAGGTGGGTGAGAGGGTTCCTCCCCTCCAATAGGAACAGGCTGCCCGGTGTCTGACTGTACCTGGGAGAGGTGGGTGAGAGGGTTAATCCCCTCCGATAGGAACAGGCTGCCTGGTGTCTGACTGTAACTGGGAGAGAGGTGGGTGAGAGGGTTAATCCCCTCCGATAGGAACAGACTGCCCGGTGTCTGACTGTAACTGGGAGAGAGGTGGGTGAGAGGGTTCTTCCCCTCCAATAGGAACAGGCTGCCCGGTGTCTGACTGTACCTGGGAGAGGTGGGTGAGAGGGTTAATCCCCTCCGATAGGAACAGGCTGACTGGTGTCTGACTGTAACTGGGAGAGAGGTGGGTGAGAGGGTTAATCCCCTCCGATAGGAACAGTCTGCCTGGTGTCTGACTGTAACTGGGAGAGAGGTGGGTGAGAGGGTTAATCCCCTCCGATAGGAACAGGCTGCCCCGTGTCTGACTGTAACTGGGAGAGAGGTGGGTGAGAGGGTTAATCCCCTCCGATAGGAACAGGCTGCCCGGTGTCTGACTGTAACAGGGGAGAGAGGTGGGTGAAAGGGTTAATCCCCTCCGATAGGAACAGGCTGCCTGGTGTCTGACTGTAACTGGGAGAGAGGTGGGTGAGAGGGTTAATCCCCTCCGATAGGAACAGGCTGCCTGGTGTGTGACTGTAACTGCAAGAGAGGTGGGTGAGAGGTTTAATCCCCTCCGATAGGAACAGGCTGCCCGGTGTCTGACTGTAACTGGGAGAGAGGTGGGTGAGAGGGTTAATCCCCTCCGATAGGAACAGGCTGCCCGGTGTCTGACTGTAACTGGGAGAGAGGTGGGTGAGAGGGTTAATCCCCTCCGATAGGAACAGGCTGCCCGGTGTCTGACTGTAACTGGGAGGGAGGTGGGTGAGAGGGTTAATCCCCTCCGATAGGAACAGGCTGCCCGGTGTCTGACTGTAACTGGGAGAGAGGTGGGTGAGAGGGTTTATCCCCTCCGCTAGGAACAGGCTGCCTGGTGTCTGACTGTAACTGGGAGAGAGGTGGGTGAGAGAGTTAATCCCCTCCGGTAGGAACAGGCTGCCCGGTGTCTGACTGTAACTGGGCCGAGAGGTGGGTGAGAGGGTTAATCCCCTCCGATAGGAACAGGCTGCCCGGTGTCTGAGTGTAACTGGGAGAGAGGTGGGTGAGAGGGTTCATCCCGTCCGATAGGAACAGGCTGCCTGGTGTCTGACTGTAACTGGGAGAGAGGTGGGTGAGAGGGTCAATCCCTTCTGATAGGAACAGGCTGCCCGGTGTCTGACTGTAACTGGGAGAGAGGTGGGTGAGAGGGTTAATCCCCTCCGATAGGAACAGGCTGCCCGGTGTCTGACTGTAACTGGGAGAGAGGTGGGTGAGAGGGTTAATCCTCTTCGATAGGAACAGGCTGCCCCGTGTCTGACTGTAACTGGGGAGAGAGGTGGGTGAGAGGGTTAATCCCCTCCGATAGGAACAGGCTGTCTGGTGTCTGACTGTAACTGGGAGAGAGGTGGGTGAGAGGGTTAATCCCCTCCGATAGGAACAGGCTGCCTGGTGTCTGACTGTAACTGGGAGAGATGTGAGTGAGAGGGTTGCTCCCCTCCAATAGGAACAGGCTGCCCGGTGTCTGAGTGTAACTGGGAGAGAGGTGTGTGAGAGGGTTAATCCCCTCCGATAGGAACAAGCTGCCTGGTGTCTGACTGTAACTGGGAGAGAGGTGGGTGAGAGGGTTCCTCCCCTCCAATAGGAACAGGCTGCCCGGTGTCTGACTGTACCTGGGAGAGGTGGGTGAGAGGGTTAATCCCCTCCGATAGGAACAGGCTGCCTGGTGTCTGACTGTAACTGGGAGAGAGGTGGGTGAGAGGGTTAATCCCCTCCGATAGGAACAGACTGCCCGGTGCCTGACTGTAACTGGGAGAGAGGTGGGTGAGAGGGTTCCTCCCCTCCAATAGGAACAGGCTGCCGGTGTCTGACTGTACCTGGGAGAGGTGGGTGAGAGGGTTAATCCCCTCCGATAGGAACAGGCTGACTGGTGTCTGACTGTAACTGGGAGAGAGGTGGGTGAGAGGGTTAATCCCCTCCGATAGGAACAGGCTGCCTGGTGTCTGACTGTAACTGGGAGAGAGGTGGGTGAGAGGGTTAATCCCCTCCGATAGGAACAGGCTGCCCCGTGTCTGACTGTAACTGGGAGAGAGGTGGGTGAGAGGGTTAATCCCCTCCGATAGGAACAGGCTGCCCGGTGTCTGACTGTAACAGGGGAGAGAGGTGGGTGAAAGGGTTAATCCCCTCCGATAGGAACAGGCTGCCTGGTGTCTGACTGTAACTGGGAGAGAGGTGGGTGAGAGGGTTAATCCCCTCCGATAGGAACAGGCTGCCTGGTGTGTGACTGTAACTGGGAGAGAGGTGGGTGAGAGGTTTAATCCCCTCCGATAGGAACAGGCTGCCCGGTGTCTGACTGTAACTGGGAGAGAGGTGGGTGAGAGGGTTAATCCCCTCCGATAGGAACAGGCTGCCCGGTGTCTGACTGTAACTGGGAGAGAGGTGGGTGAGAGGGTTAATCCCCTCCGATAGGAACAGGCTGCCCGGTGTCTGACTGTAACTGGGAGGGAGGTGGGTGAGAGGGTTAATCCCCTCCGATAGGAACAGGCTGCCCGGTGTCTGACTGTAACTGGGAGAGAGGTGGGTGAGAGGGTTTATCCCCTCCGCTAGGAACAGGCTGCCTGGTGTCTGACTGTAACTGGGAGAGAGGTGGGTGAGAGAGTTAATCCCCTCCGATAGGAACAGGCTGCCCGGTGTCTGACTGTAACTGGGCCGAGAGGTGGGTGAGAGGGTTAATCCCCTCCGATAGGAACAGGCTGCCCGGTGTCTGAGTGTAACTGGGAGAGAGGTGGGTGAGAGGGTTAATCCCGTCCGATAGGAACAGGCTGCCTGGTGTCTGACTGTAACTGGGAGAGAGGTGGGTGAGAGGGTCAATCCCTTCTGATAGGAACAGGCTGCCCGGTGTCTGACTGTAACTGGGAGAGAGGTGGGTGAGAGGGTTAATCCCCTCCGATAGGAACAGGCTGCCTGGTGTCTGACTGTAACTGGGAGAGAGGTGGGTGAGAGGGTTAATCCCCTCCGATAGGAACAGGCTGCCCGGTGTCTGACTGTAACTGGGAGAGAGGTGGGTGAGAGGGTTAATCGCCTCCGATAGGAACAGGCTGCCTGGTGTCTGAGTGTAACAGGGAGAGAGGTGGGTGAGAGTGTTAATCCCCTCCGATAGGAACAGGCTGCCCGGTGTCTGACTAACTGGGAGAGAGGTGGGTGAGAGGGTTAATCCCCTCCGATAGGATCAGGCTGCCCGGTGTCTGAGTGTAACTGGGAGAGAGGTATGTGAGAGGGTTAATCCCCTCCGAAAGGAACAGGCTCCCCGGTGTCTGACTGTAACAGGGAGAGAGGTGGGTGAGAGGGTTAATCCCCTCCGATAGGAACAGGCTGCCCGGTGTCTGACTGTAACTGGGGAGAGAGGTGGGTGAGAGGGTTAATCGCCTCTGATAGGAACAGGCTGCCTGGTGTCTGACTGTAACTGGGAGAGAGGTGGGTGAGAGGGTTAATCCCCTCCGATAGGAACAGGCTGCCCGGTGTCTGACTGTAACTGGGAGAGAGGTGGGTGAGAGGGTTAATCCCCTCCGATAGGAATAGGCTGCCCGGTGTCTGACTGTAACTGGGAGAGAGGTGAGTGAGAGGGTTAATCCCCTCCGATAGGAACAGGCTGCCCGGTGTCTGACTGTAACTGGGAGAGAGGTGGGTGAGAGGGTTAATCCTCTTCGATAGGAACAGGCTGCCCCGTGTCTGACTGTAACTGGGAGAGAGGTGGGTGAGAGGGTTAATCCCCTCCAATAGGAACAGGCTGCCCGGTGTCTGACTGTACCTGGGAGAGGTGGGTGAGAGGGTTAATCCCCTCCGATAGGAACAGGCTGCCTGGTGTCTGACTGTAACTGGGAGAGAGGTGGGTGAGAGGGTTAATCCCCTCCGATAGGAACAGGCTGCCCGGTGTCTGACTGTAACTGGGAGAGAGGTGGGTGAGAGGGTTAATCCCCTCCGATAGGAACAGGCTGCCCGGTGTCTGACTGTAACTGGGAGAGAGGTGGGTGAGAGGGTTAATCCCCTCCGATAGGAACAGGCTGCCTGGTGTCTGAGTGTAACAGGGAGAGAGGTGGGTGAGAGTGTTAATCCCCTCCGATAGGAACAGGCTGCCCGGTGTCTGACTGTAACTGGGAGAGAGGTGGGTGAGAGGGTTAATCCCCTCCGATAGGATCAGGCTGCCCGGTGTCTGAGTGTAACTGGGAGAGAGGTATGTGAGAGGGTTAATCCCCTCCGATAGGAACAGGCTCCCCGGTGTCTGACTGTAACAGGGAGAGAGGTGGGTGAGAGGGTTAATCCCCTCCGATAGGAACAGGCTGCCCGGTGTCTGACTGTAACTGGGAGAGAGGTGGGTGAGAGGGTTAATCCCCTCTGATAGGAATAGGCTGCCCGGTGTCTGACTGTAACTGGGAGAGAGGTGGGTGAGAGGGTTAATCCCCTCCGATAGGAACAGGCTGCCCGGTGTCTGACTGTAACTGGGAGACAGGTGGGTGAGAGGGTTAATCCTCTTCGATAGGAACAGGATGCCCCGTGTCTGACTGTAACTGGGGAGAGAGGTGGGTGAGAGGGTTAATCCCCTCCGATAGGAACAGGCTGTCTGGTGTCTGACTGTAACTGGGAGAGAGGTGGGTGAGAGGGTTAATCCCCTCCGATAGGAACAGGCTGCCTGGTGTCTGACTGTAACTGGGAGAGATGTGAGTGAGAGGGTTGCTCCCCTCCAATAGGAACAGGCTGCCCGGTGTCTGACTGTAACTGGGAGAGAGGTGTGTGAGAGGGTTAATCCCCTCCGATAGGAACAGGCTGCCTGGTGTCTGACTGTAACTGGGAGAGAGGTGGGTGAGAGGGTTAATCCCCTCCGATAGGAACAGTCTGCCTGGTGTCTGACTGTAACTGGGAGAGAGGTGGGTGAGAGGGTTAATCCCCTCCGATAGGAACAGGCTGCCCCGTGTCTGACTGTAACTGGGAGAGAGGTGGGTGAGAGGGTTAATCCCCTCCGATAGGAACAGGCTGCCCGGTGTCTGACTGTAACAGGGGAGAGAGGTGGGTGAAAGGGTTAATCCCCTCCGATAGGAACAGGCTGCCTGGTGTCTGACTGTAACTGGGAGAGAGGTGGGTGAGAGGGTTAATCCCCTCCGATAGGAACAGGCTGCCTGGTGTGTGACTGTAACTGCAAGAGAGGTGGGTGAGAGGTTTAATCCCCTCCGATAGGAACAGGCTGCCCGGTGTCTGACTGTAACTGGGAGAGAGGTGGGTGAGAGGGTTAATCCCCTCCGATAGGAACAGGCTGCCCGGTGTCTGACTGTAACTGGGAGAGAGGTGGGTGAGAGGGTTAATCCCCTCCGATAGGAACAGGCTGCCCGGTGTCTGACTGTAACTGGGAGGGAGGTGGGTGAGAGGGTTAATCCCTTCCGATAGGAACAGGCTGCCCGGTGTCTGACTGTAACTGGGAGAGAGGTGGGTGAGAGGGTTTATCCCCTCCGCTAGGAACAGGCTGCCTGGTGTCTGACTGTAACTGGGAGAGAGGTGGGTGAGAGAGTTAATCCCCTCCGGTAGGAACAGGCTGCCCGGTGTCTGACTGTAACTGGGCCGAGAGGTGGGTGAGAGGGTTAATCCCCTCCGATAGGAACAGGCTGCCCGGTGTCTGAGTGTAACTGGGAGAGAGGTGGGTGAGAGGGTTCATCCCGTCCGATAGGAACAGGCTGCCTGGTGTCTGACTGTAACTGGGAGAGAGGTGGGTGAGAGGGTCAATCCCTTCTGATAGGAACAGGCTGCCCGGTGTCTGACTGTAACTGGGAGAGAGGTGGGTGAGAGGGTTAATCCCCTCCGATAGGAACAGGCTGCCCGGTGTCTGACTGTAACTGGGAGAGAGGTGGGTGAGAGGGTTAATCCTCTTCGATAGGAACAGGCTGCCCCGTGTCTGACTGTAACTGGGGAGAGAGGTGGGTGAGAGGGTTAATCCCCTCCGATAGGAACAGGCTGTCTGGTGTCTGACTGTAACTGGGAGAGAGGTGGATGAGAGGGTTAATCCCCTCCGATAGGAACAGGCTGCCTGGTGTCTGACTGTAACTGGGAGAGATGTGAGTGAGAGGGTTGCTCCCCTCCAATAGGAACAGGCTGCCCGGTGTCTGAGTGTAACTGGGAGAGAGGTGTGTGAGAGGGTTAATCCCCTCCGATAGGAACAAGCTGCCTGGTGTCTGACTGTAACTGGGAGAGAGGTGGGTGAGAGGGTTCGTCCCCTCCAATAGGAACAGGCTGCCCGGTGTCTGACTGTACCTGGGAGAGGTGGGTGAGAGGGTTAATCCCCTCCGATAGGAACAGGCTGCCTGGTGTCTGACTGTAACTGGGAGAGAGGTGGGTGAGAGGGTTAATCCCCTCCGATAGGAACAGACTGCCCGGTGCCTGACTGTAACTGGGAGAGAGGTGGGTGAGAGGGTTCCTCCCCTCCAATAGGAACAGGCTGCCCGGTGTCTGACTGTACCTGGGAGAGGTGGGTGAGAGGGTTAATCCCCTCCGATAGGAACAGGCTGACTGGTGTCTGACTGTAACTGGGAGAGAGGTGGGTGAGAGGGTTAATCCCCTCCGATAGGAACAGGCTGCCTGGTGTCTGACTGTAACTGGGAGAGAGGTGGGTGAGAGGGTTAATCCCGTCCGATAGGAACAGGCTGCCCCGTGTCTGACTGTAACTGGGAGAGAGGTGGGTGAGAGGGTTAATCCCCTCCGATAGGAACAGGCTGCCCGGTGTCTGACTGTAACAGGGGAGAGAGGTGGGTGAAAGGGTTAATCCCCTCCGATAGGAACAGGCTGCCTGGTGTCTGACTGTAACTGGGAGAGAGGTGGGTGAGAGGGTTAATCCCCTCCGATAGGAACAGGCTGCCTGGTGTGTGACTGTAACTGGGAGAGAGGTGGGTGAGAGGTTTAATCCACTCCGATAGGAACAGGCTGCCCGGTGTCTGACTGTAACTGGGAGAGAGGTGGGTGAGAGGGTTAATCCCCTCCGATAGGAACAGGCTGCCCGGTGTCTGACTGTAACTGGGAGAGAGGTGGGTGAGAGGGTTAATCCCCTCCGATAGGAACAGGCTGCCCGGTGTCTGACTGTAACTGGGACGGAGGTGGGTGAGAGGGTTAATCCCCTCCGATAGGAACAGGCTGCCCGGTGTCTGACTGTAACTGGGAGAGAGGTGGGTGAGAGGGTTTATCCCCTCCGCTAGGAACAGGCTGCCTGGTGTCTGACTGTAACTGGGAGAGAGGTGGGTGAGAGAGTTAATCCCCTCCGATAGGAACAGGCTGCCCGGTGTCTGACTGTAACTGGGCCGAGAGGTGGGTGAGAGGGTTAATCCCCTCCGATAGGAACAGGCTGCCCGGTGTCTGAGTGTAACTGGGAGAGAGGTGGGTGAGAGGGTTAATCCCGTCCGATAGGAACAGGCTGCCTGGTGTCTGACTGTAACTGGGAGAGAGGTGGGTGAGAGGGTCAATCCCTTCTGATAGGAACAGGCTGCCCGGTGTCTGACTGTAACTGGGAGAGAGGTGGGTGAGAGGGTTAATCCCCTCCGATAGGAACAGGCTGCCTGGTGTCTGACTGTAACTGGGAGAGAGGTGGGTGAGAGGGTTAATCCCCTCCGATAGGAACAGGCTGCCCGGTGTCTGACTGTAACTGGGAGAGAGGTGGGTGAGAGGGTTAATCCCCTCCGATAGGAACAGGCTGCCTGGTGTCTGAGTGTAACAGGGAGAGAGGTGGGTGAGAGTGTTAATCCCCTCCGATAGGAACAGGCTGCCCGGTGTCTGACTAACTGGGAGAGAGGTGGGTGAGAGGGTTAATCCCCTCCGATAGGATCAGGCTGCCCGGTGTCTGAGTGTAACTGGGAGAGAGGTATGTGAGAGGGTTAATCCCCTCCGAAAGGAACAGGCTCCCCGGTGTCTGACTGTAACAGGGAGAGAGGTGGGTGAGAGGGTTAATCCCCTCCGATAGGAACAGGCTGCCCGGTGTCTGACTGTAACTGGGGAGAGAGGTGGGTGAGAGGGTTAATCGCCTCTGATAGGAACAGGCTGCCTGGTGTCTGACTGTAACTGGGAGAGAGGTGGGTGAGAGGGTTAATCCCCTCCGGTAGGAACAGGCTGCCCGGTGTCTGACTGTAACTGGGAGAGAGGTGGGTGAGAGGGTTAATCCCCTCCGATAGGAATAGGCTGCCCGGTGTCTGACTGTAACTGGGAGAGAGGTGAGTGAGAGGGTTAATCCCCTCCGATAGGAACAGGCTGCCCGGTGTCTGACTGTAACTGGGAGAGAGGTGGGTGAGAGGGTTAATCCTCTTCGATAGGAACAGGCTGCCCCGTGTCTGACTGTAACTGGGAGAGAGGTGGGTGAGAGGGTTAATCCCCTCCAATAGGAACAGGCTGCCCGGTGTCTGACTGTACCTGGGAGAGGTGGGTGAGAGGGTTAATCCCCTCCGATAGGAACAGGCTGCCTGGTGTCTGACTGTAACTGGGAGAGAGGTGGGTGAGAGGGTTAATCCCCTCCGATAGGAACAGGCTGCCCGGTGTCTGACTGTAACTGGGAGAGAGGTGGGTGAGAGGGTTAATCCCCTCCGATAGGAACAGGCTGCCCGGTGTCTGACTGTAACTGGGAGAGAGGTGGGTGAGAGGGTTAATCCCCTCCGATAGGAACAGGCTGCCTGGTGTCTGAGTGTAACAGGGAGAGAGGTGGGTGAGAGTGTTAATCCCCTCCGATAGGAACAGGCTGCCCGGTGTCTGACTGTAACTGGGAGAGAGGTGGGTGAGAGGGTTAATCCCCTCCGATAGGATCAGGCTGCCCGGTGTCTGAGTGTAACTGGGAGAGAGGTATGTGAGAGGGTTAATCCCCTCCGATAGGAACAGGCTCCCCGGTGTCTGACTGTAACAGGGAGAGAGGTGGGTGAGACGGTTAATCCCCTCCGATAGGAACAGGCTGCCCGGTGTCTGACTGTAACTGGGGAGAGAGGTGGGTGAGAGGGTTAATCCCCTCTGATAGGAACAGGCTGCCTGGTGTCTGACTGTAACTGGGAGAGAGGTGGGTGAGAGGGTTAATCCCCTCCGAAAGGAACAGGCTGCCTGGTGTCTGACTGTAACTGGGAGAGATGTGAGTGAGAGGGTTGCTCCCCTCCAATAGGAACGGGTTGCCCGGTGTCTGACTGTACCTGGGAGAGGTGGGTGAGAGGGTTAATCCCCTCCGATAGGAACAGGCTGCCTGGTGTCTGACTGTAACTGGGAGAGAGGTGGGTGAGAGGGTTAATCCCCTCCGATAGGAACAGACTGCCCGGTGTCTGACTGTAACTGGGAGAGAGGTGGGTGAGAGGGTTCCTCCCCTCCAATAGGAACAGGCTGCCCGGTGTCTGACTGTACCTGGGAGAGGTGGGTGAGAGGGTTAATCCCCTCCGATAGGAACAGGCTGCCTGGTGTCTGACTGTAACTGGGAGAGAGGTGGGTGAGAGGGTTAATCCCCTCCGATAGGAACAGGCTGCCTGGTGTCTGACTGTAACTGGGAGAGAGGTGGGTGAGAGGGTTAATCCCCTCCGATAGGAACAGGCTGCCTGGTGTCTGAGTGTAACAGGGAGAGAGGTGGGTGAGAGTGTTAATCCCCTCCGATAGGAACAGGCTGCCCGGTGTCTGACTGTAACTGGGAGAGAGGTGGGTGAGAGGGTTAATCCCCTCCGATAGGATCAGGCTGCCCGGTGTCTGAGTGTAACTGGGAGAGAGGTATGTGAGAGGGTTAATCCCCTCCGATAGGAACAGGCTCCCCGCTGTCTGACTGTAACAGGGAGAGAGGTGGGTGAGAGGGTTAATCCCCTCCGATAGGAACAGGCTGCCCGGTGTCTGACTGTAACTGGGGAGAGAGGTGGGTGAGAGGGTTAATCCCCTCTGATAGGAACAGGCTGCCTGGTGTCTGACTGTAACTGGGAGAGAGGTGGGTGAGAGGGTTAATCCCCTCCGATAGGAACAGGCTGCCCGGTGTCTGACTGTAACTGGGAGAGAGGTGGGTGAGAGGGTTAATCCCCTCCGATAGGAATAGGCTGCCCAGTGTCTGACTGTAACTGGGAGAGAGGTGGGTGAGAGGGTTAATCCCCTCCGATAGGAACAGGCTGCCCGGTGTCTGACTGTAACTGGGAGAGAGGTGGGTGAGAGGGTTAATCCTCTTCGATAGGAACAGGCTGCCCCGTGTCTGACTGTAACTGGGGAGAGAGGTGGGTGAGAGGGTTAATCCCCTCCGATCGGAACAGGCTGTCTGGTGTCTGACTGTAACAGGGAGAGAGGTGGGTGAGAGGGTTAATCCCCTCCGATAGGAACAGGCTGCCTGGTGTCTGACTGTAACTGGGAGAGAGGTGGGTGAGAGGGTTCCTCCCCTCCAATAGGAACAGGCTGCCCGGTGTCTGACTGTACCTGGGAGAGGTGGGTGAGAGGGTTAATCCCCTCCGATAGGAACAGGCTGCCTGGTGTCTGACTGTAACTGGGAGAGAGGTGGGTGAGAGGGTTAATCCCCTCCGAGAGGAACAGACTGCCCGGTGTCTGATTGTAACTGGGAGAGAGGTGGGTGAGAGGGTTCCTCCCCTCCAATAGGAACTGGCTGCCCAGTGGCTGACTGTACCTGGGAGAGGTGGGTGAGAGGGTTAATCCCCTCCGATAGGAACAGGCTGCCTGGTGTCTGACTGTAGCTGGGAGAGAGGTGGGTGAGAGGGTTAATCCCCTCCGATAGGAAAAGGCTGCCTGGTGTCTGACTGTAACTGGGAGAGAGGTGGGTGAGAGGGTTAATCCCCTCCGATAGGAACAGGCTGCCCCGTGTCTGACTGTAACTGGGAGAGAGGTGTGTGAGAGGGTTAATCCCCTCCGATAGGAACAGGCTGCCTGGTGTCTGACTGTAACTGGGAGAGAGGTGGCTGAGAGGGTTAATCCCCTCCGATAGGAACAGGCTGCCCCGTGTCTGACTGTAACTGAGAGAGAGGTGGGTGAGAGGGTTAATCCCCTCCGATGGGAACAGGCTGCCTGGTGTCTGACTGTAACTGGGAGAGAGGTCGGTGAGAGGGTTAATCCCCTCCGATAGGAACAGGCTGCCCCGTGTCTGACTGTAACTGGGAGAGAGGTGGGTGAGAGCGTTAATCCCCTCCGATAGGAACAGGCTGCCCGGTGTCTGACTGCAACTGGGAGAGAGGTGGGTGAGAGGGTTAATCCCCTCCGATAGGAACAGGCTGCCTGGTGTCTGACTGTAACTGGGAGAGAGGTGGGTGAGAGGGTTAATCCCCTCCGATAGGAACAGGCTGCCTGGTGTCTGACTGTAACTGGGAGAGATGTGAGTGAGAGGGTTAATCCCCTCCGATAGGAACAGGCTGCCCGGTGTCTGAGTGTAACTGGGGGAGAGGTGGGTGAGAGGGTTAATCCTCTCCGATAGGAACAGGCTGTCTGGTGTCTGAGTGTAACTGGGAGAGAGGTGGGTGAGAGGGTTAATCCCCTCCGATAGGAACAGGCTGCCCGGTGTCTGACTGTAACTGGGAGAGAGGTGGGTGAGAGGGTTAATCCCCTCCGATAGGAACAGGCTGCCTGGTGTCTGACTGTAACTGGGAGAGAGGTGGGTGAGAGGGTTAATCCCCTCCGATAGGAACAGGCTGCCCCGTGTCTGACTGTAACTGGGAGAGAGGTGGGTGAGAGGGTTAATCCCCTCCGATAGGAACAGGCTGCCTGGTGTCTGACTGTAACTGGGAGAGAGGTGGGTGAGAGGGTTAAGCCCCTCCGATAGGAACAGGCTGCCCCGTGTCTGACTGTAACTGGGAGAGAGGTGGGTGAGAGGGTTAATCCCCTCCGATAGGAACAGGCTGCCCCGTGTCTGACTGTAACTGGGAGAGATGTGAGTGAGAGGGTTAATCCCCTCCGATAGGAACAGGCTGCCCGGTATCTGACTGTAACTGGGAGAGAGGTGGGTGAGAGGGTTACTCCCCTCCGATAGGAACAGACTGCCTGGTGTCTGACTGTAACTGGGAGAGAGGTGGGTGAGAGGGTTAATCCCCTCTGATAGGAACAGGCTGCCCCGTGTCTGACTGTAACTGGGAGAGAGTTGGGTGAGAGGGTTAATCCCCTCCGATAGGAACAGGCTGCCTGGTGTCTGACTGTAACTGGGAGAGAGGTGGGTGAGAGGGTTAATCCCCTCCGATAGGAACAGGCTGCCCCGTGTCTGACTGTAACTGGGAGAGAGGTGGGTGAGAGGGTTAATCCCCTCCGATAGGAACAGGCTGCCTGGTGTCTGACTGTAACTGGGAGAGAGGTGGGTGAGAGGGTTAATCCCCTCCGATAGGAACAGGCTGCCCGGTGTCTGACTGTAACTGGGAGAGAGGTGGGTGAGAGGGTTAATCCCCTCCGATAGGAACAGGCTGCCTGGTGTCTGACTGTAACTGGGAGAGAGGTGAGTGAGAGGGTTAATCCCCTCCGATAGGAACAGGCTGCCCCGTGTCTGACTGTAACTGGGAGAGAGGTGGGTGAGAGGGTTAATCCCCTCCGATATGATCAGGCTGCCCGGTGTCTGAGTGTAACTGGGAGAGAGGTATGTGAGAGGGTTAATCCCCTCCGATAGGAACAGGCTGCCCGGTGTCTGACTGTAACAGGGAGAGAGGTGGGTGAGAGGGTTAATCCCCTCCGATAGGAACAGGCTGCCCGGTGTCTGACTGTAACTGGGAGAGAGGTGGGTGAGAGGGTTAATCCCCTCCGATAGGAACAGGCTGCCCGGTGTCTGAGTGTAACTGGGAGAGAGGTGGGTGAGAGGGTTAATCCCCTCCGATAGGAACAGGCTGCCCGGTGTCTGACTGTAACTGGGAGAGAGGTGGGTGAGAGGGTTAATCCCCTCCGATAGGAACAGGCTGCCCGGTGTCTGACTGTAACTGGGAGGGAGGTGGGTGAGAGGGTTAATCCCCTCCGATAGGAACAGGCTGCCCGGTGTCTGACTGTAACTGGGAGAGAGGTGGGTGAGAGGGTTTATCCCCTCCGCTAGGAACAGGCTGCCTGGTGTCTGACTGTAACTGGGAGAGAGGTGGGTGAGAGAGTTAATCCCCTCCGATAGGAACAGGCTGCCCGGTGTCTGACTGTAACTGGGCCGAGAGGTGGGTGAGAGGGTTAATCCCCTCCGATAGAAACAGGCTGCCCGGTGTCTGAGTGTAACTGGGAGAGAGGTGGGTGAGAGGGTTAATCCCGTCCGATAGGAACAGGCTGCCTGGTGTCTGACTGTAACTGGGAGAGAGGTGGGTGAGAGGGTCAATCCCTTCTGATAGGAACAGGCTGCCCGGTGTCTGACTGTAACTGGGAGAGAGGTGGGTGAGAGCGTTAATCCCCTCCGATAGGAACAGGCTGCCTGGTGTCTGACTGTAACTGGGAGAGAGGTGGGTGAGAGGGTTAATCCCCTCCGATAGGAACAGGCTGCCCGGTGTCTGACTGTAACTGGGAGAGAGGTGGGTGAGAGGGTTAATCCCCTCCGATAGGAACAGGCTGCCTGGTGTCTGAGTGTAACAGGGAGAGAGGTGGGTGAGAGTGTTAATCCCCTCCGATAGGAACAGGCTGCCCGGTGTCTGACTAACTGGGAGAGAGGTGGGTGAGAGGGTTAATCCCCTCCGATAGGATCAGGCTGCCCGGTGTCTGAGTGTAACTGGGAGAGAGGTATGTGAGAGGGTTAATCCCCTCCGAAAGGAACAGGCTCCCCGGTGTCTGACTGTAACAGGGAGAGAGGTGGGTGAGAGGGTTAATCCCCTCCGATAGGAACAGGCTGCCCGGTGTCTGACTGTAACTGGGGAGAGAGGTGGGCGAGAGGGTTAATCCCCTCTGATAGGAACAGGCTGCCTGGTGTCTGACTGTAACTGGGAGAGAGGTGGGTGAGAGGGTTAACCCCCTCCGATAGGAACAGGCTGCCCGGTGTCTGACTGTAACTGGGAGAGAGGTGGGTGAGAGGGTTAATCCCCTCCGATAGGAATAGGCTGCCCGGTGTCTGACTGTAACTGGGAGAGAGGTGGGTGAGAGGGTTAATCCCCTCCGATAGGAACAGGCTGCCCGGTGTCTGACTGTAACTGGGAGAGAGGTGGGTGAGAGGGTTAATCCTCTTCGATAGGAACAGGCTGCCCCGTGTCTGACTGTAACTGGGGAGAGAGGTGGGTGAGAGGGTTAATCCCCTCCGATAGGAACAGGCTGTCTGGTGTCTGACTGTAACTGGGAGAGAGGTGGGTCAGAGGGTTAATCCCCTCCGATAGGAACAGGCTGCCTGGTGTCTGACTGTAACTGGGAGAGATGTGAGTGAGAGGGTTGCTCCCCTCCAATAGGAACAGGCTGCCCGGTGTCTGACCGTAACTGGGAGAGAGGTGTGTGAGAGGGTTAATCCCCTCCGATAGGAACAGGCTGCCTGGTGTCTGACTGTAACTGGGAGAGAGGTGGGTGAGAGGGTTCCTCCCCTCCAATAGGAACAGGCTGCCCGGTGTCTGACTGTACCTGGGAGAGGTGGGTGAGAGGGTTAATCCCCTCCGATAGGAACAGGCTGCCTGGTGTCTGACTGTAACTGGGAGAGAGGTGGGTGAGAGGGTTAATCCCCTCCGATAGGAACAGGCTGCCCGGTGTCTGACTGTAACTGGGAGAGAGGTGGGTGAGAGGGTTAATCCCCTCCGATAGGAACAGGCTGCCCGGTGTCTGACTGTAACTGGGAGAGAGGTGGGTGAGAGGGTTAATCCCCTCCGATAGGAACAGGCTGCCTGGTGTCTGAGTGTAACAGGGAGAGAGGTGGGTGAGAGTGTTAATCCCCTCCGATAGGAACAGGCTGCCCGGTGTCTGACTGTAACTGGGAGAGAGGTGGGTGAGAGGGTTAATCCCCTCCGATAGGATCAGGCTGCCCGGTGTCTGAGTGTAACTGGGAGAGAGGTATGTGAGAGGGTTAATCCCCTCCGATAGGAACAGGCTCCCCGGTGTCTGACTGTAACAGGGAGAGAGGTGGGTGAGACGGTTAATCCCCTCCGATAGGAACAGGCTGCCCGGTGTCTGACTGTAACTGGGGAGAGAGGTGGGTGAGAGGGTTAATCCCCTCTGATAGGAACAGGCTGCCTGGTGTCTGACTGTAACTGGGAGAGAGGTGGGTGAGAGGGTTAATCCCCTCCGAAAGGAACAGGCTGCCTGGTGTCTGACTGTAACTGGGAGAGATGTGAGTGAGAGGGTTGCTCCCCTCCAATAGGAACGGGTTGCCCGGTGTCTGACTGTACCTGGGAGAGGTGGGTGAGAGGGTTAATCCCCTCCGATAGGAACAGGCTGCCTGGTGTCTGACTGTAACTGGGAGAGAGGTGGGTGAGAGGGTTAATCCCCTCCGATAGGAACAGACTGCCCGGTGTCTGACTGTAACTGGGAGAGAGGTGGGTGAGAGGGTTCCTCCCCTCCAATAGGAACAGGCTGCCCGGTGTCTGACTGTACCTGGGAGAGGTGGGTGAGAGGGTTAATCCCCTCCGATAGGAACAGGCTGCCTGGTGTCTGACTGTAACTGGGAGAGAGGTGGGTGAGAGGGTTAATCCCCTCCGATAGGAACAGTCTGCCTGGTGTCTGACTGTAACTGGGAGAGAGGTGGGTGAGAGGGTTAATCCCCTCCGATAGGAACAGGCTGCCTGGTGTCTGAGTGTAACAGGGAGAGAGGTGGGTGAGAGTGTTAATCCCCTCCGATAGGAACAGGCTGCCCGGTGTCTGACTGTAACTGGGAGAGAGGTGGGTGAGAGGGTTAATCCCCTCCGATAGGATCAGGCTGCCCGGTGTCTGAGTGTAACTGGGAGAGAGGTATGTGAGAGGGTTAATCCCCTCCGATAGGAACAGGCTCCCCGCTGTCTGACTGTAACAGGGAGAGAGGTGGGTGAGAGGGTTAATCCCCTCCGATAGGAACAGGCTGCCCGGTGTCTGACTGTAACTGGGGAGAGAGGTGGGTGAGAGGGTTAATCCCCTCTGATAGGAACAGGCTGCCTGGTGTCTGACTGTAACTGGGAGAGAGGTGGGTGAGAGGGTTAATCCCCTCCGATAGGAAAAGGCTGCCCGGTGTCTGACTGTAACTGGGAGAGAGGTGGGTGAGAGGGTTAATCCCCTCCGATAGGAATAGGCTGCCCGGTGTCTGACTGTAACTGGGAGAGAGGTGGGTGAGAGGGTTAATCCCCTCCGATAGGAACAGGCTGCCCGGTGTCTGACTGTAACTGGGAGAGAGGTGGGTGAGAGGGTTAATCCTCTTCGATAGGAACAGGCTGCCCCGTGTCTGACTGTAACTGGGGAGAGAGGTGGGTGAGAGGGTTAATCGCCTCCGATAGGAACAGGCTGTCTGGTGTCTGACTGTAACAGGGAGAGAGGTGGGTGAGAGGGTTAATCCCCTCCGATAGGAACAGGCTGCCTGGTGTCTGACTGTAACTGGGAGAGAGGTGGGTGAGAGGGTTCCTCCCCTCCAATAGGAACAGGCTGCCCGGTGTCTGACTGTAACTGGGAGAGAGGTGGGTGAGAGGGTTAATCCCCTCCGATAGGAACAGGCTGCCCGGTGTCTGACTGTAACTGGGAGAGAGGTGGGTGAGAGGGTTAATCCCCTCCGATAGGAATAGGCTGCCCGGTGTCTGACTGTAACTGGGAGAGAGGTGGGTGAGAGGGTTAATCCCCTCCGATAGGAACAGGCTGCCCGGTGTCTGACTGTAACTGGGAGAGAGGTGGGTGAGAGGGTTAATCCTCTTCGATAGGAACAGGCTGCCCCGTGTCTGACTGTAACTGGGGAGAGAGGTGGGTGAGAGGGTTAATCGCCTCCGATAGGAACAGGCTGTCTGGTGTCTGACTGTAACAGGGAGAGAGGTGGGTGAGAGGGTTAATCCCCTCCGATAGGAACAGGCTGCCTGGTGTCTGACTGTAACTGGGAGAGAGGTGGGTGAGAGGGGTCCTCCCCTCCAATAGGAACAGGCTGCCCGGTGTCTGACTGTACCTGGGAGAGGTGGGTGAGAGGGTTAATCCCTTCCGATAGGAACAGGCTGCCTGGTGTCTGACTGTAACTGGGAGAGAGGTGGGTGAGAGGGTTAATCCCCTCCGATAGGAACAGGCTGCCTGGTGTCTGACTGTAACTGGGAGAGAGGTGGGTGAGAGGGTTAATCCCCTCCGATAGGAACAGGCTGCCTGGTGTCTGAGTGTAACAGGGAGAGAGGTGGGTGAGAGTGTTAATCCCCTCCGATAGGAACAGGCTGCCCGGTGTCTGACTGTAACTGGGAGAGAGGTGGGTGAGAGGGTTAATCCCCTCCGATAGGATCAGGCTGCCCGGTGTCTGAGTGTAACTGGGAGAGAGGTATGTGAGAGGGTTAATCCCCTCCGATAGGAACAGGCTCCCCGCTGTCTGACTGTAACAGGGAGAGAGGTGGGTGAGAGGGTTAATCCCCTCCGATAGGAACAGGCTGCCCGGTGTCTGACTGTAACTGGGGAGAGAGGTGGGTGAGAGGGTTAATCCCCTCTGATAGGAACAGGCTGCCTGGTGTCTGACTGTAACTGGGAGAGAGGTGGGTGAGAGGGTTAATCCCCTCCGATAGGAACAGGCTGCCCGGTGTCTGACTGTAACTGGGAGAGAGGTGGGTGAGAGGGTTAATCCCCTCCGATAGGAATAGGCTGCCCGGTGTCTGACTGTAACTGGGAGAGAGGTGGGTGAGAGGGTTAATCCCCTCCGATAGGAACAGGCTGCCCGGTGTCTGACTGTAACTGGGAGAGAGGTGGGTGAGAGGGTTAATCCTCTTCGATAGGAACAGGCTGCCCTGTGTCTGACTGTAACTGGGGAGAGAGGTGGGTGAGAGGGTTAATCCCCTCCGATAGGAACAGGCTGTCTGGTGTCTGACTGTAACAGGGAGAGAGGTGGGTGAGAGGGTTAATCCCCTCCGATAGGAACAGGCTGCCTGGTGTCTGACTGTAACTGGGAGAGAGGTGGGTGAGAGGGTTCCTCCCCTCCAATAGGAACAGGCTGCCCGGTGTCTGACTGTACCTGGGAGAGGTGGGTGAGAGGGTTAATCCCCTCCGATAGGAACAGGCTGCCTGGTGTCTGACTGTAACTGGGAGAGAGGTGGGTGAGAGGGTTAATCCCCTCCGATAGGAACAGACTGCCCGGTGTCTGATTGTAACTGGGAGAGAGGTGGGTGAGAGGGTTCCTCCCCTCCAATAGGAACTGGCTGCCCAGTGGCTGACTGTACCTGGGAGAGGTGGGTGAGAGGGTTAATCCCCTCCGATAGGAACAGGCTGCCTGGTGTCTGACTGTAGCTGGGAGAGAGGTGGGTGAGAGGGTTAATCCCCTCCGATAGGAAAAGGCTGCCTGGTGTCTGACTGTAACTGGGAGAGAGGTGGGTGAGAGGGTTAATCCCTTCCGATAGGAACAGACTGCCCCGTGTCTGACTGTAACTGGGAGAGAGGTGTGTGAGAGGGTTAATCCCCTCCGATAGGAACAGGCTGCCTGGTGTCTGACTGTAACTGGGAGAGAGGTGGCTGAGAGGGTTAATCCCCTCCGATAGGAACAGGCTGCCCCGTGTCTGACTGTAACTGAGAGAGAGGTGGGTGAGAGGGTTAATCCCCTCCGATGGGAACAGGCTGCCTGGTGTCTGACTGTAACTGGGAGAGAGGTCGGTGAGAGGGTTAATCCCCTCCGATAGGAACAGGCTGCCCCGTGTCTGACTGTAACTGGGAGAGAGGTGGGTGAGAGGGTTAATCCCCTCCGATAGGAACAGGCTGCCCGGTGTCTGACTGCAACTGGGAGAGAGGTGGGTGAGAGGGTTAATCCCCTCCGATAGGAACAGGCTGCCTGGTGTCTGACTGTCACTGGGAGAGAGGTGGGTGAGAGGGTTAATCCCCTCCGATAGGAACAGGCTGCCTGGTGTCTGACTGTAACTGGGAGAGATCTGAGTGAGAGGGTTAATCCCCTCCAATAGGAACAGGCTGCCCGGTGTCTGACTGTAACTGGGAGAGAGGTGTGTGAGACGGTTAATCCCCTCCGATAGGAACAGGCTGCCTGGTGTCTGACTGTAACTGGGAGAGAGGTGGGTGAGAGGGTTACTCCCCTCCAATAGGAACAGGCTGCCCGGTGTCTGACTGTAACTGGGAGAGAGGTGTGTGAGAGGGTTAATCCCCTCCGATAGGAACAGGCTGCCTGGTGTCTGACTGTAACTGGGAGAGAGGTGGGTGAGAGGGTTCCTCCCCTCCAATAGGAACAGGCTGCCCGGTGTCTGACTGTACCTGGGAGAGGGGGGTGAGAGGGTTAATCCCCTCCGATAGGAACAGGCTGCCTGGTGTCTGACTGTAACTGGGAGAGAGGTGGGTGAGAGGGTTAATCCCCTCCGATATGAACAGACTGCCCGGTGTCTGACTGTAACTGGGAGAGAGGTGGGTGAGAGGGTTAATCCCCTCCGATAGGAACAGGCTGCCCGGTGTCTGAGTGTAACTGGGGGAGAGGTGGCTGAGAGGGTTAATCCTCTCCGATAGGAACAGGCTGTCTGGTGTCTGAGTGTAACTGGGAGAGAGGTGGGTGAGAGGGTTAATCCCCTCCGATAGGAACAGGCTGCCCGGTGTCTGACTGTAACTGGGAGAGAGGTGGGTGAGAGGGTTAATCCCCTCCGATAGGAACAGGCTGCCTGGTGTCTGACTGTAACTGGGAGAGAGGTGGGTGAGAGGGTTAATCCCCTCCGATAGGAACAGGCTGCCCCATGTCTGACTGTAACTGGGAGAGAGGTGGGTGAGAGGGTTAATCCCCTCCGATAGGAACAGGCTGCCTGGTGTCTGACTGTAACTGGGAGAGAGGTGGGTGAGAGGGTTAATCCCCTCCGATAGGAACAGGCTGCCCCGTGTCTGACTGTAACTGGGAGAGAGGTGGGTGAGAGGGTTAATCCCCTCCGATAGGAACAGGCTGCCCCGTGTCTGACTGTAACTGGGAGATATGTGAGTGAGAGGGTTAATCCCCTCCGATAGGAACAGGCTGCCCGGTATCTGACTGTAACTGGGAGAGAGGTGGGTGAGAGGGTTACTCCCCTCCGATAGGAACAGACTGCCTGGTGTCTGACTGTAACTGGGAGAGAGGTGGGTGAGAGGGTTAATCCCCTCTGATAGGAACAGGCTGCCCCGTGTCTGACTGTAACTGGGAGAGAGTTGGGTGAGAGGGTTAATCCCCTCCGATAGGAACAGGCTGCCTGGTGTCTGACTGTAACTGGGAGAGAGGTGGGTGAGAGGGTTAATCCCCTCCGATAGGAACAGGCTGCCCCGTGTCTGACTGTAACTGGGAGAGAGGTGGGTGAGAGGGTTAATCCCCTCCGATAGGAACAGGCTGCCTGGTGTCTGACTGTAACTGGGAGAGAGGTGGGTGAGAGGGTTAATCCCATCCGATAGGAACAGGCTGCCCGGTGTCTGACTGTAACTGGGAGAGAGGTGGGTGAGAGGGTTAATCCCCTCCGATAAGAACAGGCTGCCTGGTGTCTGACTGTAACTGGGAGAGAGGTGAGTGAGAGGGTTAATCCCCTCCGATAGGAACAGGCTGCCCCGTGTCTGACTGTAACTGGGAGAGAGGTGGGTGAGAGGGTTAATCCCCTCCGATATGATCAGGCTGCCCGGTGTCTGAGTGTAACTGGGAGAGAGGTATGTGAGAGGGTTAATCCCCTCCGATAGGAACAGGCTGCCCGGTGTCTGACTGTAACAGGGAGAGAGGTGGGTGAGAGGGTTAATCCCCTCCGATAGGAACAGGCTGCCCGGTGTCTGACTGTAACTGGGAGAGAGGTGGGTGAGAGGGTTAATCCCCTCCGATATGATCAGGCTGCCCGGTGTCTGAGTGTAACTGAGAGAGAGGTATGTGAGAGGGTTAATCCCCTCCGATAGGAACAGGCTGCCCGGTGTCTGACTGTAACAGGGAGAGAGGTGGGTGAGAGGGTTAATCCCCTCCGATAGGAACAGGCTGCCCGGTGTCTGACTGTAACTGGGGAGAGAGGTGGGTGAGAGGGTTAATCCCCTCTGATAGGAACAGGCTGCCTGGTGTCTGACTGTAACTGGGAGAGAGGTGGGTGAGAGGGTTAATCCCCTCCGATAGGAACCGGCTGCCCGGTGTCTGACTGTAACTGGGAGAGAGGTGGGTGAGAGGGTTAATCCCCTCCGATAGGAACAGGCTGCCCCGTGTCTGACTGTAACTGGGAGAGAGGTGGGTGAGAGGGTTAATCCCCTCCGATAGGAACCGGCTGCCCGGTGTCTGACTGTAACTGGGAGAGAGGTGGGTGAGAGGGTTAATCCCCTCCGATAGGAACAGGCTGCCCGGTGTCTGACTGTAACTGGGAGAGAGGTGGGTGAGAGGGTTAATCCTCTTCGATAGGGACAGGCTGCCCCGTGTCTGACTGTAACTGGGGAGAGAGGTGGGTGAGGGGGTTAATCCCCTCCGATAGGAACAGGCTGTCTGGTGTCTGACTGTAACTGGGAGAGAGGTGGGTGAGAGGGTTAATCCCCTCCGATAGGAACAGGCTGCCTGGTGTCTGACTGTAACTGGGAGAGATGTGAGTGAGAGAGTTTCTTCCCTCCAATAGGAACAGGCTGCCCGGAGTCTGACTGTAACTGGGAGAGAGGTGTGTGAGAGGGTTAATCCCCTCCGATAGGAACAGGCTGCCCAGTGTCTGACTGTAACTGGGAGAGAGGTGGGTGAGAGGGTTCCTCCCCTCCAATAGGAACAGGCTGCCCGGTGTCTGACTGTAACTGGGAGAGAGGTGGGTGAGAGGGTTAATCCTCTCCGATAGGAACAGGCTGTCTGGTGTCTGAGTGTAACTGGGAGAGAGGTGGGTGAGAGGGTTAATCCCCTCCGATAGGAACAGGCTGCCTGGTGTCTGACTGTAACTGGGAGAGAGGTGGGTGAGAGGGTTAATCCCCTCCGATAGGAACAGGCTGCCCCGTGTCTGACTGTAACTGGGAGAGAGGTGTGTGAGAGGGTTAATCCCCTTAGATAGGAACAGGCTGCCTGGTGTCTGACTGTAACTGGGAGAGAGGTGGGTGAGAGGGTTAATCCCCTCCGATAGGAACAGACTGCCCGGTGTCTGATTGTAACTGGGAGAGAGGTGGGTGAGAGGGTTCCTCCCCTCCAATAGGAACTGGCTGCCCGGTGGCTGACTGTACCTGGGAGAGGTGGGTGAGAGGGTTAATCCCCTCCGATAGGAACAGGCTGCCTGGTGTCTGACTGTAGCTGGGAGAGAGGTGGGTGAGAGGGTTAATCCCCTCCGATAGGAAAAGGCTGCCTGGTGTCTGACTGTAACTGGGAGAGAGGTGGGTGAGAGGGTTAATCCCCTCCGATAGGAACAGGCTGTCCCGTGTCTGACTGTAACTGGGAGAGAGGTGTGTGAGAGGGTTAATCCCCTCCGATAGGAACAGGCTGCCTGGTGTCTGACTGTAACTGGGAGAGAGGTGGCTGAGAGGGTTAATCCCCTCCGATAGGAACAGGCTGCCCCGTGTCTGACTGTAACTGAGAGAGAGGTGGGTGAGAGGGTTAATCCCCTCCGATGGGAACAGGCTGCCTGGTGTCTGACTGTAACTGGGAGAGAGGTCGGTGAGAGGATTAATCCCCTCCGATAGGAACAGGCTGCCCCGTGTCTGACTGTAACTGGGAGAGAGGTCGGTGAGAGGGTTAATCCCCTCCGATAGGAACAGGCTGCCCCGTGTCTGACTGTAACTGGGAGAGAGTTGGGTGAGAGGGTTAATCCCCTCCGATAGGAACAGGCTGCCTGGTGTCTGACTGTAACTGGGAGAGAGGTGAGTGAGAGGGTTAATCCCCTCCGATAGGAACAGGCTGCCCCGTGTCTGACTGTAACTGGGAGAGAGGTGGGTGAGAGGGTTAATCCCCTCCGATAGGAACAGGCTGCCTGGTGTCTGACTGTAACTGGGAGAGTGGTGGGTGAGAGGGTTAATCCCCTCCGATAGGAACAGGCTGCCCGGTGTCTGACTGTAACTGGGAGAGAGGTGGGTGAGAGGGTTAATCCCCTCCGATAGGAACAGGCTGCCTGGTGTCTGACTGTAACTGGGAGAGAGGTGAGTGAGAGGGTTAATCCCCTCCGATAGGAACAGGCTGCCCCGTGTCTGACTGTAACTGGGGAGAGAGGTGGGTGAGGGGGTTAATCCCCTCCGATAGGAACAGGCTGTCTGGTGTCTGACTGTAACTGGGAGAGAGGTGGGTGAGAGGGTTAATCCCCTCCGATAGGAACAGGCTGCCTGGTGTCTGACTGTAACTGGGAGAGATGTGAGTGAGAGAGTTTCTTCCCTCCAATAGGAACAGGCTGCCCGGAGTCTGACTGTAACTGGGAGAGAGGTGGGTGAGAGGGTTAATCCCCTCCGATAGGAAAAGGCTGCCTGGTGTCTGACTGTAACTGGGAGAGAGGTGGGTGAGAGGGTTAATCCCCTCCGATAGGAACAGGCTGCCCCGTGTCTGACTGTAACTGGGAGAGAGGTGTGTGAGAGGGTTAATCCCCTCCGATAGGAACAGGCTGCCTGGTGTCTGACTGTAACTGGGAGAGAGGTGGCTGAGAGGGTTAATCCCCTCCGATAGGAACAGGCTGCCCCGTGTCTGACTGTAACTGAGAGAGAGGTGGGTGAGAGGGTTAATCCCCTCCGATGGGAACAGGCTGCCTGGTGTCTGACTGTAACTGGGAGAGAGGTCGGTGAGAGGGTTAATCCCCTCCGATAGGAACAGGCTGCCCCGTGTCTGACTGTAACTGGGAGAGAGGTCGGTGAGAGGGTTAATCCCCTCCGATAGGAACAGGCTGCCCCGTGTCTGACTGTAACTGGGAGAGAGTTGGGTGAGAGGGTTAATCCCCTCCGATAGGAACAGGCTGCCTGGTGTCTGACTGTAACTGGGAGAGAGGTGGGTGAGAGGGTTAATCCCCTCCGATAGGAACAGGCTGCCCCGTGTCTGACTGTAACTGGGAGAGAGGTGGGTGAGAGGGTTAATCCCCTCCGATAGGAACAGGCTGCCTGGTGTCTGACTGTAACTGGGAGAGAGGTGGGTGAGAGGGTTAATCCCCTCCGATAGGAACAGGCTGCCCGGTGTCTGACTGTAACTGGGAGAGAGGTGGGTGAGAGGGTTAATCCCCTCCGATAGGAACAGGCTGCCTGGTGTCTGACTGTAACTGGGAGAGAGGTGAGTGAGAGGGTTAATCCCCTCCGATAGGAACAGGCTGCCCCGTGTCTGACTGTAACTGGGAGAGAGGTGGGTGAGAGGGTTAATCCCCTCCGATATGATCAGGCTGCCCGGTGTCTGAGTGTAACTGGGAGAGAGGTATGTGAGAGGGTTAATCCCCTCCGATAGGAACAGGCTGCCCGGTGTCTGACTGTAACAGGGAGAGAGGTGGGTGAGAGGGTTAATCCCCTCCGATAGGAACAGGCTGCCCGGTGTCTGACTGTAACTGGGAGAGAGGTGGGTGAGAGGGTTAATCCCCTCCGATATGATCAGGCTGCCCGGTGTCTGAGTGTAACTGGGAGAGAGGTATGTGAGAGGGTTAATCCCCTCCGATAGGAACAGGCTGCCCGGTGTCTGACTGTAACAGGGAGAGAGGTGGGTGAGAGGGTTAATCCCCTCCGATAGGAACAGGCTGCCCGGTGTCTGACTGTAACTGGGGAGAGAGGTGGGTGAGAGGGTTAATCCCCTCTGATAGGAACAGGCTGCCTGGTGTCTGACTGTAACTGGGAGAGAGGTGGGTGAGAGGGTTAATCCCCTCCGATAGGAACCGGCTGCCCGGTGTCTGACTGTAACTGGGAGAGAGGTGGGTGAGAGGGTTAATCCCCTCCGATAGGAACAGGCTGCCCCGTGTCTGACTGTAACTGGGAGAGAGGTGGGTGAGAGGGTTAATCCCCTCCGATAGGAACCGGCTGCCCGGTGTCTGACTGTAACTGGGAGAGATGTGAGTGAGAGGGTTAATCCCCTCCGATAGGAACAGGCTGCCCCGTGTCTGACTGTAACTGGGAGAGAGGTGGGTGAGAGGGTTAATCCCCTCCGATAGGAACAGGCTGCCTGGTGTCTGACTGTAACTGGGAGAGAGGTGGGTGAGAGGGTTAATCCCCTCCGATAGGAACAGGCTGCCCGGTGTCTGACTGTAACTGGGAGAGAGGTGGGTGAGAGGGTTAATCCTCTTCGATACGAACAGGCTGCCCCGTGTCTGACTGTAACTGGGGAGAGAGGTGGGTGAGGGGGTTAATCCCCTCCGATAGGAACAGGCTGTCTGGTGTCTGACTGTAACTGGGTGGGAGTTGGGTGAGAGGGTTAATCCCCTCCGATAGGAACAGGCTGCCTGGTGTCTGACTGTAACTGGGAGAGATGTGAGTGAGAGAGTTTCTCCCCTCCAATAGGAACAGGGTGCCCGGAGTCTGACTGTAACTGGGAGAGAGGTGTGTGAGAGGGTTAATCCCCTCCGATAGGAACAGGCTGCCCAGTGTCTGACTGTAACTGGGAGATAGGTGGGTGAGAGGGTTCCTCCCCTCCAATAGGAACAGGCTGCCCGGTGTCTGACTGTAACTGGGAGAGAGGTGGGTGAGAGGGTTAATCCTCTCCGATAGGAACAGGCTGTCTGGTGTCTGAGTGTAACTGGGAGAGAGGTGGGTGAGAGGGTTAATCCCCTCCGAAAGGAACAGGCTGCCTGGTGTCTGACTGTAACTGGGAGAGAGGTGGGTGAGAGGGTTAATCCCCTCCGATAGGAACAGGCTGCCGCGTGTCTGACTGTAACTGGGAGAGAGGTGTGTGAGAGGGTTAATCCCCTTAGATAGGAACAGGCTGCCTGGTGTCTGACTGTAACTGGGAGAGAGGTGGGTGAGAGGGTTAATCCCCTCCGATAGGAACAGACTGCCCGGTGTCTGATTGTAACTGGGAGAGAGGTGGGTGAGAGGGTTCCTCCCCTCCAATAGGAACTGGCTGCCCCGTGTCTGACTGTAACTGGGAGAGAGGTGGGTGAGAGGGTTAATCCCCTCCGATATGATCAGGCTGCCCGCTGTCTGAGTGTAACTGGGAGAGAGGTATGTGAGAGGGTTAATCCCCTCCGATAGGAACAGGCTGCCCGGTGTCTGACTGTAACAGGGAGAGAGGTGGGTGAGAGGGTTAATCCCCTCCGATAGGAACAGGCTGCCCGGTGTCTGACTGTAACTGGGAGAGAGGTGGGTGAGAGGGTTAATCCCCTCCGATATGATCAGGCTGCCCGGTGTCTGAGTGTAACTGGGAGAGAGGTATGTGAGAGGGTTAATCCCCTCCGATAGGAACAGGCTGCCCGGTGTCTGACTGTAACAGGGAGAGAGGTGGGTGAGAGGGTTAATCCCCTCCGATAGGAACAGGCTGCCCGGTGTCTGACTGTAACTGGGGAGAGAGGTGGGTGAGAGGGTTAATCCCCTCTGATAGGAACAGGCTGCCTGGTGTCTGACTGTAACTGGGAGAGAGGTGGGTGAGAGGGTTAATCCCCTCCGATAGGAACCGGCTGCCCGGTGTCTGACTGTAACTGGGAGAGAGGTGGGTGAGAGGGTTAATCCCCTCCGATAGGAACAGGCTGCCCCGTGTCTGACTGTAACTGGGAGAGAGGTGGGTGAGAGGGTTAATCCCCTCCGATAGGAACCGGCTGCCCGGTGTCTGACTGTAACTGGGAGAGATGTGAGTGAGAGGGTTAATCCCCTCCGATAGGAACAGGCTGCCCCGTGTCTGACTGTAACTGGGAGAGAGGTGGGTGAGAGGGTTAATCCCCTCCGATAGGAACAGGCTGCCTGGTGTCTGACTGTAACTGGGAGAGAGGTGGGTGAGAGGGTTAATCCCCTCCGATAGGAACAGGCTGCCCGGTGTCTGACTGTAACTGGGAGAGAGGTGGGTGAGAGGGTTAATCCTCTTCGATACGAACAGGCTGCCCCGTGTCTGACTGTAACTGGGGAGAGAGGTGGGTGAGGGGGTTAATCCCCTCCGATAGGAACAGGCTGTCTGGTGTCTGACTGTAACTGGGTGGGAGTTGGGTGAGAGGGTTAATCCCCTCCGATAGGAACAGGCTGCCTGGTGTCTGACTGTAACTGGGAGAGATGTGAGTGAGAGAGTTTCTCCCCTCCAATAGGAACAGGGTGCCCGGAGTCTGACTGTAACTGGGAGAGAGGTGTGTGAGAGGGTTAATCCCCTCCGATAGGAACAGGCTGCCCAGTGTCTGACTGTAACTGGGAGATAGGTGGGTGAGAGGGTTCCTCCCCTCCAATAGGAACAGGCTGCCCGGTGTCTGACTGTAACTGGGAGAGAGGTGGGTGAGAGGGTTAATCCTCTCCGATAGGAACAGGCTGCCCGGTGTCTGACTGTAACTGGGAGAGAGGTGGGTGAGAGGGTTAATCCCCTCCGATATGATCAGGCTGCCCGGTGTCTGAGTGTAACTGGGAGAGAGGTATGTGAGAGGGTTAATCCCCTCCGATAGGAACAGGCTGCCCGGTGTCTGACTGTAACAGGGAGAGAGGTGGGTGAGAGGGTTAATCCCCTCCGATAGGAACAGGCTGCCCGGTGTCTGACTGTAACTGGGGAGAGAGGTGGGTGAGAGGGTTAATCCCCTCTGATAGGAACAGGCTGCCTGGTGTCTGACTGTAACTGGGAGAGAGGTGGGTGAGAGGGTTAATCCCCTCCGATAGGAACCGGCTGCCCGGTGTCTGACTGTAACTGGGAGAGAGGTGGGTGAGAGGGTTAATCCCCTCCGATAGGAACAGGCTGCCCCGTGTCTGACTGTAACTGGGAGAGAGGTGGGTGAGAGGGTTAATCCCCTCCGATAGGAACCGGCTGCCCGGTGTCTGACTGTAACTGGGAGAGATGTGAGTGAGAGGGTTAATCCCCTCCGATAGGAACAGGCTGCCCCGTGTCTGACTGTAACTGGGAGAGAGGTGGGTGAGAGGGTTAATCCCCTCCGATAGGAACAGGCTGCCTGGTGTCTGACTGTAACTGGGAGAGAGGTGGGTGAGAGGGTTAATCCCCTCCGATAGGAACAGGCTGCCCGGTGTCTGACTGTAACTGGGAGAGAGGTGGGTGAGAGGGTTAATCCTCTTCGATACGAACAGGCTGCCCCGTGTCTGACTGTAACTGGGGAGAGAGGTGGGTGAGGGGGTTAATCCCCTCCGATAGGAACAGGCTGTCTGGTGTCTGACTGTAACTGGGTGGGAGTTGGGTGAGAGGGTTAATCCCCTCCGATAGGAACAGGCTGCCTGGTGTCTGACTGTAACTGGGAGAGATGTGAGTGAGAGAGTTTCTCCCCTCCAATAGGAACAGGGTGCCCGGAGTCTGACTGTAACTGGGAGAGAGGTGTGTGAGAGGGTTAATCCCCTCCGATAGGAACAGGCTGCCCAGTGTCTGACTGTAACTGGGAGATAGGTGGGTGAGAGGGTTCCTCCCCTCCAATAGGAACAGGCTGCCCGGTGTCTGACTGTAACTGGGAGAGAGGTGGGTGAGAGGGTTAATCCTCTCCGATAGGAACAGGCTGTCTGGTGTCTGAGTGTAACTGGGAGAGAGGTGGGTGAGAGGGTTAATCCCCTCCGAAAGGAACAGGCTGCCTGGTGTCTGACTGTAACTGGGAGAGAGGTGGGTGAGAGGGTTAATCCCCTCCGATAGGAACAGGCTGCCGCGTGTCTGACTGTAACTGGGAGAGAGGTGTGTGAGAGGGTTAATCCCCTTAGATAGGAACAGGCTGCCTGGTGTCTGACTGTAACTGGGAGAGAGGTGGGTGAGAGGGTTAATCCCCTCCGATAGGAACAGACTGCCCGGTGTCTGATTGTAACTGGGAGAGAGGTGGGTGAGAGGGTTCCTCCCCTCCAATAGGAACTGGCTGCCCCGTGTCTGACTGTAACTGGGAGAGAGGTGGGTGAGAGGGTTAATCCCCTCCGATATGATCAGGCTGCCCGCTGTCTGAGTGTAACTGGGAGAGAGGTATGTGAGAGGGTTCATCCCCTCCGATAGGAACAGGCTGCCCGGTGTCTGACTGTAACAGGGAGAGAGGTGGGTGAGAGGGTTAATCCCCTCCGATAGGAACAGGCTGCCCGGTGTCTGACTGTAACTGGGAGAGAGGTGGGTGAGAGGGTTAATCCCCTCCGATATGATCAGGCTGCCCGGTGTCTGAGTGTAACTGGGAGAGAGGTATGTGAGAGGGTTAATCCCCTCCGATAGGAACAGGCTGCCCGGTGTCTGACTGTAACAGGGAGAGAGGTGGGTGAGAGGGTTAATCCCCTCCGATAGGAACAGGCTGCCCGGTGTCTGACTGTAACTGGGGAGAGAGGTGGGTGAGAGGGTTAATCCCCTCTGATAGGAACAGGCTGCCTGGTGTCTGACTGTAACTGGGAGAGAGGTGGGTGAGAGGGTTAATCCCCTCCGATAGGAACCGGCTGCCCGGTGTCTGACTGTAACTGGGAGAGAGGTGGGTGAGAGGGTTAATCCCCTCCGATAGGAACAGGCTGCCCCGTGTCTGACTGTAACTGGGAGAGAGGTGGGTGAGAGGGTTAATCCCCTCCGATAGGAACCGGCTGCCCGGTGTCTGACTGTAACTGGGAGAGATGTGAGTGAGAGGGTTAATCCCCTCCGATAGGAACAGGCTGCCCCGTGTCTGACTGTAACTGGGAGAGAGGTGGGTGAGAGGGTTAATCCCCTCCGATAGGAACAGGCTGCCTGGTGTCTGACTGTAACTGGGAGAGAGGTGGGTGAGAGGGTTAATCCCCTCCGATAGGAACAGGCTGCCCGGTGTCTGACTGTAACTGGGAGAGAGGTGGGTGAGAGGGTTAATCCTCTTCGATACGAACAGGCTGCCCCGTGTCTGACTGTAACTGGGGAGAGAGGTGGGTGAGGGGGTTAATCCCCTCCGATAGGAACAGGCTGTCTGGTGTCTGACTGTAACTGGGTGGGAGTTGGGTGAGAGGGTTAATCCCCTCCGATAGGAACAGGCTGCCTGGTGTCTGACTGTAACTGGGAGAGATGTGAGTGAGAGAGTTTCTCCCCTCCAATAGGAACAGGGTGCCCGGAGTCTGACTGTAACTGGGAGAGAGGTGTGTGAGAGGGTTAATCCCCTCCGATAGGAACAGGCTGCCCAGTGTCTGACTGTAACTGGGAGATAGGTGGGTGAGAGGGTTCCTCCCCTCCAATAGGAACAGGCTGCCCGGTGTCTGACTGTAACTGGGAGAGAGGTGGGTGAGAGGGTTAATCCTCTCCGATAGGAACAGGCTGTCTGGTGTCTGAGTGTAACTGGGAGAGAGGTGGGTGAGAGGGTTAATCCCCTCCGAAAGGAACAGGCTGCCTGGTGTCTGACTGTAACTGGGAGAGAGGTGGGTGAGAGGGTTAATCCCCTCCGATAGGAACAGGCTGCCGCGTGTCTGACTGTAACTGGGAGAGAGGTGTGTGAGAGGGTTAATCCCCTTAGATAGGAACAGGCTGCCTGGTGTCTGACTGTAACTGGGAGAGAGGTGGGTGAGAGGGTTAATCCCCTCCGATAGGAACAGACTGCCCGGTGTCTGATTGTAACTGGGAGAGAGGTGGGTGAGAGGGTTCCTCCCCTCCAATAGGAACTGGCTGCCCGGTGGCTGACTGTACCTGGGAGAGGTGGGTGAGAGGGTTAATCCCCTCCGATAGGAACAGGCTGCCTGGTGTCTGACTGTAGCTGGGAGAGAGGTGGGTGAGAGGGTTAATCCCCTCCGATAGGAAAAGGCTGCCTGGTGTCTGACTGTAACTGGGAGAGAGGTGGGTGAGAGGGTTAATCCCCTCCGATAGGAACAGGCTGCCCCGTGTCTGACTGTAACTGGGAGAGAGGTGTGTGAGAGGGTTAATCCCCTCCGATAGGAACAGGCTGCCTGGTGTCTGACTGTAACTGGGAGAGAGGTGGCTGAGAGGGTTAATCCCCTCCGATAGGAACAGGCTGCCCCGTGTCTGACTGTAACTGGGAGAGAGGTGGGTGAGAGGGTTAATCCCCTCCGATGGGAACAGGCTGCCTGGTGTCTGACTGTAACTGGGAGAGAGGTCGGTGAGAGGGTTAATCCCCTCCGATAGGAACAGGCTGCCCCGTGTCTGACTGTAACTGGGAGAGAGGTGGGTGAGAGGGTTAATCCCCTCCGATAGGAACAGGCTGCCCGGTGTTTGACTGCAACTGGGAGAGAGGTGGGTGAGAGGGTTAATCCCCTCCGATAGGAACAGGCTGCCTGGTGTCTGACTGTAACTGGGAGAGAGGTGGGTGAGAGGGTTAATCCCCTCCGATAGGAACAGGCTGCCTGGTGTCTGACTAACTGGGAGAGATGTGAGTGAGAGGGTTATTCCCCTCCAATAGGAACAGGCTGCCCGGTGTCTGACTGTAACTGGGAGAGAGGTGTGTGAGAGGGTTAATCCCCTCCAATAGGAACAGGCTGCCTGGTGTCTGACTGTAACTGGGAGAGAGGTGGGTGAGAGGGTTACTCCCCTCCAATAGGAACAGGCTGCCCGGTGTCTGACTGTAACTGGGAGAGAGGTGTGTGAGAGGGTTAATCCCCTCCGATAGGAACAGGCTACCTGGTGTCTGACTGTAACTGGGAGAGAGGTGGGTGAGAGGGTTCCTCCCCTCCAATAGGAACAGGCTGCCCGGTGTCTGACTGTACCTGGGAGAGGGGGGTGAGAGGGTTAATCCCCTCCGATAGGAACAGGCTGCCCGGTGTCTGACTGTAACAGGGAGAGAGGTGGGTGAGAGGGTTAATCCCCTCCGATAGGAACAGGCTGCCCGGTGTCTGACTGTAACTGGGAGAGAGGTGGGTGAGAGGGTTAATCCCCTCCGATATGATCAGGCTGCCCGGTGTCTGAGTGTAACTGGGAGAGAGGTATGTGAGAGGGTTAATCCCCTCCGATAGGAACAGGCTGCCCGGTGTCTGACTGTAACAGGGAGAGAGGTGGGTGAGAGGGTTAATCCCCTCCGATAGGAACAGGCTGCCCGGTGTCTGACTGTAACTGGGGAGAGAGGTGGGTGAGAGGGTTAATCCCCTCTGATAGGAACAGGCTGCCTGGTGTCTGACTGTAACTGGGAGAGAGGTGGGTGAGAGGGTTAATCCCCTCCGATAGGAACCGGCTGCCCGGTGTCTGACTGTAACTGGGAGAGAGGTGGGTGAGAGGGTTAATCCCCTCCGATAGGAACAGGCTGCCCCGTGTCTGACTGTAACTGGGAGAGAGGTGGGTGAGAGGGTTAATCCCCTCCGATAGGAACCGGCTGCCCGGTGTCTGACTGTAACTGGGAGAGATGTGAGTGAGAGGGTTAATCCCCTCCGATAGGAACAGGCTGCCCCGTGTCTGACTGTAACTGGGAGAGAGGTGGGTGAGAGGGTTAATCCCCTCCGATAGGAACAGGCTGCCTGGTGTCTGACTGTAACTGGGAGAGAGGTGGGTGAGAGGGTTAATCCCCTCCGATAGGAACAGGCTGCCCGGTGTCTGACTGTAACTGGGAGAGAGGTGGGAGAGAGGGTTAATCCTCTTCGATACGAACAGGCTGCCCCGTGTCTGACTGTAACTGGGGAGAGAGGTGGGTGAGGGGGTTAATCCCCTCCGATAGGAACAGGCTGTCTGGTGTCTGACTGTAACTGGGAGAGAGCTGGGTGAGAGGGTTAATCCCCTCCGATAGGAACAGGCTGCCTGGTGTCTGACTGTAACTGGGAGAGATGTGAGTGAGAGAGTTTCTCCCCTCCAATAGGAACAGGCTGCCTGGTGTCTGACTGTAACTGGGAGAGAGGTGGGTGAGAGGGTTAATCCCCTCCGATAGGAACAGGCTGCCCCGTGTCTGACTGTAACTGGGAGAGAGGTGTGTGAGAGGGTTAATCCCCTCCGATAGGAACAGGCTGCCTGGTGTCTGACTGTAACTGGGAGAGAGGTGGCTGAGAGGGTTAATCCCCTCCGATAGGAACAGGCTGCCCCGTGTCTGACTGTAACTGGGAGAGAGGTGGGTGAGAGGGTTAATCCCCTCCGATGGGAACAGGCTGCCTGGTGTCTGACTGTAACTGGGAGAGAGGTCGGTGAGAGGGTTAATCCCCTCCGATAGGAACAGGCTGCCCCGTGTCTGACTGTAACTGGGAGAGAGGTGGGTGAGAGGGTTAATCCCCTCCGATAGGAACAGGCTGCCCGGTGTTTGACTGCAACTGGGAGAGAGGTGGGTGAGAGGGTTAATCCCCTCCGATAGGAACAGGCTGCCTGGTGTCTGACTGTAACTGGGAGAGAGGTGGGTGAGAGGGTTAATCCCCTCCGATAGGAACAGGCTGCCTGGTGTCTGACTAACTGGGAGAGATGTGAGTGAGAGGGTTATTCCCCTCCAATAGGAACAGGCTGCCCGGTGTCTGACTGTAACTGGGAGAGAGGTGTGTGAGAGGGTTAATCCCCTCCGATAGGAACAGGCTGCCTGGTGTCTGACTGTAACTGGGAGAGAGGTGGGTGAGAGGGTTACTCCCCTCCAATAGGAACAGGCTGCCCGGTGTCTGACTGTAACTGGGAGAGAGGTGTGTGAGAGGGTTAATCCCCTCCGATAGGAACAGGCTACCTGGTGTCTGACTGTAACTGGGAGAGAGGTGGGTGAGAGGGTTCCTCCCCTCCAATAGGAACAGGCTGCCCGGTGTCTGACTGTACCTGGGAGAGGGGGGTGAGAGGGTTAATCCCCTCCGATAGGAACAGGCTGCCCGGTGTCTGACTGTAACAGGGAGAGAGGTGGGTGAGAGGGTTAATCCCCTCCGATAGGAACAGGCTGCCCGGTGTCTGACTGTAACTGGGAGAGAGGTGGGTGAGAGGGTTAATCCCCTCCGATATGATCAGGCTGCCCGGTGTCTGACTGTAACTGGGAGAGAGGTGGGTGAGAGGGTTAATCCCCTCCGATAGGAACAGGCTGCCCGGTGTCTGACTGTAACTGGGGAGAGAGGTGGGTGAGAGGGTTAATCCCCTCTGATAGGAACAGGCTGCCTGGTGTCTGACTGTAACTGGGAGAGAGGTGGGTGAGAGGGTTAATCCCCTCCGATAGGAACCGGCTGCCCGGTGTCTGACTGTAACTGGGAGAGAGGTGGGTGAGAGGGTTAATCCCCTCCGATAGGAACAGGCTGCCCCGTGTCTGACTGTAACTGGGAGAGAGGTGGGTGAGAGGGTTAATCCCCTCCGATAGGAACCGGCTGCCCGGTGTCTGACTGTAACTGGGAGAGATGTGAGTGAGAGGGTTAATCCCCTCCGATAGGAACAGGCTGCCCCGTGTCTGACTGTAACTGGGAGAGAGGTGGGTGAGAGGGTTAATCCCCTCCGATAGGAACAGGCTGCCTGGTGTCTGACTGTAACTGGGAGAGAGGTGGGTGAGAGGGTTAATCCCCTCCGATAGGAACAGGCTGCCCGGTGTCTGACTGTAACTGGGAGAGAGGTGGGAGAGAGGGTTAATCCTCTTCGATACGAACAGGCTGCCCCGTGTCTGACTGTAACTGGGGAGAGAGGTGGGTGAGGGGGTTAATCCCCTCCGATAGGAACAGGCTGTCTGGTGTCTGACTGTAACTGGGAGAGAGCTGGGTGAGAGGGTTAATCCCCTCCGATAGGAACAGGCTGCCTGGTGTCTGACTGTAACTGGGAGAGATGTGAGTGAGAGAGTTTCTCCCCTCCAATAGGAACAGGCTGCCCGGAGTCTGACTGTAACTGGGAGAGAGGTGTGTGAGAGGGTTAATCCCCTCCGATAGGAACAGGCTGCCCAGTGTCTGACTGTAACTGGGAGAGAGGTGGGTGAGAGGGTTCCTCCCCTCCAATAGGAACAGGCTGCCCGGTGTCTGACTGTAACTGGGAGAGAGGTGGGTGAGAGGGTTAATCCTCTCCGATAGGAACAGGCTGTCTGGTGTCTGAGTGTAACTGGGAGAGAGGTGGGTGAGAGGGTTAATCCCCTCCGAAAGGAACAGGCTGCCTGGTGTCTGACTGTAACTGGGAGAGAGGTGGGTGAGAGGGTTAATCCCCTCCGATAGGAACAGGCTGCCGCGTGTCTGACTGTAACTGGGAGAGAGGTGTGTGAGAGGGTTAATCCCCTTAGATAGGAACAGGCTGCCTGGTGTCTGACTGTAACTGGGAGAGAGGTGGGTGAGAGGGTTAATCCCCTCCGATAGGAACAGACTGCCCGGTGTCTGATTGTAACTGGGAGAGAGGTGGGTGAGAGGGTTCCTCCCCTCCAATAGGAACAGGCTGCCCGGTGTCTGACTGTACCTGGGAGAGGGGGGTGAGAGGGTTAATCCCCTCCGATAGGAACAGGCTGCCCGGTGTCTGACTGTAACAGGGAGAGAGGTGGGTGAGAGGGTTAATCCCCTCCGATAGGAACAGGCTGCCCGGTGTCTGACTGTAACTGGGAGAGAGGTGGGTGAGAGGGTTAATCCCCTCCGATATGATCAGGCTGCCCGGTGTCTGAGTGTAACTGGGAGAGAGGTATGTGAGAGGGTTAATCCCCTCCGATAGGAACAGGCTGCCCGGTGTCTGACTGTAACAGGGAGAGAGGTGGGTGAGAGGGTTAATCCCCTCCGATAGGAACAGGCTGCCCGGTGTCTGACTGTAACTGGGGAGAGAGGTGGGTGAGAGGGTTAATCCCCTCTGATAGGAACAGGCTGCCTGGTGTCTGACTGTAACTGGGAGAGAGGTGGGTGAGAGGGTTAATCCCCTCCGATAGGAACCGGCTGCCCGGTGTCTGACTGTAACTGGGAGAGAGGTGGGTGAGAGGGTTAATCCCCTCCGATAGGAACAGGCTGCCCCGTGTCTGACTGTAACTGGGAGAGAGGTGGGTGAGAGGGTTAATCCCCTCCGATAGGAACCGGCTGCCCGGTGTCTGACTGTAACTGGGAGAGATGTGAGTGAGAGGGTTAATCCCCTCCGATAGGAACAGGCTGCCCCGTGTCTGACTGTAACTGGGAGAGAGGTGGGTGAGAGGGTTAATCCCCTCCGATAGGAACAGGCTGCCTGGTGTCTGACTGTAACTGGGAGAGAGGTGGGTGAGAGGGTTAATCCCCTCCGATAGGAACAGGCTGCCCGGTGTCTGACTGTAACTGGGAGAGAGGTGGGAGAGAGGGTTAATCCTCTTCGATACGAACAGGCTGCCCCGTGTCTGACTGTAACTGGGGAGAGAGGTGGGTGAGGGGGTTAATCCCCTCCGATAGGAACAGGCTGTCTGGTGTCTGACTGTAACTGGGAGAGAGCTGGGTGAGAGGGTTAATCCCCTCCGATAGGAACAGGCTGCCTGGTGTCTGACTGTAACTGGGAGAGATGTGAGTGAGAGAGTTTCTCCCCTCCAATAGGAACAGGCTGCCTGGTGTCTGACTGTAACTGGGAGAGAGGTGGGTGAGAGGGTTAATCCCCTCCGATAGGAACAGGCTGCCCCGTGTCTGACTGTAACTGGGAGAGAGGTGTGTGAGAGGGTTAATCCCCTCCGATAGGAACAGGCTGCCTGGTGTCTGACTGTAACTGGGAGAGAGGTGGCTGAGAGGGTTAATCCCCTCCGATAGGAACAGGCTGCCCCGTGTCTGACTGTAACTGGGAGAGAGGTGGGTGAGAGGGTTAATCCCCTCCGATGGGAACAGGCTGCCTGGTGTCTGACTGTAACTGGGAGAGAGGTCGGTGAGAGGGTTAATCCCCTCCGATAGGAACAGGCTGCCCCGTGTCTGACTGTAACTGGGAGAGAGGTGGGTGAGAGGGTTAATCCCCTCCGATAGGAACAGGCTGCCCGGTGTTTGACTGCAACTGGGAGAGAGGTGGGTGAGAGGGTTAATCCCCTCCGATAGGAACAGGCTGCCTGGTGTCTGACTGTAACTGGGAGAGAGGTGGGTGAGAGGGTTAATCCCCTCCGATAGGAACAGGCTGCCTGGTGTCTGACTAACTGGGAGAGATGTGAGTGAGAGGGTTATTCCCCTCCAATAGGAACAGGCTGCCCGGTGTCTGACTGTAACTGGGAGAGAGGTGTGTGAGAGGGTTAATCCCCTCCGATAGGAACAGGCTGCCTGGTGTCTGACTGTAACTGGGAGAGAGGTGGGTGAGAGGGTTACTCCCCTCCAATAGGAACAGGCTGCCCGGTGTCTGACTGTAACTGGGAGAGAGGTGTGTGAGAGGGTTAATCCCCTCCGATAGGAACAGGCTACCTGGTGTCTGACTGTAACTGGGAGAGAGGTGGGTGAGAGGGTTCCTCCCCTCCAATAGGAACAGGCTGCCCGGTGTCTGACTGTACCTGGGAGAGGGGGGTGAGAGGGTTAATCCCCTCCGATAGGAACAGGCTGCCCGGTGTCTGACTGTAACAGGGAGAGAGGTGGGTGAGAGGGTTAATCCCCTCCGATAGGAACAGGCTGCCCGGTGTCTGACTGTAACTGGGAGAGAGGTGGGTGAGAGGGTTAATCCCCTCCGATATGATCAGGCTGCCCGGTGTCTGACTGTAACTGGGAGAGAGGTGGGTGAGAGGGTTAATCCCCTCCGATAGGAACAGGCTGCCCGGTGTCTGACTGTAACTGGGGAGAGAGGTGGGTGAGAGGGTTAATCCCCTCTGATAGGAACAGGCTGCCTGGTGTCTGACTGTAACTGGGAGAGAGGTGGGTGAGAGGGTTAATCCCCTCCGATAGGAACCGGCTGCCCGGTGTCTGACTGTAACTGGGAGAGAGGTGGGTGAGAGGGTTAATCCCCTCCGATAGGAACAGGCTGCCCCGTGTCTGACTGTAACTGGGAGAGAGGTGGGTGAGAGGGTTAATCCCCTCCGATAGGAACCGGCTGCCCGGTGTCTGACTGTAACTGGGAGAGATGTGAGTGAGAGGGTTAATCCCCTCCGATAGGAACAGGCTGCCCCGTGTCTGACTGTAACTGGGAGAGAGGTGGGTGAGAGGGTTAATCCCCTCCGATAGGAACAGGCTGCCTGGTGTCTGACTGTAACTGGGAGAGAGGTGGGTGAGAGGGTTAATCCCCTCCGATAGGAACAGGCTGCCCGGTGTCTGACTGTAACTGGGAGAGAGGTGGGAGAGAGGGTTAATCCTCTTCGATACGAACAGGCTGCCCCGTGTCTGACTGTAACTGGGGAGAGAGGTGGGTGAGGGGGTTAATCCCCTCCGATAGGAACAGGCTGTCTGGTGTCTGACTGTAACTGGGAGAGAGCTGGGTGAGAGGGTTAATCCCCTCCGATAGGAACAGGCTGCCTGGTGTCTGACTGTAACTGGGAGAGATGTGAGTGAGAGAGTTTCTCCCCTCCAATAGGAACAGGCTGCCCGGAGTCTGACTGTAACTGGGAGAGAGGTGTGTGAGAGGGTTAATCCCCTCCGATAGGAACAGGCTGCCCAGTGTCTGACTGTAACTGGGAGAGAGGTGGGTGAGAGGGTTCCTCCCCTCCAATAGGAACAGGCTGCCCGGTGTCTGACTGTAACTGGGAGAGAGGTGGGTGAGAGGGTTAATCCTCTCCGATAGGAACAGGCTGTCTGGTGTCTGAGTGTAACTGGGAGAGAGGTGGGTGAGAGGGTTAATCCCCTCCGAAAGGAACAGGCTGCCTGGTGTCTGACTGTAACTGGGAGAGAGGTGGGTGAGAGGGTTAATCCCCTCCGATAGGAACAGGCTGCCGCGTGTCTGACTGTAACTGGGAGAGAGGTGTGTGAGAGGGTTAATCCCCTTAGATAGGAACAGGCTGCCTGGTGTCTGACTGTAACTGGGAGAGAGGTGGGTGAGAGGGTTAATCCCCTCCGATAGGAACAGACTGCCCGGTGTCTGATTGTAACTGGGAGAGAGGTGGGTGAGAGGGTTCCTCCCCTCCAATAGGAACTGGCTGCCCGGTGGCTGACTGTAACTGGGAGAGAGGTGGGTGAGAGGGTTAATCCCCTCCGATAGGAACAGGCTGCCTGGTGTCTGACTGTAGCTGGGAGAGAGGTGGGTGAGAGGGTTAATCCCCTCCGATAGGAAAAGGCTGCCTGGTGTCTGACTGTAACTGGGAGAGAGGTGGGTGAGAGGGTTAATCCCCTCCGATAGGAACAGGCTGCCCCGTGTCTGACTGTAACTGGGAGAGAGGTGTGTGAGAGGGTTAATCCCCTCCGATAGGAACAGGCTGCCTGGTGTCTGACTGTAACTGGGAGAGAGGTGGCTGAGAGGGTTAATCCCCTCCGATAGGAACAGGCTGCCCCGTGTCTGACTGTAACTGAGAGAGAGGTGGGTGAGAGGGTTAATCCCCTCCGATGGGAACAGGCTGCCTGGTGTCTGACTGTAACTGGGAGAGAGGTCGGTGAGAGGGTTAATCCCCTCCGATAGGAACAGGCTGCCCCGTGTCTGACTGTAACTGGGAGAGAGGTGGGTGAGAGGGTTAATCCCCTCCGATAGGAACAGGCTGCCCGGTGTTTGACTGCAACTGGGAGAGAGGTGGGTGAGAGGGTTAATCCCCTCCGATAGGAACAGGCTGCCTGGTGTCTGACTGTAACTGGGAGAGAGGTGGGTGAGAGGGTTAATCCCCTCCGATAGGAACAGGCTGCCTGGTGTCTGACTAACTGGGAGAGATGTGAGTGAGAGGGTTACTCCCCTCCAATAGGAACAGGCTGCCCGGTGTCTGACTGTAACTGGGAGAGAGGTGTGTGAGAGGGTTAATCCCCTCCGATAGGAACAGGCTGCCTGGTGTCTGACTGTAACTGGGAGAGAGGTGGGTGAGAGGGTTACTCCCCTCCAATAGGAACAGGCTGCCCGGTGTCTGACTGTAACTGGGAGAGAGGTGTGTGAGAGGGTTAATCCCCTCCGATAGGAACAGGCTGCCTGGTGTCTGACTGTAACTGGGAGAGAGGTGGGTGAGAGGGTTCCTCCCCTCCAATAGGAACAGGCTGCCCGGTGTCTGACTGTACCTGGGAGAGGGGGGTGAGAGGGTTAATCCCCTCCGATAGGAACAGGCTGCCTGGTGTCTGACTGTAACTGGGAGAGAGGTGGGTGAGAGGGTTAATCCCCTCCGATATGAACAGACTGCCCGGTGTCTGACTGTAACTGGGAGAGAGGTGGGTGAGAGGGTTAATCCCCTCCGATAGGAACAGGCTGCCCGGTGTCTGAGTGTAACTGGGGGAGAGGTGGGTGAGAGGGTTAATCCTCTCCGATAGGAACAGGCTGTCTGGTGTCTGAGTGTAACTGGGAGAGAGGTGGGTGAGAGGGTTAATCCCCTCCGATAGGAACAGGCTGCCCGGTGTCTGACTGTAACTGGGAGAGAGGTGGGTGAGAGGGTTAATCCCCTCCGATAGGAACAGGCTGCCTGGTGTCTGACTGTAACTGGGAGAGAGGTGGGTGAGAGGGTTAATCCCCTCCGATAGGAACAGGCTGCCCCGTGTCTGACTGTAACTGGGAGAGAGGTGGGTGAGAGGGTTAATCCCCTCCGATAGGAACAGGCTGCCTGGTGTCTGACTGTAACTGGGAGAGAGGTGGGTGAGAGGGTTAATCCCCTCCGATAGGAACAGGCTGCCCCGTGTCTGACTGTAACTGGGAGAGAGGTGGGTGTGAGGGTTAATCCCCTCCGATAGGAACAGGCTGCCTGGTGTCTGACTGTAACTGGGAGAGAGGTGGGTGAGAGGGTTAATCCCCTCCGATAGGAACAGGCTGCCCCGTGTCTGACTGTAACTGGGAGAGATGTGAGTGAGAGGGTTAATCCCCTCCGATAGGAACAGGCTGCCCGGTATCTGACTGTAACTGGGAGAGAGGTGGGTGAGAGGGTTACTCCCCTCCGATAGGAACAGACTGCCTGGTGTCTGACTGTAACTGGGAGAGAGGTGGGTGAGAGGGTTAATCCCCTCTGATAGGAACAGGCTGCCCCGTGTCTGACTGTAACTGGGAGAGAGTTGGGTGAGAGGGTTAATCCCCTCCGATAGGAACAGGCTGCCTGGTGTCTGACTGTAACTGGGAGAGAGGTGGGTGAGAGGGTTAATCCCCTCCGATGGGAACAGGCTGCCCCGTGTCTGACTGTAACTGGGAGAGAGGTGGGTGAGAGGGTTCCTCCCCTCCAATAGGAACAGGCTGCCCGGTGTCTGACTGTAACTGGGAGAGGGAGGTGTGTGAGAGGGTTAATCCCCCCCGATAGGAACAGGCTGCCTGGTGTCTGACTGTAACTGGGAGAGAGGTGGGTGAGAGGGTTAATCCCCTCCGATAGGAACAGGCTGCCCCGTGTCTGACTGTAACTGGGAGAGAGGTGGGTGAGAGGGTTAATCCCCTCCGATAGGAACAGGCTGCCCGGTGTCTGACTGTAACTGGGAGAGAGGTGGGTGAGAGGGTTAATCCCCTCCGATAGGAACAGGCTGCCTGGTGTCTGACTGTAACTGGGAGAGAGGTGAGTGAGAGGGTTAATCCCCTCCGATAGGAACAGGCTGCCCCGTGTGTGACTGTAACTGGGAGAGAGGTGGGTGAGAGGGTTAATCCCCTCCGATATGATCAGGCTGCCCGCTGTCTGAGTGTAACTGGGAGAGAGGTATGTGAGAGGGTTAATCCCCTCCGATAGGAACAGGCTGCCCGGTGTCTGACTGTAACAGGGAGAGAGGTGGGTGAGAGGGTTAATCCCCTCCGATAGGAACAGGCTGCCCGGTGTCTGACTGTAACTGGGAGAGAGGTGGGTGAGAGGGTTAATCCCCTCCGATATGATCAGGCTGCCCGGTGTCTGAGTGTAACTGGTAGAGAGGTGGGTGAGAGGGTTAATCCCCTCTGATAGGAACAGGCTTCCTGGTGTCTGACTGTAACTGGGAGAGAGGTGGGTGAGAGGGTTAATCCCCTCCGATAGGAACCGGCTGCCCGGTGTCTGACTGTAACTGGGAGAGAGGTGGGTGAGAGGGTTAATCCCCTCCGATAGGAACAGGCTGCCCCGTGTCTGACTGTAACTGGGAGAGAGGTGGGTGAGAGGGTTAATCCCCTCCGATAGGAACCGGCTGCCCGGTGTCTGACTGTAACTGGGAGAGATGTGAGTGAGAGGGTTAATCCCCTCCGATAGGAACAGGCTGCCACGTGTCTGACTGTAACTGGGAGAGAGGTGGGTGAGAGGGTTAATCCCCTCCGATAGGAACAGGCTGCCTGGTGTCTGACTGTAACTGGGAGAGAGGTGGGTGAGAGGGTTAATCCCCTCCGATAGGAACAGGCTGCCCGGTGTCTGACTGTAACTGGGAGAGAGGTGGGTGAGAGGGTTAATCCTCTTCGATAGGAACAGGCTGCCCTGTGTCTGACTGTAACTGGGGAGAGAGGTGGGTGAGGGGGTTAATCCCCTCCGATAGGAACAGGCTGTCTGGTGTCTGACTGTAACTGGGAGAGAGGTGGGTGAGAGGGTTAATCCCCTCCGATAGGAACAGGCTGCCTGGTGTCTGACTGTAACTGGGAGAGATGTGAGTGAGAGAGTTACTCCCCTCCAATAGGAACAGGCTGCCCGGAGTCTGACTGTAACTGGGAGAGAGGTGTGTAAGAGGGTTAATCCCCTCCGATAGGAACAGGCTGCCTGGTGTCTGACTGTAACTGGGAGAGAGGTGGGTGAGAGGGTTCCTCCCCTCCAATAGGAACAGGCTGCCCGGTGTCTGACTGTACCTGGGAGAGGTGGGTGAGAGGGTTAATCCCCTTCGATAGGAACAGGCTGCCTGGCGTCTGACTGTAACTGGGAGAGAGGTGGGTGAGAGGGTTAATCCTCTCCGATAGGAACAGGCTGTCTGGTGTCTGAGTGTAACTGGGAGAGAGGTGGGTGAGAGGGTTAATCCCCTCCGATAGGAACAGGCTGCCTGGTGTCTGACTGTAACTGGGAGAGAGGTGGGTGAGAGGGTTAATCCCCTCCGATAGGAACAGGCTGCCCCGTGTCTGACTGTAACTGGGAGAGAGGTGTGTGAGAGGGTTAATCCCCTTAGATAGGAACAGGCTGCCTGGTGTCTGACTGTAACTGGGAGAGAGGTGGGTGAGCGGGTTACTCCCCTCCAATAGGAACAGGCTGCCCGGTGTCTGACTGTAACTGGGAGAGAGGTGGGTGAGAGGGTTAATCCCCTCCGATAGGAACAGGCTGCCCGGTGTCTGACTGTAACTGGGAGAGAGGTGGGTGAGAGGGTTAATCCCCTCCGATAGGAACAGGCTGCCCCGTGTCTGACTGTAACTGGGAGAGAGGTGGGTGAGAGGGTTAATCCCCTCCGATAGGAACAGGCTGCCTGGTGTCTGACTGTAACTGGGAGAGAGGTGGGTGAGAGGGTTAATCTCCTCCGATAGGAACAGGCTGCCCCGTGTCTGACTGTAACTGGGAGAGAGGTGGGTGAGAGGGTTAATCCCCTCCGATAGGAACAGGCTGCCTGGTGTCTGACTGTAACTGGGAGAGATGTGAGTGAGAGGGTTACTCCCCTCCAATAGGAACAGGCTGCCCGGTGTCTGACTGTAACTGGGAGAGAGTTGTGTGAGAGGGTTAATCCCCTGCGATAGGAACAGGCTGCCTGGTGTCTGACTGTAACTGGGAGAGAGGTGGGTGAGAGGGTTCCTCCCCTCCAATAGGAACAGGCTGCCCGGTGTCTGACTGTACCTGGGATAGGTGGGTGAGAGGGTTAATCCCCTCCGATAGGAACAGGCTGCCTGGTGTCTGATTGTAACTGGGAGAGATGTGAGTGAGAGGGTTACTCCCCTCCAATAGGAACAGGCTGCCCCGTGTCTGACTGTAACTGGGAGAGAGGTGTGTGAGAGGGTTAATCCCCTCCGATAGGAACAGGCTGCCTGGTGTCTGACTGTAACTGGGAGAGAGGTGGGTGAGAGGGTTACTCCCCTCCAATAGGAACAGGCTGCCCGGTGTCTGACTGTAACTGGGAGAGAGGTGTGTGAGAGGGTTAATCCCCTCCGATAGGAACAGGCTGCCTGGTGTCTGACTGTAACTGGGAGAGAGGTGGGTGAGAGGGTTCCTCCCCTCCAATAGGAACAGGCTGCCCGGTGTCTGACTGTAACTGGGAGAGAGGTGGGTGAGAGGGTTAATCCCCTCCGATAGGAACAGACTGCCCGGTGTCTGACTGTAACTGGGAGAGAGGTGGGTGAGAGGGTTAATCCCCTCCGATAGGAACAGGCTGCCCAGTGTCTGACTGTAACTGGGAGAGAGGTGGGTGAGAGGGTTAATCCCCTCCGATAGGAACAGGCTGCCCGGTGTCTGACTGTAATTGGGAGAGAGTTGTGTGAGAGGGTTAATCCCCTCCGATAGGAACAGGCTGCCCGGTGTCTGAGTGTAACTGGGGGAGAGGTGGGTGAGAGGGTTAATCCCCTCCGATAGGAACAGGCTGCCTGGTGTCTGACTGTAACTGGGAGAGAGGTGAGTGAGAGGGTTAATCCCCTCCGATAGGAACAGGCTGCCCCGTGTGTGACTGTAACTGGGAGAGAGGTGGGTGAGAGGGTTAATCCCCTCCGATATGATCAGGCTGCCCGCTGTCTGAGTGTAACTGGGAGAGAGGTATGTGAGAGGGTTAATCCCCTCCGATAGGAACAGGCTGCCCGGTGTCTGACTGTAACAGGGAGAGAGGTGGGTGAGAGGGTTAATCCCCTCCGATAGGAACAGGCTGCCCGGTGTCTGACTGTAACTGGGAGAGAGGTGGGTGAGAGGGTTAATCCCCTCCGATATGATCAGGCTGCCCGGTGTCTGAGTGTAACTGGGAGAGAGGTATGTGAGAGGGTTAATCCCCTCCGATAGGAACAGGCTGCCCGGTGTCTGACTGTAACAGGGAGAGAGGTGGGTGAGAGGATTAATCCCCTCCGATAGGAACAGGCTGCCCGGTGTCTGACTGTAACTGGGGAGAGAGGTGGGTGAGAGGGTTAATCCCCTCTGATAGGAACAGGCTTCCTGGTGTCTGACTGTAACTGGGAGAGAGGTGGGTGAGAGGGTTAATCCCCTCCGATAGGAACCGGCTGCCCGGTGTCTGACTGTAACTGGGAGAGAGGTGGGTGAGAGGGTTAATCCCCTCCGATAGGAACAGGCTGCCCCGTGTCTGACTGTAACTGGGAGAGAGGTGGGTGAGAGGGTTAATCCCCTCCGATAGGAACCGGCTGCCCGGTGTCTGACTGTAACTGGGAGAGATGTGAGTGAGAGGGTTAATCCCCTCCGATAGGAACAGGCTGCCCCGTGTCTGACTGTAACTGGGAGAGAGGTGGGTGAGAGGGTTAATCCCCTCCGATAGGAACAGGCTGCCTGGTGTCTGACTGTAACTGGGAGAGAGGTGGGTGAGAGGGTTAATCCCCTCCGATAGGAACAGGCTGCCCGGTGTCTGACTGTAACTGGGAGAGAGGTGGGTGAGAGGGTTAATCCTCTTCGATAGGAACAGGCTGCCCTGTGTCTGACTGTAACTGGGGAGAGAGGTGGGTGAGGGGGTTAATCCCCTCCGATAGGAACAGGCTGTCTGGTGTCTGACTGTAACTGGGAGAGAGGTGGGTGAGAGGGTTAATCCCCTCCGATAGGAACAGGCTGCCTGGTGTCTGACTGTAACTGGGAGAGATGTGAGTGAGAGAGTTACTCCCCTCCAATAGGAACAGGCTGCCCGGAGTCTGACTGTAACTGGGAGAGAGGTGTGTAAGAGGGTTAATCCCCTCCGATAGGAACAGGCTGCCTGGTGTCTGACTGTAACTGGGAGAGAGGTGGGTGAGAGGGTTCCTCCCCTCCAATAGGAACAGGCTGCCCGGTGTCTGACTGTACCTGGGAGAGGTGGGTGAGAGGGTTAATCCCCTTCGATAGGAACAGGCTGCCTGGCGTCTGACTGTAACTGGGAGAGAGGTGGGTGAGAGGGTTAATCCTCTCCGATAGGAACAGGCTGTCTGGTGTCTGAGTGTAACTGGGAGAGAGGTGGGTGAGAGGGTTAATCCCCTCCGATAGGAACAGGCTGCCTGGTGTCTGACTGTAACTGGGAGAGAGGTGGGTGAGAGGGTTAATCCCCTCCGATAGGAACAGGCTGCCCCGTGTCTGACTGTAACTGGGAGAGAGGTGTGTGAGAGGGTTAATCCCCTCCGATAGGAACAGGCTGCCCGGTGTCTGACTGTAACTGGGAGAGAGGTGGGTGAGAGGGTTAATCCCCTCCGATAGGAACAGGCTGCCTGGTGTCTGATTGTAACTGGGAGAGATGTGAGTGAGAGGGTTACTCCCCTCCAATAGGAACAGGCTGCCCCGTGTCTGACTGTAACTGGGAGAGAGGTGTGTGAGAGGGTTAATCCCCTCCGATAGGAACAGGCTGCCTGGTGTCTGACTGTAACTGGGAGAGAGGTGGGTGAGAGGGTTACTCCCCTCCAATAGGAACAGGCTGCCCGGTGTCTGACTGTAACTGGGAGAGAGGTGTGTGAGAGGGTTAATCCCCTCCGATAGGAACAGGCTGCCTGGTGTCTGACTGTAACTGGGAGAGAGGTGGGTGAGAGGGTTCCTCCCCTCCAATAGGAACAGGCTGCCCGGTGTCTGACTGTAACTGGGAGAGAGGTGGGTGAGAGGGTTAATCCCCTCCGATAGGAACAGACTGCCCGGTGTCTGACTGTAACTGGGAGAGAGGTGGGTGAGAGGGTTAATCCCCTCCGATAGGAACAGGCTGCCCAGTGTCTGACTGTAAATGGGAGAGAGGCGGGTGAGAGGGTTAATCCCCTCCGATAGGAACAGGCTGCCCGGTGTCTGACTGTAACTGGGAGAGAGGTGTGTGAGAGGGTTAATCCCCTCCGATAGGAACAGGCTGCCCGGTGTCTGAGTGTAACTGGGGGAGAGGTGGGTGAGAGGGTCAATCCTCTCCGATAGGAACAGGCTGTCTGTTGTCTGAGTGTAACTGGGAGAGAGGTGGGTGAGAGGGTTAATCCCCTCCGATAGGAACAGGCTGCCTGGTGTCTGACTGTAACTGGGAGAGAGGTGGGTGAGAGGGTTAATCCCCTCCGATAGGAACAGGCTGCCCCGTGTCTGACTGTAACTGGGAGAGGTGGGTGAGAGGGTTAATCCCCTCCGATAGGAACAGGCTGCCCGGTGTCTGACTGTAACTGGGAGAGAGGTAGGTGAGAGGGTTAATCCCCTCCGATAGGAACAGGCTGCCCGGTGTCTGACTGTAACTGGATGAGAGATGGGTGAAAGGGCTAATCCCCTCCGATAGGAACAGGCTGCCCGGAGTCTGACTGTAACTGGGAGAGAGGTGGGTGAGAGGGTTAATCCCCTCCGATAGGAACAGGCTGCCTGGTGTCTGACTGTAACTGGGAGAGAGGTGGGTGAGAGGGTTAATCCCCTCCGATAGGAACAGGCTGCCCGGTGTCTGACTGTAACTGGGAGAGAGGTGGGTGGGAGGGTTAATCTCCTCCGATAGGAACAGGCTGCCCGGTGTCTGACTGTAACTGGGAGAGAGGTGGGTGAGAGGGTTAATCCCCTCCGATAGGAACAGGCTGCCCGGTGTCTGACTGTAACTGGGAGAGAGGTGGGTGAGAGGGTTAATCCCCTCCGATAGGAACAGGCTGCCTGGTGTCTGACTGTAACTGGGAGAGAGGTGGGTGAGAGGGTTAATCCCCTCCGATAGGAACAGGCTGCCCCGTGTCTGACTGTAACTGGGAGAGATGGGTGAGAGGGTTAATCCCCTCCGGTAGGAACAGGCTGCCCGGTGTCTGACTGTAACTGGGAGAGAGGTGGGTGAGAGGGTTAATCCCCTCCGATAGGAACAGGCTGCCCGGTGTCTGACTGTAACTGGGAGAGAGGTGGGTGAGAGGGCTAATCCCCTCCGATAGGAACAGGCTGCCCGGTGTCTGACTGTAACTGGGAGAGAGGTGGGTGAGAGTGTCAATCCCCTCCGATAGGAACAGGCTGCCTGGTGTCTGACTGTAACTGGGAGAGAGGTGGGTGAGAGGGTTCATCCCCTCCGATAGGAACAGGCTGCCTGGTGTCTGACTGTAACCGGGAGAGAGGTGGGTGAGAGGGTTAATCCCCTCCGATAGGAACAGGCTGCCCGGTGTCTGACTGTAACTGGGAGAGAGGTGGGTGAGAGGGTTAATCCCCTCCGATAGGAACAGGCTACATGGTTACTGACTGTAACTGGGAGAGAGGTGGGTGAGAGGGTTAATCCCATCCGAAATGCGGTCATTTTCTGACACATATGGGTAAAAAATGGGGGGGGGGCGGGGGGGGGGGGGCGGGGGGGGAAAGAGAGGACAGGCAGGGAGCAGCGGCTGTGATCCAGACATCTGCGCGCCACCATGGGCAGCCTGCCTAATTAATAATGAGTGCTAATGGAGCCTGGAGTCAGTCCCGAGTGGGGATCGGCACAATCTGGCAGAAATTGCCTAAAGAACAAGTTCTGCTGTCACGACACACCTTCACACTCCACAATACAGACAGAATGCCAGGAATTCCCTGCCTCAGGTTTCAGGTCTACAATGCGGCAAAGTATAGGGGCAGAGGATTGGTAGCAATCTCCTCCTTGCAGTGTGAGCGTAGTGTTCGTACCTGTCCTGGGAGTGTTTGATGGGGACAGTGTAGAGGGAGCTTTACTCTGTATCTAACCCTGTGCTGTACCTGTCCTGGGAGTGTTTGATGGGGACAGTGTAGAGGGAGATTTACTCTTTATCTATCCCCGTGCTGTATCTGGCCTGGGAGTTTTTGATGGGGACAGTGTAGAGGGAGCTTTACTCTGTATCTAACCCTGTGCTGTACCTGTCCTGGGAGTGTTTGATGGGGGCAGTGTAGATGGAGCTTTACTCTGTATCTAACCCTGTGTTGTACCTGTCCTGGGAGTGTTTGATGGGGTCAGTGTAGATGGAGCTTTACTCTGTATCTAACCCCGTGCTGTATCTGTCCTGGGAGTGTTTGATGGGGTCAGTGTAGATGGAGCTTTACTCTGTATCTAACCCCGTGCTGTACCTGTCCTGGGAGTGTTTGATGGGGGCAGTGTAGAGGGAGCTTTACTCTGTATCTAACCCCGTGCTGCACCTGTCCTGGGAGTGTTTGATGGGGTCAGTGTAGATGGAGCTTTACTCTGTATCTAACCCCGTGCTGTACCTGTCCTGGGAGTGTTTGATGGGGGCAGTGTAGAGGGAGCTTTACTCTGTATCTAACCCCGTGCTGTACCTGTCCTGGGAGTGTTTGATGGGGACAGTGTAGAGGGAGCTTTACTCTGTATCTAACCCCGTGCTGTACCTGTCCTGGGAGTGTTTGATGGGGACAGTGCAGAGGGAGATTTACTCTTCATCTATCCCCGTGCTGTATCTGGCCTGGGAGTTTTTGATGGGGACAGTGTAGAGGGAGCTTTACTCTGTATCTAACCCTGTGCTGTACCTGTCCTGGGAGTGTTTGATGGGGGCAGTGTAGAGGGAGCTTTACTCTGTATCTAACCCCGTGCTGCACCTGTCCTGGGAGTGTTTGATGGGGTCAGTGTAGATGGAGCTTTACTCTGTATCTAACCCCGTGCTGTACCTGTCCTGGGAGTGTTTGATGGGGGCAGTGTAGAGGGAGCTTTACTCTGTATCTAACCCCGTGCTGTACCTGTCCTGGGAGTGTTTGATGGGGACAGTGCAGAGGGAGATTTACTCTTTATCTAACCCCGTGCTGTACCTGGCCTGGGAGTGTTTGATGGGGACAGTGTAGAGGGAGCTTTACTCTGTATCTAACCCTGTGCTGTACCTGTCCTGGGAATGTGTGATGGGGACAGTGTAGGATGAGCTTTACTCAGTATGTAACCCCGTGCTGTACCTGTCCTGGGAATGTTTGGTGGGGACTCTGTAGAGAGAGCTTTACTCTGTATCTAACCCCGTGCTGTCCCTGTCCTGGGAGTGTTTGATGGGGACAGCGTAGAGGGAGCTTTACTCTGTATCTAACCCCGTGCTGTACCTGTCCTGGGAGTGTTTGATGGGGACAGTGCAGAGGGAGATTTACTCTGTATCAAACCCCGTGCTGTACCTATCCAGGGAGTGTTTGATGGGGACAGTGCAGAGGGAGTTTTACTCTGTATCTAACCCCGTGCTGTACCTGTCCTGGGAATGTGTGATGGGTGATGTGTTGGGTGTTCTGGATCACATACAGGTCACCAACACTTGAAGTAGTGCAACACTATTTTATTAAAAAGGTTAACTATTTAAACATATTTGAACTGTGGGTAAATACGATACCAGCTTTAACTAACGACCTTTGCCTTGTCCTAACCAGTCGATGCACCCAGCACATGATTAATGTCTGTGTTGCAGGCTGTGAGCTCTGTCCTCCTAGCTAGCTGCTACTAGAATGAGCAGGAACTCTGATGCCCCCTGTCTTTATAGTGCGTGTGCTCTCACTGGTGATTGGCTGCGGTGATGTGTGTGTTGATTGGTCCCACTGTGTGTCCACCAGTGTGTGTATGCACCATAATATACTGGTGTATATTCTGACATTCCCCCTTTTATATAAACAAATGTGCCTGCGTGACAATAAATAGTGTATGGCGAATGTTCCTGACTACGTGTGTGCGAAATATTTACAGGACTATGTACATAAAACTAAGCTATTTACATGGGAAGGTGCCTGGTGCAGAAACAGTGTGTCACAAGAATAACGAGATGAACACTATATACAAACCACTTGAACGATTAAACGGAAGAACAGAACAGACCAGAGAGTCCATTAGTGCAAAGTTCACAAATCAAGTCTCTGAGGTGGGCGACAAATTCTGGTTGACCGCCTCAAGGGTGGGTCAGGAGCCATCAGCTGAGGAGCGGAGGAGCCATCGGCTGAGGAGTGGGCTGGACTGCGTCAGAGTAAGGACGATGAAAGTGACTGGAATCTCTGCATAGTCCAGGTCAGGGTCAACAGGAGGGCGTGGCAATGGTGGAGGATCACGTAGCGAGCGCGGAACGAGACGAAGGGCATGTTGATTGCAGCGCAGAATGGAGCTATCCGGTAGATGAACCAGGAACGAGCGGGGGGCCGCCTGCCGATGGACAACAGCGGTTGCAGACCAGCCACCATCCGGAAGATGGATGCGGACGTTGTCATCTGGAGCCAGAGCAGGGAGATCAGCTGCACGGGAGTCATGAGCCGCCTTGTGCTGTGCACGAGACAGCTGCATCCGGCGAAGGACCGGAACGTGGTCGTGGTCTGGGACGTGAATGGACGGCACCGTCGTCCTCGGGGTGCGACCCATGAGCAGCTGGGCTGGCGACAGGCCAGTGGACAGTGGGGCCAAGCGATAGGTCAGCAGGGCGAGGTAGAAATCGGACCCAGCATCAGCAGCCTTGCAGAGGAGCCGTTTGACTATGTGGACGCCCTTCTCCACTTTGCCATTAGATTGGGGGAACAGGGGACTGGATGTCACATGCACAAAGTTGTACCTCCTGGCAAAGTTGGACCATTCCTGGCTTGCGAAGCAGGGCCCATTGTCCGACATCACAGTGAGTGGGATGCCGTATCGAGCAAAGGTGTCCTTACAGGCACGGATGACTGCAGACGATGTGATGTTGTGTAAGCGTACCACCTCCGGGTAGTTTGAAAAGTAGTCTACAATCAGGACGTAGACCCTGCCCAGCGCGTGGAAGAGGTCGATGCCCACCTTGGACCAAGGGGACGTGACCAACTCATGGGGCTGTAGGGTCTCACGTGGTTGGGCCGGCTGGAACCGCTGACAAGTGGGGCAGTTGAGCACTGCGTTGGCTATGTCGTCATTAATGCCGGGCCAGGACACTGCCTCTCGGGCCCGTCGGCAGCACTTCTCCACGCCAAGATGGCCCTCGTGTAGCTGTTCCAAGACGAGCTGGCGCATGCTGTGTGGGATAACAATGCGGTCCAGCTTCAGGAGGTCACCATCGACAACCGCCAGATTGTCTCTGATGTTGTAGAACTGCGGGCATTGGCCCTTGAGCCACCCGTCTGTTAGGTGGGCGCATGACACGCTGTAGCAGGAGGTCAGCCGCAGTCTCGCGGGGAATTTGGACGAGGCGTTCATCCGTGGCCGGTAGATTGGAGGCCACGAAGGCCACGTGGGCGTCAACCTGGCAGACGAATCCCGCTGGGTCACACGGGGTGTTGACTGCCCTGGACAGAGCGTCGGCTATGATCAGGTCTTTGCCCGGGGTGTACACGAGCTGGAAGTCGTATCGCCGGAGTTTGAGCAGAATGTGCTGGAGGCGAGGCGTCATGTCGTTCAAGTCTTTCTGTATTATATTGACCAGCGGGTGATGGTCGGTCTCGACGGTGAATTGGGGAAGGCCGTACACATAATCATGAAATTTGACGACACCGGTCAACAGGCCCAGGCACTCCTTTTCTATCTGCGCGTAGCGCTGCTCCGTGGGGGTCATGGCGCGTGACGCATATGCAACGGGGGCCCATGATGAGGCCTCACCACGTTGCAGGAGCACTGCCCCAATGCCAGATTGGCTGGCATCGGTAGAAATTTGTCTCTTTCGCTGGATCAAAAAAGGCCAATACCAGGGCCGTGGTAAGTTTGGTTTTGAGTTCTCTCCATTCGCGCTCGTGGGCAGGAAGCCATTGGAAGTCTGTCGACTTCCTGACTAGGTTCCTGAGAGCTGTGGTATGAGAGGCGAGGTTAGGGATGAACTTCCCCAGGAAGTTGACCATGCCCAGAAATCGGAGGACCGCCTTCTTGTCCTCTGCCGTTTTCATGGCTGTGATAGCAGCCACCTTGTCCGCATCCGGCCGCACACCCAACTGGGAGATGTGGTCCCCGAGGAACTTGAGTTCCGTCTGGCCGAAGGAGCATTTGGCTCTGTTGAGGAGTAGGCCCTGCTCCCGTATGCGTTTGAACACGCGCTGGAGGCGACTGATATGCTCCTGCAGGGTGGTGGACCAAATGATGATGGCGTCAACATAGACGCGAACACCTTCAATGCCTTCCATCATTTGTTCCATGATCCTGTGGAATACTTCTGACGCCGATATAATCCCAAACGGCATCCTGTTGTAACAATATCTGCCAAAAGGGGTGTTAAAGGTACACAGTTTCCTGCTGGATCTGGCTAGTTGAATTTGCCAGAATCCTTTCAAGGCATCAAGTTTGGTGAAGAGCTTGGCCCGAGCCATCTCGCATGTGATCTCTTCGTGCTTGGGGATTGGGTAATGCTCCCTCATTATGTTGCGATTCAGATCCTTTGGATCAATGCAGATTCTGAGCTCGCCGGAAGGCCTTTTTACGCACACCATGGAACTGACCCAGTCGGTTGGTTCCATAACTCTGGAGATCACTCCTTGGTTCTGGAGGTCCGGCAGCTGCTGCTTGAGGTGGTCCTTGAGGGGTGCTGGGATTCTGCGAGGTGCATGCACCACAGGCGTGGCATTCTGTTTGAGTAGGATCTTGTAAGTATATGGGAGCGTGCCCATGCCTTCGAAAACGTCGCGGTGCTGATCAATGATGGCGTTGAGTTGCGCCCTGAAGTCAGCATCCTGGAAGGCAGACGTGTCATCAGGAGAGAGAGAGTGAACTCTTTGAATGAGGTTTAGCAGCTTGCACGCCTGTGCGCCAAGCAGAGAGTCCTTCGAGGAGCCCACAATTTCGAAAGGAAGGATGGCTTTTCGTGACTTGTGCGTCACTTCGAGTTGGCACGAGTCGGTAGCAGGAATGATGTTGCCATTGTAGTCCAATAGCTGGCAGGCCGATGGAAGGATGGTTGGTTTGACACGAAGGCTTTGGAAAGCAGACCACGCCATGAGATTGGCGGGGGCACCAGCGTCCAGGCGGAATCGTATTTGGGACCGGTTGACCGTCAGGTTGGCACACCACTCATCGTCTGGATCGATGCTGTATACCGACAGCGGCTGGTGTCTTTGCTTCGGGGACAGCCTGTTTTTTGTCACCATACCAACTCGAAAATGCGCCTTCGGGTCCTCGGTGTCACTGCTGTGTGGGAGGTCCGCATCGGACTCGGTGACCGTGGGTTGAATTGCCCGGACATTCCTGCGAGGCTGGCTGAAGAGATATGAATTGGAAGGCTGAGCTACTCGACAGCAGGCAGCATAGTGGCCAAGTCTGCCACATCGTAGGCATTGTCGAGATTTTGCGGGGCATTGCCGCTTTAAATGGGCGGAGCCACAGTTGCCGCACATCGTGGTGTCAGCTGCGCCACCGTGCATGCACAGTGCGGTCCTGCGTGGTGCGGGCCTGCGCATTACGTTCCTCCACGTCGCCGTCCCCTCGTTTGGTGCGTACAAGCCTGGGAGTCTGCGAAAAGCATGCAAAATGGCCGCCCTCATCCAAGCTGAGGCCCTGGAGGTGCTCAATCACCTGGACCCGTTCCACCTCGTGGGGACCTTGCCGCGCCGTTTCTGCCGCTTGTATATGGGAGTACCGAATCGTGGCGTTTTCATGTAAGACACAGGTCTCGATGGCGGTCGCTAGGGTGAGTTGCTTTACTTTGAGGAGCTGCTGACGTAGGGGGTTCGACTGAACACCGAAAACGATCTGTCGCGTATCATGGAGTCGGAGGTGGGCCTGTAGCTGCAAGGTTTCGCAAGGATGTTGAGGTGCGTTAGAAAGGATTGGAAAGGTTTGTCCTTACCCTGCAAACGCTGCTGGAACATGTAGCGCTCGAAACTTTCATTCACCTCTACGCTGCAGTGAGTGTCAAACTTGAGGAGGACCGTCTTGAACTTCGTCTTGTCTTCATCATCTGCAAAGGTGAGAGAGTTGAAAATGTGGATGGCATGGTCCCCGAACGTGGAGAGAAGAGCAATCTTTCTGGTGTCCGAGGCACCCTCCCTGTCCGTGGCTTCGAGGAAGAGCTGGAAGCGCTGTTTGAAAATCTTCCAGTTGGCCCCGAGGTTGCCGGCGATGCGGAGCGGCGGCGGCGGGCTGATGTTGTCCATGTTGCAGGATGACGGAATGCTGGCGGAAGGCAGATCACTTGCAGGTAGGTCTAAGAAGTGCTAATATCCCTCAACTCCTGATATCATGATGTGTTGGGTGTTCTGGATCACATACAGGTCACCAACACTTGAAGTAGTGCAACACTATTTTATTAAAAGGTTAACTATTTAAACATATTTGAACTGTGGATAAATACGATACTAGCTTTAACTAAAGACCTTTGCCTTGTCCTAACCAGTTGATGCACTCAGCAGGTTGTGAGCTCTGTCCTCCTAGCTAGCTGCTACTTGAATGAGCAGGAACTCTGATGCCCCCTGTCTTTATAGTGCATGTGCTCTCACTGGTGATTGGCTGCGGTGTTGAGTATGTTGATTGGTCCCACTGTGTGTCCATCAGTGTGTGTCTGCGCCATGATTTACTGGTGTATATTATGACAATGGGGACAGTGTAGAGGGAGGTTTATTATGTATCTAACCCCGTGCTGTACCTGTCCTGGAAGTGATTGATGGGGACAGTGTAGAGGGAGCTTTACTCTGTATCTAACCCCGTGCTGTACCTGTCCTAGGAGTGTTTGATGGGGACAGTGTAGAGGGAGCTTTACTCTGTATCTAACCCCGTGCTGTACCTGTCCTGGGAGTGTTTGATGGGGACAGTGTAGTGGGAGCTTTATTCTGTATCTAACCCCGTGCTGTACCTGTCCTGGGAGTGTTTGATTGGGACAGTGTAGAGGGAGCTTTACTCTGTGTCTAACCCCGTGCTGTACCTGTCCTGGGAGTGTTTGATGGGGACAGTGTAGAGGGAGATTTACTCTGTATCTAACCCCGTGCTGTCCCTGTCCTGAAAGTGTTTGATGGGGACAGTGTAGAGGGAGCTTTACTCTGTATCTAACCACGTGCTGTACTTATCCTGGGAGTGTTTGACGGGAACAGTGCAGCGGGATTGTGGTAGTCACCACTGTTGTATAGTATACATCGCATATTACGGTAAGGCCCCTGTACTACAGGTACGGGGGTACATCCCTGCCTGCTGGCTCCGCCCAGTAGGTGGAGTATAAATGTGTGTGCTCTCCGAACTGCAGCCATTTCGGCAGCAGCTGCAGGCGGCCACACATCTCTGTGTAATAAAGCCTCGATCACTCCCTACTCTCGCCTCGTTGTAATTGATAGTGCATCAATTTATTACGCAGAGATTTTACAACGATGGACCTCCGCATCAAGCCTGATCGCCTGCAGCTGCACCCTCAAGCAGACAATGCCAAGTCGGCCTTCGCACAGTGGCTAGCTTGCTTTGAAGCCTACATCGGATCTGGTACAGAACCACGCTCAGAGGCACAGCAACTCCAGATCCTTTACACGCGGCTGAGCTCCGATATCTTTCCCCTCATCCGGGACGTACCGACCTACGCTGAGGCCATGGCAATGCTGAAGGAGAACTACACTCAGCAGACCAACAAAATCTACGGCAGGCTCCACCTGTCCAGGCGGCATCAACTCCCCGGTGAGTCTGTGGAAGATTTCTGGCGTGCCCTGCACGTCCTAGTGAGAGACTGCGATTGCCAGGCCGTTTCGGCCGTTGAAGATTCCGAACTCCTAATCAGGGACGCTTTTGTTACGGGCATAGGGTCGGCCTACATCCGCCAGCGCCTCTTAGAAGGGGCTACCCTCGACCTCGCGGCGACCAAGAAACTAGCGATCTCGCCCACAGTCGCCTCATGCAATGTACAGGTGTATGCTCCCGACCACAAGGCCCACCCCTCTTGGGCATCGTGGATCCTGCAAGCGAACACCCCATCGTGGACCCCATCAGCAACAGCCCCCAGCCAAACCCAGGCCTGCGCCGCGCGGCAGCCAACCAACCCCGGGGGTCTCAAGTGCTACTTCTGCAGACAGACAAAACACCCCCAGCAGCGCTGCCCGGCCCGGAGTGCGCTCTGCAAGGTCTGTGGCAAGAAGGGACATTTCGCTGCAGTGTGCCAGGCCCACTCGATGGGGACAGTATCGAAGGAGCTTTATTCTGTATCTAACCCCGTGCTGTACCTGTCCTGGGAGTGTTTGATGGGGACAGTGTCGAGGGAGCTTTATTCTGTATCTAACCCCGTGCTGTACCTGTCCTAGGAGTGTTTGATGGGGACAGTGTAGAGGGAGCTTTACTCTGTATCTAACCCCGTGCTGTACCTGTCCTGGGAGTGTTTGATGGGGACAGTGTAGAGGGAGCTTTACTCTGTATCTAACCCCGTGCTGTACCTGTCCTAGGAGTGTTTGATGGGGACAGTGTAGTGGGAGCTTTATTCTGTATCTAACCCCGTGCTGTACCTGTCCTGGGAGTGTTTGATGGGGACAGTGTAGAGGGAGCTTTACTCTGTATCTAACCCCGTGCTGTACCTGTCCTGGGAGTGATTGATGGGGGCAGTGTAGAGGGAGCTTTACTGTGTATCTAACCCCGTGCTGTACCTGTCCTGGCAGTGTTTGATGGGGACAGTGTAGACGGAGCTTTACTCTGTATCTAACCCTGTGCTGTACCTGTCCTGGGAGTGTTTGATGGGGACAGTGTAGAGGAAGCTTTACTCTGTATCGAACCCCGTGCTGTACCTGTCCTGGGAGTGTTTGATGGGGACAGTGTCGAGGGAGCTTTACTCTGTATCTAACCCTGTGCTGTACCTGTCCTGGGAGTGATTGATGGGGACAGTGTAGAGGGAGCTTTACTCTGTATCTAACCCCGTGCTGTACCTGTCCTGGGAGAGTTGGTTGGGGACAGTGCAGAGGGAGCTTTACTCTGTATCAAACCCCGTGCTGTACCTGTCCTGGGAGTGTTTGATGGGGACAGTGTAGAGGGAGCTTTACTCTGTATCTAACCCCGTGCTGTACCTGTCCTGGGAGAGTTGGTTGGGGACAGTGTAGAGGGAGCTTTACTCTGTATCAAACCCTGTGCTGTACCTGTCCTGGGAGTGTTTCATGGGGACAGTGTGGAGGGAGCTTTACTCTGTATCAAACCCCGTGCTGTACCTGTCCTGGGAGTGTTTGATGGGGACAGTGGAGAGGGAGCTTTACTCTGTATCTAACCCCGTGCTGTACCTGTCCTGGGAGTGTTTGATGGGGACAGTGTAGAGGGAGCTTTACTCTGACTCTAACCCCGTGCTGTACCTGTCCTGGGAGTGTTTGATGGGGACAGTGTCGAGGGAGCTTTACTCTGTATCTAACCCCGTGCTGTACCTGTCCTGGGAGTGTTTGATGGGGACAGTGTAGAGGGAGCTTTACTCTGTATCTAACCCCGTGCTGTACCTGTCCTGGGAGTGTTTGATGGGGACAGTGTAGAGGGAGCTTTACTCTGTATCTAACCCCGTGCTGTACCTGTCCTGGGAGTGTTTGATGGGGACAGTGTAGAGGGAGCTTTACTCTGTATCTAACCCCGTGCTGTACCTATCCTGGGAGTGTTTGATGGGGACAGTGTAGAGGGAGCATTACTCTGTATCTAACCCCGTGCTGTACCTATCCTGGGAGTGTTTCATGGGGACAGTATAGAGGGAGCTTTACTCTGTATCTAACCCCGTGCTGTACCTGTCCTGGGAGTGTTTCATGGGGACAGTGTAGAGGGAGCTTTACTCTGTATCTAACCCTGTGCTGTCCCTGTCCTGGGAGTGTTTGATGGGGACAGTGTAGAGGGAGCTTTACTCTGTTTCTAACCCCGTGCTGTACCTGTCCTGGGAGTGTTTGCTGGGGACAGTGTAGAGGGAGCTTTACTCTGTATCTAACCCCGTGCTGTCCCTGTCCTGGGAGTGTTTGATGGGGACAGTGTAGAGGGAGCTTTACTCTCTATCTAACCCCGTGCTGTACCTGTCCTGGGAGTGTTTGATGGGGACAGTGTAGAGGGAGCTTTACTCTGTATCTAATCCCGTGCTGTACCTGTCCTGGGAGTGTTTGATGGGGACAGTGTAGAGCGAGCTTTACTCTGTATCTAACCCCGTGCTGTACCTGTCCTGGGAGTGTTTGATGGGGACAGTGTAGAGGAAGTTTTACTCTGTATCTAACCCCGTGTTGTATCTGTCCTGGGAGTGTTTGATGGAGACAGTGTAGAGGGAGCTTTACTCTGTATCTAACCCCGTGCTGTACCTGTCCTGGGAGTGTTTGATGGGGACCATGTAGAGGGGGCTTTACTCTGTATCTAACCCTGTGTGTACCTGTCCTGGGAGTGATTGATGGGGGCAGTGTAGAGGGAGCTTTACTCTGTATCTAACCCCGTGCTGTACCTGTCCTGGGAGTGATTGACGGGGGCAGTGTAGAGGGAGCTTTACTCTGTATCTAACCCCGTGCTGTACCTGTCCTGGGAGTGTTTGATGGGGACAGTGTAGAGGGAGCTTTACTCTGTATCTAACCCCGTGCTGTACCTGTCCTGGGAGTGTTTGATGGGGACAGTGTAGAGGGAGCTTTACTCTGTATCTAACCCCGTGCTGTACCTGTCCTGGGAGTGTTTGATGGGGACAGTGTAGAGGGAGCTTTACTCTGTATCTAACCCAGTGCTGTACCTGTCCTGGGAGTGTTTGATGGGGACAGTGTAGAGGGAGCTTTACTCTGTATCTAACCCCGTGCTGTACCTGTCCTGGGAGTGATTGATGGGGGCAGTGTAGAGGGAGCTTTGCTCTCACTGTGTGAGATTGGAGTGGGCTGAAGTTTAGCAATGAACCCTCCGTGCGAACCTCTCATTCTCAGCGAGAATAATTACAGATGGACTGCTGTGAACTGAGTCGGCAATGAAAAAATTTCAAATATTTACACTGGGACCACACCAAAGAGCTGTGTTTAAAAAAACACCATTCCACTGGTTCTGTTTTTAATTAAGGAATGGAGAAAGAAACATCATTCTCTGAAACGCAGTCCGTTCAGTCAAATATGACTGAAGCCTGTGATCTAGGCCAGAGGTCACGCTGTGACCTTTCGAGGATGTTGGGAGCCCCACGGCCTGTCAGATTTTCTTTTTTATTCCCTATGTTTTTGTATCTGCATTTGAAATCCTTCAGCAGCTCTAGGTTGTGAACAACTTTCATTCCCCGGTTTCAGTGACCCCAGTGACTTTCTCTTGACTCTCTCTATCTCTGTCCTCCACTCTCTCTCTCTCTCTCTCACTTGATTCCGCTCCCCCCACATTTTCACTCTCTCTTTCTCGCTCCCTTCCCATCCCCCTCCCGCTTCCTTCCCGTCTCTCTCTCTCCCCATCTCTCTCTCTCCCTCCTGTTCTCGGTGTTACTCTCTTCCCACCTCCTCCTTTCTGCTGCACTTTCTCTCTCGAACCATCCCCTCCATGCCACTGCCTCCACCACTCATTGGCCTCGTCCCTCATTTCTCGCTCGCCCTCTCCCACGCCATGCTGCTCTCTCACTTGCTCTGCCTCCATTCTCTCTTGCTCCCTTCCCCTCTCGTTTCATTCCCCATCTTCGCCCCCGCCCTCTCTCCCCCCACCCTCCCTGCTCTCTCCTGCACCCTCCCTTTTTCTCTCTGTCCTGTTCTCTATCTCCCTTTCCCATCTCCCTGTCCCTCTTTCTCTCACCCCTTCTCTCTCTCTCTCACCTGCCCCCTCCCTCTCTCTCCCATCCCCTCTCTCTCTCTCTCACCTGCCCCCTCCCTCTCTCTCCCATCCCCTCTCTCTCTCTCTCCCATCCCCTCTCTCTCTCTCTCTCCCCCATCCCCTCTCTCTCCCTCCCGCTAGTTCTCTCTCCATCCCCCTCTCTTCTCCCTCCCCCTTTCTCTCTCTCTCTCCCTTCCCCCTCTCTCCCTCCCGTTAGTTCTCTCTCCATCCCCTCTCTTCTCCCTCCCCCTCTCCCTCCCCCACTCCCCTCTCTCTCTCTACGTCCCCCTCTCTCTCCCTCCCCCTTTCTCTCTCGCTCTCCCATCTCTCTTTCCCTCCCCCTTGTGGTTGTCACCACTGATGTATATTAGGAGATGTGTGGTGAGGCCCTGTACTACAGGCACGGGGGTAGTTCCCTGCCTGCTGGCTCCGCCCAGTAGGCGGAGTACAAATATGTGTGCTCCCGAAACAGCAGCCATTTCGCCAGCTGCTGTAGGAAGCCACACATCTTAGAGTAATAAAGCCTCAGTTGTATCCAACTCTCGTCTCTGTGTAATTGATCGTGCATCAATTTATTACTCTAAGATTTTCAGAAAATGGACCTCCGCATCAAGCCGGATCGCCTGCAGCTGGATCCGCAATCAGGCGACGCCAAAAAGGACTTTGAACATTGGCTAGCTTGTTATGAAGCGCACATCAGGTCTGCACCAGACCCAATCCCGGAAGCTCAGAAAATACAGATACTGTACTCGAGGCTGAGCTCCAACGTCTTTCCTCTTATCCAGGACGCGCCGAACTACGAGGAAGCCCTGGCGCTACTGAAAGAGAATTACGCCCAGCGGACTAACACGCTTTACGCCAGACACATCCTCGCCGATGCACTGCGCTCCGTTCCATTTGGTCGCTCCTGTGCACTGCGACTAATGACACACCCCATGAATGCCTCTTTGCCTTCCCGAAGTCCACCTCCGGGGTGTCGCTCCCGACGTGGCGCGCAGCTCCAGGTCCCGTCCTCCTCCGGAAGCACGTACGACTCCACAAGGCGGACCCGTTGGTTGAAAGGGTGCAGTTACTCCACGCCAACCCACAGTATGCCTACGTAGCGTACCCCAATGGCCGCCAAGATACCGTCTCCCTCAGGGACCTGGCACCAGCAGGTTCCACACACACCCCCCCCTCCGACCCGGCACCACCCTCCCCTCCCCCGGCGCTCCCAGCAGCAACCCCCCCAGGACCATCCGTCCTCCCCCTGCCCACGCCCAAGGATGAGGAGGATTTCGGCACACTCCCGGAGTCACCGAAGGCCAGACCAGCATCGGTATCGCCGCCACCACTGAGTCGCTCCCAGCGGCACATCAAGGCCCCGGACCGACTAAAGCTATAACTGTTCCATTGGACTTCAAACGAAATTTTTATTCCCAAAAAATATTGTATATGTAAATTCAAATGCTGTATATAGTTCTCCACCACCCCCGCCAGACTCAATTTTAACAGGGGGTGAATGTGGTAAACCACTGTTGCACCTATATTAGGTGATGTATGGTAGGACCTGTACTACAGGTACGACAGTAGTCCCTGCCTGCTGGCTCCGCCCAGTGGGCAGAGTATAAATATGCGTGTCCTCCGTGCAGCAGCCATTTTGCCAGCTGCTGTGGGAGGCCATACATCTTAGAGCAATAAAGCCTCAGTTGTATTCAACTCTCGTCTTTGTGCAATTCATCGTGCATCACTCTCTCTCTCCCTCCCCTCTCACCATCTCTCTCTCTCGCCCTCCCCCCTCTCTCTCTCTCCCTCCCCCTCTCTCTCTCTCTCCCTTCCCCCCTCTCTCTCTCTCCCTTCCCCCCTCTCTCTCTCTCTCTCCCTTCCCCCCTCTCTCTCTCTCTCCCTCCCCCCTCTCTCTCTCCCTCCCTCCCCCTCTCTCTCTCTCTCCCCCTCTCTCTCTCTCTCCACCTCTCTCACTCGCTCCCTCCGCCCCTCTCTCTCTCTCTCCCTCCCTCCTTCCCCCCTCCCTCTCTCTCTCACTCGCTCCCCCCCCACTCGCGCTCTCCCCCCCACTCGCGCTCTCCCCCCCCACTCGCGCTCTCCCCCCCCACTCGCGCTCTCCCACCCCACTCGCGCTCTCCCCCCCCACTCGCGCTCTCCCCCCCCACTCGCGCTCTCCCCCCCCACTCGCTCTCTCCCTCCTCCTCATTCTCTCTCCCGCCCCCTCTCTCTCCCTCATTCTTTCCCCCACCCCACCTTCTATCTCCAGCCCCCTGTCTCCCTCTCTCCCTCCCCTCTGCCCTCTGTCCCAATTCCCCTCTCGCTCCCTCACCCCTCTCTCCCCCCACCCCACTCTCTCTCTCTCCCGCTCTCCTCCTCCCTCTCCCCCGATCGCCCCATCTCCCCTCTATGCCTCGCCTCATTCTCTCTCCCTCACCCTCTCTCTCCGTCCCCCCCTTTCTTTCTCCATCTCTCCATTCACCTCTCTCTCACTCACTCTCTTATTCCCTTCCCCACTCTCTCTGACCCCCCCCCCCACCCCACTCTCTCTCTATCTCTTTCCCTATCTGTGTCGCTCTCCTCTCACTCCCCTTCCTTCTACCTTCACTGCCGGATGACTGAGTGGTGTGGGCCAAAGGTTGCCATTCCCTGACCTCCGAACCCCGAAGCCCCCACCCCCGACCGCTGCATCTCTCGCTTTGCTCCTTGCCCTGAACTCAATACTCCCAATACTGGCAAGCGGGGCGTGAAGAGTCAGGTCTGAGATAACAAGGTGGGGGGGGGGAACTGGGAACTCGTCTCTGAGGTGACCCCTATTGAGCAAGACAACCCCCCCCCCCCCTTCAACCCACACTCCCGCACACACGGCTGCTTCCCCCACTCACAAATGTACCTTGACTACAGGATGACCTCCAGCCGTGGCTTTCACTGCCCCTCGGCTGCCCTCCGTCTCGTAGTGGGCTCGGTGGTGCGTTTTCGGCTGCATCTCGATCTTCAGATCCAGGACTTCGTACTGGCTGGGCAAGGGCCAGTCCAGAGGGGGCAAAGAACCGGAACTGTGAGGGGAAATAAGACAAATCAGCTCAGGGAGATATCTGTACACTGACTGGTGTCTCTCAGTCCCCTCTCTCTCAGGGAGATATCTGTACACTGACTGGTGTCTCTCAGTCCCCTCTCTCTCAGGGAGATATCTGTACACTGACTGGTGTCTCTCAGTCCCCTCTCTCTCAGGGAGATATCTGTACACTGACTGGTGTCTCTCAGTCCCCTCTCTCTCAGGGAGATATCTGTACACTGACTGGTGTCTCTCAGTCCTCTCTCCCTCAGGGAGATATCTGTACACTGACTGGTGTCTCTCAGTCCCCTCTCTCTCAGGGAGATATCTGTACACTGAACCGTGTCTCTCAGTCCCTTGTCTCTCAGGGAGATATCTGTACACTGACTGGTGTCTCTCAGTCCTCTCTCCCTCAGGGAGATATCTGTACACTGACTGGTGTCTCACAGTCCCCTCGCTCTCAGGGAGATATCTGTACACTGACTGGTGTCTCTCAGTCCCCACTCTCTCTCAGGGAGATATCTGTACACTGACTGGTGTCTCTCAGTCCCCTCTCTCTCTCAGGGAGATATCTGTACACTGACTCGTGTCTCTCAGTCCCCTCTCTCTCAGGGAGATATCTGTACACTGACTGGTGTCTCTCAGTCCCCCCTCTCTCACGGAGATATCTGTACACTGACTGGTGTCTCTCAATCCCCATTCAGGGAGATATCTGTACAATAACTGGTGTCTCTCAGTCCCCTCTCACTCCGGGAGACATCTGTACACTGACTGGTGTCTCTCAGTCCCCACTCTCCCTCAGGGAGATATTTGTACACTGACTGGTGTCTCTCAGTCCCCTCTCTCTCACGGAGATATCTGTACACTGACTGGTGTCTCTCAGTCCCCTGTCTCTCAGGGAGATATCTGTACACTGACTGGTGTTTCTCAGTCCTCCCTCTCTCAGGGAGACATCTGTACACTGACTGGTGTCTGTCAGTCCCCTCTCCCTCAGGGAGATATCTGTAAACTGACTAGTGTCTCTCAGTCCCCTCTGTCTCTCTCAGGGAGATATCTGTGCACTGGCTGGTGTCTCTCAGTCCTCTCTCTCTTAGGGAGATATCTGTACACCGACTGATGTCTCTCTGTCCCCACTCTCTTTCTCAGGGAGATATCTGTACACTGACGGGTGTCTCTCAGTCCCCTCTCTCTCAGGGAGATATCTGTACACTGACTGGTATCTCTCAGTCCCCTCTCTCAGGGAAATATCTGTACACTAACTGGTGTCTCTCAGTCCCGTCTCTCTCAGGGAGATATCTGTACACTGACTGGTGTCTCTCAGTCCCCTCTCTCTCAGGGAGATATCTGTACACTGACTGGTGTCTCTCAGTCCCCTCTCTCTCAGGGAGATATCTGTACACTGACTGATGTCTCTCACTCCCCTCTCTCTCAGGGAGATATCTGTACACTGACTGATGTCTCTCACTCCCCTCTCTCTCAGGGAGATATCTGTACACTGACTGGTGTCTCTCAGTCCTCTCTCTCGGGGAGATATCTGTACACTGACTGGTGTCTCTCAGTCCCCTCTCTCTCAAGGAGATATCTGTACACTGACGGGTGTCTCTCAGTCCCCTCTCTCTCAGGGAGATATCTGTACACTGACTGGTATCTCTCAGTCCCCTCTCTCAGGGAAATATCTGTACACTAACTGGTGTCTCTCAGTCCCGTCTCTCTCAGGGAGATATCTGTACACTGACTGGTGTCTCTCAGTCCCCTCTCTCTCAGGGAGATATCTGTACACTGACTGGTGTCTCTCAGTCCCCTCTCTCTCAGGGAGATATCTGTACACTGACTGATGTCTCTCAGTCCCCTCTCTCTCAGGGAGATATCTGTACACTGACTGGTGTCTCTCAGTCCCCTCTCTCTCAGGGAGATATCTGTACACTGACTGGTGTCTCTCAGTCCCCTCTCTCTCAGGGAGATATCTGTACACTGACTGGTGTCTCTCAGTCCCCTCTCACTCCGGGAGACATCTGTACACTGACTGGTGTCTATCAGTCCCCACTCTCCTTCAGGGAGATATTTGTACACTGACTGGTGTCTCTCAGTCCCCTCTCTCTCACGGAGATATCTGTACACTGACTGGTGTCTCTCAGTCCCCTCTCTCTCAGGGAGATATCTGTACACTGACTGGTGTCTCTCAGTCCCCTTTCTCTCAGGGAGATATCTGTACACTGACTGGTGTCTCTCAGTCCCCTCTCTCTCAGGGAGATATCTGTACACTGACTGGTGTTTCTCAGTCCTCCCTCTCTCAGGGAGACATCTGTACACTGACTGATGTCTCTCAGTCCCCACTCTCTCACGGAGATATCTGTACACTGACTGGTGTCTCTCAGTCCCCTCTCTCTCAGGGAGATATCTGTACACTGACTGGTGTTTCTCAGTCCTCCCTCTCTCAGGGAGACATCTGTACACTGACTGATGTCTCTCTGTCCCCACTCTCTCTCTCAGGGAGATATCTGTACACTGACGGGTGTCTCTCAGTCCCCCCTCTCTCAGGGAGATATCTGTACACTGACTGGTATCTCTCAGTCCCCTCTCTCAGGGAAATATCTGTACACTAACTGGTGTCTCTCAGTCCCCTCTCTCTCAGGGAGATATCTGTACACTGACTGGTGTCTCTCAGTCCCCTCTCTCTCAGGGAGATATCTGTACACTGACTGGTGTCTCTCAGTCCCCTCTCTCTCAGGGAGATATCTGTACACGGACTGGTGTCTCTCAGTCCCCTCTCTCTCAGGGAGATATCTGTACACTGACTGGTGTCTCTCAGTCCCCTCTCTCTCAGGAAGAAATCTGTACACTTACTGGTGTCTCTCAGTCCCCTCTCTCTCAGGGAGATATCTGTACACGGACTGGTGTCTCTCAGTCCCCTCTCTCTCAGGGAGATATCTGTACACTGACTGGTGTCTCTCAGTCCCCTCTCTCTCAGGGAGATATCTGTACACTGACGAGTGTCTCTCAGTCCCCGCTCTCTCTCTCAGGGAGATATCTGTACAATGACTGGTGTCTCTCAGACCCCTCTCACTCCGGGAGACATCTGTACAGTGACTCGTGTCTATCAGTCCCCACTCTCCCTCAGGGAGATATTTGTACACTGACTGGTGTCTCTCAGTCCCCTCTCTCTCAGGGAGATATCTGTACACTGACTGGTGTCTCTCAGTCCCCTCTCTCTCAGGGAGATATCTGTACACTGACTGGTGTCTCTCAGTCCCCTCTCACTCCGGGAGACATCTGTACACTGACTGGTGTCTATCAGTCCCCACTCTCCCTCAGGGAGATATTTGTACACTGACTGGTGTCTCTCAGTCCCCTCTCTCTCAGGGAGGTATTTGTACACTGACTGGTGTCTCTCAGTCCCCTCTCTCTCAGGGAGATATCTGTACACTGACTGGTGTCTCTCAGTCCTCTCTCTCAGGGAGATATCTATACACTAACTGGTGTCTCTCAGTCCCCTCTCTCCCAGGGAGATATTTGTACACTGACTGGTGTCTCTCAGTCCCCTCTCTCTCACGGAGATATCTGTACACTGACTGGTGTCTCTCAGTCCCCTCTCTCTCAGGGAGATATCTGTAAACTGACTAGTGTCTCTCAGTCCCCTCTGTCTCTCTCAGGGAGATATCTGTACACTGACTGGTGTCCCTCAGACCCCTCTCTTTCAGGGAGATATCTGTACACCGACTGGTGTCTCTCAGTCCCTCTCTCTCTCAGGGAGATATCTGTGCACTGGCTGGTGTCTGTCAGTCCTCTCTCTCTCAGGGAGATATCTGTACACTGACTGATGTCTCTCTGTCCCCACTCTCTCTCTCAGGGAGATATCTGTACACTGACGGGTGTCTCTCAGTCCCCTCTCTCCCAGGGAAATATCTGTACAGTGACTGGTGTCTCTCAGTCCCCTCTCTCTCAGGGAGATATCTGTACACCGACTGGTGTCTCTCAGTCCCTCTCTCTCTCAGGGAGATAACTGTGCACTGGCTGGTGTCTCTCAGTCCTCTCTCTCTCTCAGGGAGATATCTGAACACTGACTGGTGTCTCTCAGTCCTCTCTCTCTCAGGGAGATATCTGTACACTGACTGATGTCTCTCTGTCCCCACTATCTCTCTCAGGGAGATATCTGTACACTGACGGGTGTCTCTCAGTCCCCTCTCTCTCAGGGAGATATCTGTACACTGACTGGTGGATCTCAGTCCCCTCTCTCAGGGAAATATCTGTACACTAACTGGTGTCTCTCAGTCCCCTCTATCTCAGGGGGATATCTGTACACTGACTGGTGTCTCTCAGTCCCCTCGCTCTCAGGGAGATATCTGTACTCTGACTGGTGTTTCTCAGACCCCCTCTCTGAGGGAGATATCTGTACACTGACTGGTGTCTCTCAGTCCCCTCTCTCTCAGGGAGATATCTGTACACTGACTGGTGTCACTCAATCCCCGTTCAGGGAGATAACTGTACACTGACTGGTGTCTATCAGTCCCCACTCTCCCTCAGGGAGATATTTGTACACTGACTGGTGTCTCTCAGTCCCCTCTCTCTCACGGAGATATCTGTACACTGACTGGTGTCTCTCAGTCCCCTCTCTCTCAGGGAGATATCTGTACACTAACTGGTGTCTCTCAGTCCCCTCTCTCTCAGGGAGATATCTGTGCACTGACTGGTGTTTCTCAGTCCTCCCTCTCTCAGGGAGACATCTGTACACTGACTGGTGTCTCTCAGTCCCCTCTCTCTCTCAGGGAGATATCTGTACACTGACTGATGTCTCTCAGTCCCCTCTCTCTCAGAGAGATATCTGTACACTGACTGGTGTCTCTCAGTCCCCTCTCTCTCAGGGAGATATCTGTACACTAACTGGTGTCTCTCAGTCCCCTCTCTCTCAGGGAGATATCTGTGCACTGACTGGTGTTTCTCAGTCCTCCCTCTCTTAGGGAGATATCTATACACTGACTGGTGTCTCTCAGTCCCCTCTCACTCCGGGAGACATCTGTACACTGACTGGTGTCTCTCAGTCCCCTCTCCCTCAGGGAGATATCTGTACACTGACTGGTGTCTATCAGTCCCCACTCTCCCTCAGGGAGATATTTGTACACTGACTGGTGTCTCTCAGCCCCCTCTCTCTCAGGGAGATATCTGTACACTGACTGGTGTCTCTCAGTCCCCTCTCTCTCAGGGAGATATCTGTACACTGACTGGTGTCTCTCAGTCCCCTCTCACTCCGGGAGACATCTGTACACTGACTGGTGTCTATCAGTCCCCACTCTCCCTCAGGGAGATATTTGTACACTGACTGGTGTCTCTCAGTCCCCTCTCTCTCACGGAGATATCTGTACACTGACTGGTGTCTCTCAGTCCACTCTCTCTCAGGGAGATATCTGTACACTGACTGGTGTTTCTCAGTCCTCCCTCTCTCAGGGAGACATCTGTACACTGACTGGTGTCTCTCAGTCCCCCCTCTCTCAGGGAGATATCTGTACACTGACTGGTGTCTGTCAGTCCCCTCTCTCTCAGGGAGATATCTGTAAACTGACTGGTGTCTCTCAGTCCCCCCTCTCTCAGGGAGATATCTGTACACTGACTGGTGTCTCTCAGTCCCCTCTCTCTCAGGGAGATATCTGTGCACTGACTGGTGTCTCTCAGTCCCCTCTCTCTCAGGGAGATATCTGTACACTGACTGGTGTCTGTCAGTCCCCTCTCTCTCAGGGAGATATCTGTAAACTGACTAGTGTCTCTCAGTCCCCTCTGTCTCTCTCAGGGAGATATCTGTACACTGACGGGTGTCTCTCAGTCCCCTCTCTCTCAGGGAGATATCTGTACACTGACTGGTATCTCTCAGTCCCCTCTCTCTCAGGGAGATATCTGTACACTGACGAGTGTCTCTCAGTCCTCTCTCTCAGGGAGATATCTGTACACTGACTGGTATCTCTCAGTCCCCTCTCTCAGGGAAATATCTGTACACTAACTGGTGTCTCTCAGTCCCCTCTCTCTCAGGGAGATATCTGTACACTGACTGGTGTCTCTCAGTCCCCTCTCTCTCAGGGAGATATCTGTACACTGACGAGTGTCTCTCAGTCCCCGCTCTCTCTCTCAGGGAGATATCTGTACAATGACTGGTGTCTCTCAGTCCCCTCTCACTCCGGGAGACATCTGTACACTGACTCGTGTCTATCAGTCCCCACTCTCCCTCAGGGAGATATTTGTACACTGACTGGTGTCTCTCAGTCCCCTCTCTCTCTCAGGGAGATATCTGTACACTGACTGGTGTCTCTCAGTCCCCTCTCACTCCGGGAGACATCTGTACACTGACTGGTGTCTATCAGTCCCCTCTCCCTCAGGGAGATATCTGTAAACTGACTAGTGTCTCTCAGTTCCCTCTGTCTATCTCAGGGAGATATCTGTACACTGACTGGTGTCCCTCAGACCCCTCTCTCTCAGGGAGATATCTGTACACTGACTGGTGTCTCTCAGTCCCCTCTCTTTCAGGGAGATAGCTGTACACTGACTGGTGTCTCTCAGTCCCCTCCCTCTCAGGGAGATATCTGTACACTGACTGGTGTCTCTCAGTCCTCTCTCTCTCTCAGGGAGATATCTGTGCACTGGCTGGTGGCTCTCACTCTCCTCTCTCTCTCAGAGAGATATCTGTACACTGACTGGTGCCTCTCAGTCCCCTCTCTCTCTCAGAGAGATATCTGTACACTGACTGGTGCCTCTCAGTCCCCTCTCTCTCTCAGGGAGATATCTGTACACTGACTGGTGTTTCTCAGTCCCCTCTCTCTCAGGGAGATATCTGTACACTGACTGGTGTCTCTCAGTCCCCTCTCTCCCTCAGGTAGATATCTGTACAATGACTGGTGTCTCTCTGTCCCCTCTCTCTCTCAGGGAGTTTTCTGTACACTGACTGGTGTCTCTCAGTCCCCTCTCTCTCAGGGAGATATCTGTACACCGACTGGAGTCTCTCAATCCCCGTTCAGGGAGATATCTGTACACTGACTGGTGTCTCTCAGTCCCCTCTCTCTCAGGGAGATATCTGTACACTGACTGGTGTCTCTCAGCCCCCTCTCACTCCGGGAG